>NC_073387.1:34459285-34785035 GCF_028641065.1 Leucoraja erinaceus | reverse complement strand
AATAAAAAGACGACTTCTTGCACATATTGAGAGAAGGTGCATCACACCAAACAACATTTGTCTAAAAAAACACAGATTATTCTTCAGCTCATTAAAGAGCTCGGGTGAAAAAAAACAATAAACATCATTTGTGCCACGTGATTAACTACACTACAGTCCACGATGTTCATTCACGATTAACGGGAAAGATCGGGAGACGGACAAATCACTCGCACAAATGACAGAATTGCCGAGTACCGTGGGAACTCTTTATCTACCCCCCGTTATATCGTGCGGAACTCGTGCTGGACCACGACCACTTCACTCTGGTGACATCTTGCGTCAGGTCGCACCGTGAGAACTGGCCATTATTCACTGAACATTTGGTTGGCTAATGACAAACATCTTCTTGTTTGAAGCATAAGTTATTCATCTTATTATGAAACATCTCTAACAGCTGGTTTGGTTGAGAGATGTAACATCAAAGAGGATGGAAGCATGGCCTTCAGACAACCATTACGCATCCATTTACGCACACTAATCACACACAAATCCCATTTTATTCTCCCCAGATTTCCATCGAGTCCCCCTATATTCTACCACTGACTTGCACATACAGTGGCCGGTTAACCTATCAACCTGCACATCATTGAGATGTTGGAGGAAACAGAAAAAGCTAGAAGATACCCTTGCACTCGCAGAAGGAATATGCAAACGTCACACAGATAGCACCCAAGGTCAGAATCCAACTCAAATCACTGAGCCTGTGAGACAGCAGCTCGATTAGACACTGCTGCGTCACCATGTGAGCCCCGTTACTTTATCCAATCTTCCTATTGTGCTTACATAATAGTTTATACAGAAAACAAAACCATGTACATAACCTGATACCACTTGTATTTCAGTAGACTCTCAAATTCCTGTTAGTATGAATTTCCTGGACTGACGTTAGCATTATTTCAAATCCAATTGTCTTGGAGTGCTGGAATAATTGAGGAGTAAGAGCAAATGAACAAAATCCATCTGAAGGGCATTTCCAACTTCAGCTTTCCAAGCAAAAGTTTGAATATTGAAACAATAAATTGCAATCACGTACATCATTCAGAGTGCAGGTTAACACTAGTTTTCTGGGTCATGTTTAATAAAACTGTACACTGCTGCTTCTGCTGAGGATTATGACAGATAATGCTATAATGCTTAATCAACATAGTTTTGCTAAAGGCTTCATTTTCACAAAGCAATTTATAAATTTCAGTTCTAGGTATCTTTCAATATCTGCTCGCAATATTCATTACTTTGACCCAATATCATTGATGAATGTTTTTCTTCATAATTGGGCACACAGGTTAACATTGATGATGCAATGACCTCTTTAAAAACAGATCTCTTGTTCTATGTACCTTCTCTTGTTCTATTCACTGTTTTAGTTAACAAACGATGTATAAGTTTCAAAATGAATTCCTCAGGAGAACATTCTACATGGTGGCCTTAGGCAGTGACTATAAAACAGGTTGCACAACAGGGATAGAGTTGATTCATTAATCATCTTGCACTTTTTTTTCAAGCTGCTATCAATAATTATAATCAATAGCATATTCCAATGGATTTGACATAAAGTATGGAATTATGGATTATGCAAGTATCCATTATGTTTTTACAGTTGCCTTTCATCTTTCTATTTTTTCTATGTTTAACTATAATTTTAAAAAAATCAAGTCTACTGATTTCATCTGTTGAGATGAGTGATTTCACAGCTCTCAGTACTCAAGAGATGGGTAAGGCCAGCATTAATTGAGCATCTGTAATAACCCTTGAGAAGATGGTGGTAAACCAAAGTAAAGGTAAAGGTTTACCCGAAGCATGGTAGTTTTTTCCCAGAGTCGTTTTAGATAAGTTATTTGAGAATTTCAATCCTCTGAAGAAGAAAGAGCATCAATGTACCTCCTAAGAGTATTGTGTGAATCTTTGCGGGGAGACCGATAACACTGCAATTAACTGTACTGGATTTGTCCAACGTGAATGGTCAAGGCATATCTGTGCAAAATTCCACATTTTCAGGTAGCTGCCACTGTTTGTAATTCTATTGGAACATTTGACTAGAAGCATGCCCGTTATGAAATGTATGTCTCCAATACTACAGCGGGGATGTTATCTTGCTCCATAGGTTTCATTGCATCTAATCATGTCTGTCATTTCTTGGTATCAAGTGTAATAAGCAGAATGAAGACGGGATGTTGGTTCCATCAGGACTGTGTAGAGGTCACTCCTGTCAATACAATTATAGACAAGTAGAACTATAGTAAGAAAGCTATGAGGTTGATGTCAAGTAGATATATCCCTATATATATCATTGACGTCAAGTAGATCTATATATTCATTCAAACTGCCAGCTATGTCATTCGTAATTTGATCAGTGACATTGCCATCAACCTGATCAAAATAATAGATTTTGCTCCATGACTCCGGGCGCATTCCATGATGCATTTTGTACCCCTGCTAGGTATTTTTCTGAAGATCGACACAAAATGCGGGAGTAACTCAGCAGAACAGGCAGCATCTCTGGAGAGAAGTAATGGGTGACGTTTCAGGTCAAGATCCTTCTTCAAACTGACAGTCTGAAGAAGGATCTCGACCCGAAACATCACCCATTCCTTCTCTCCAGAGATGCTGCCTGTCCCGCTGAAGTACTCCAGCATTTTGTGTCTATTTTTGGTTTAAACCAGCATCTGCTGTTCCTTCCTAGGTAATTTTCTGATTAATTTGGTGGAAGGAGAGCAGGAAATGGGAATCATCTGGAGGTTTCTTTACTTGTATCCGACCCAGTGGGGTCCGGAGCTGTTGTTGACCCCCAGGATCACATTTCCTCAATTAGATATCATTTCACGCAATCAGTGGGCTTGTTGCAGCCGGGATAATAATGGAGAACCTGGAATCTTGATTGAAAGGTATGATTCAACTTCTTCGAGCTATTGGTGGACCACTGTGTGGAACAGAAGACTACAGATGCTTTTCAAGACAACTTTGCAAAATCTGTATTGCTGGGAGTGATTTATTTTTGTCTGAATTTGATGCTTTGGTCGAAGCTGGGGAATCCAAGAAGTTTTCTTCTTATTCTATTTGAATATAGCAATTTTGATGCAGCTAAAAGGTTTGCTTGGTCATTCGGGGGCAACTAAAAATCAACCATAATGCTATGGATTTGTAGTCATATATACTCCAGACTAGATAAGGGGCCTGAAAAGTAAAGGAGAAGAAAATGTACCGTTATGAGATGCTGATACTTTCACCTTCACTATCACTGAGACTAGCTTTTTTATAAAATGACGTATTTGGCCAGTACGACTAATCTGCCATTTGCCAACTCCCTGCCTGTGTGTGACAGCCACAGTGCAGGCTGTTGGGTAATACTTGTCATTCCTACTGTGGGTGCGGCTATCTCTCCTTCTTGCGATCCTGTGCTGGCTGGTCTCCATGTTCTCGCAGGAGATCATGTGATCAGACCTCACGTACACCTATGTCACCACACCACCTAAAATGGCAGGCAAAGCCTGACACCTGAATTCTCTTTATTGTTAATGAATGGGGGTATAAAAATATATCAAAGTTAAAATGGACAAGAATTTATTTTAATTCCTGGAAAATTGGAATCAGGTCAACCTCAAATCACAAGCAAAATATATTCATGAATTAAAGCTTTGGTCCTATCATTGAAAACCAGCAAAGACATACCGAAGGGAAACAGGCCATTCGACCCACCACATCCATGCCGATCAGCGGACATCCCATCTTCCAGCATCTGGCCCATAGCCTTCTATACCTAGCCAAGGCAAGTGCGTATAGATGCACTTTATTAAATGCTATCTATGACCAATCACTGCTTTCTCGACTCTCTGCAGCAGGTCATTCCCTCTCCGATAATACATTCACACTTGGTGAGAAGGGACTCCCTTACATCCCCTTACAATAAATCTATATCATTCCGTTTTACTCTGCTGTGATAAGGAGACATTTTTCATGCAGACTATCATATCTCTACCTCTCATAATTTTTATATCTCAGTCATGTCTTCTCTTAACGTCCTCTGCTTCAGGTGAAAATTGATCTCACTTCTACAGTCTCTGCTCCTAACTGAAATCTATTGCCTCCCTAAAAATATGCAATGATTGAAATATCTTTTTCCATGTACTGTAACTCATTTGAAAATGCAGATTAAAATCCAAACAGGAGGTATGATTAGTAAATTTGCAGATTGCATGAAATTGGTGGTGTTTTGGAAATAAATAATGTTTTCTATGACTACCTGAAGACATACATAGATTGATGAAAGGTTGGACAGAGATTGGCAGATGGGATTTAATCCTGACAGGAATAAATTAATGCTTTTTGGAAATTTATTTAGAGGGTAGGAAATATACACTAAATGGTAAGGCACTCTGAAATATTGCGGAACAGTGTTGGGGTTCAAGTTCATAGATCCCTGAAGGTGACAACATATGTAGAAAGGGTGGTGAAAAAGACATATGGCATGCTTTCCATCAAAGGATATAGAAGTTGGGATGTAGCATTGTAACTTCACAAAACACTAGTTAGACCGCACTTTGAGTATTGTATGAAGTTCTGGTCACCATGCTGTATAAGCGATAAGTTTGCACTGGAGAGTGAGGAGAAATTCACCAGTTTGTTGCCTGAATTGTAGACCTTAGATATGGGAAGAGATTGGATAGTCTGAATTTGTTTTCCCTGAAGTGAAAAGAAGCTGAGGGGTGGTATATAAAATGAGAAAAGATATATGGAGATAGGGTGGATGGTCAGAATCTTTTTCTGTGGTGGTGGTGGGGGGGGGAATAACAAATTAATGTGAGAGGAAGGTGTTTCAAGAGAAATTAAAGGGGAAAAGGGCGTCAGGTTGCTGTCTGCGGCTGCCGAGCGAAGCAGCAACTGGCTGTGGCTGAAGAGGAAGGGCTCCAACTAGGCCGCAAAATGACCAGCAAGAGGGGTAAAACGGAGGGGAGCGCATCTGAGACGCCGGGTATTGCCGTTGAGCCCTCTGGAGGTGTCGTGGGCCTATCAATAAAACACCACGTCAGGAGGGTGCCCATCTGATGGCCCCAATGAAGTTTTTGCCGCCACTCAAGATAGTAAGAAGGTGCCAATTATAGTAGGAATTGTAATATCAAGTCCTATAAGCTCAACTACAACTCATTGCCAGAGGAGGTAGTGGAGCCAGGTACAATCACTTGGCTTCAGAGACATTTAGACGGGACTTAAATAGTCAAGTCAAGTCAAGTTTATTTGTCACATACACATACGAGATGTGCAGTGAAATGATAGGCAAACCATAGAAGATACATATGTAATGTAAGCAAATGTGATTAGTTTAGATGGGAGTAATGAGTGTGGTGAACCAAGGGGCCCATTTATATGCTGTATATCTTTATGCCTCCATAATTTTACTATACAATTCATCCTATAAAAACATTAAATAAACTCGATAATGTAGACTTCAATGTGCCATGTCTTGATGTTGCTAAGCATGGATTGATATGCACTCTACCATCATTTCATTGAATGTCATTAGCCTGTCAGTTGCATATATTCCAAATTAATAACCAGATTTAAAACAGTTTTTTCGTGGCCTCTTCCTGTTGAGTAAGTTATGCCCCTGTCCCACTTAGGAAACCTGAACGGAAACCTCTGGAGACTTTACGCCCCACCCAAGGTTTCCGTGCGGTTCCAGGAGGTTGCAGGTGGTTGCCGGAAGTTGCAGGTAGTGGAAGCAGGTAGGGAGACTGACAAATACCTTCGGGAACCACCGGGAACCTCCGGGAACCGCACGGCAACCTTGGGTGGGGCGCAAAGTCTCCAGAGGTGTCCGTTCCTAAGTGGGAGAGGGGCATAAGGAATCATTGTTTCCATTGCCTGCCGAATGATCGAGCTGCCACATACCATTCTCTACCCAGCCAGTCTCCTCATACTCTCTCTAAACCTCTGTCCATCTGCCATTATCTACATTCTTTTTATCTGCTCCACAGTTTTCTCTGCAGTATCTCACGAATGCAGTTCAATGATAATGCTCAGGTTATGTGAAGCCCCTGCACTTCATTTCATTCCCCCTGAAATTGTCAGATTTGATCTCCTGAGTGGACATATTTAATAATTTCATCCAATTGTGTTTCCATTAAAACATACAACAGTTCACATTAACTATCTTAATATTTTCCTCTGTTTGCAAAGATGTTTTAAGTAGTGCAGAGCTGAAATCTGATTTCACCCTGACCACCTTCTCCACGTGGAGAGATGCTATATTTGGATATACACCAATGGCTTTTGGAGACTGATAGCTTTTATTGAGGGATATTTAATCTCCTTTTCAGAGCCAGCATTAATGTGATGCTCTCCTTCCCTTTGGAAAGTTATTGGTTTTGAATGTCAGAAAGGTAGCCAGATCACAGATTTCCTTTCCTTTTTAACGTATATTTTTCAAGGTATGGTTGACATTGATTGTCAGGTAATGTAATACATCAGGCTTTGTAGCATTGCTCTCCCATCCTATACAGAGGCATAGATCTCATTATGTCCAGAGGTCTCACTTAGACAATCCTCGTGCCTCTGTGGTGATCCAGGTGAACCTAAAGGTCTTGGCAATGGCTAGAGCACAACAAGTAGTGGTTGGCCGAGAACACAAAATCAGCAGCCTCCTCACTCCTGGCCTGGTGCTCGAGGACAACTAGATTAATGACTCTACCAATCTCAGTTTTATAATCTACTCACAACCAAGGTAAAACTAGCATAAGTGTAGGCAGCTGGCAAATCGGACATTCTCATAAGCAATGTTTAATTAGCTACCTTTAAATCCCCCATAGTAATGCTGGGATCTGATTAATGTCTTGTTATCAACAAACCTGGCCAGTACTTTCACCTCCAGACCACTATTCCCACTACCACTATTCCAATTCCTTGGCTGAGGAGTTGCACCACAGAGAGGATTTTATCAATAATTTTATCCACAGTTTGAATTAAGTGATATTACCAACTCCTTCTTCAGTCTAAGCATTTAATTGGCAGGTCAGTCAGAGACAAAGAGACAAGAAAGGGAGTTCAGATAACAATGAAACATAATATTTAATGTTTATTTCATGTGAATGATAGTTTTTGTATGCTTAGTATAATGTATTAACGATAACAAGAACAATTCACAAGAACAAAATAATTTCCGGTATTGTTGTAAACCCTGTTACATTCACAAGTAAATTACAGACAAAGGAAACCCATCCTCTAGCAAAACACTGCATATTTCTGATTGGAGAAAAATCTCGGGAGAAGGAACTTACAACCAAGGGATTTGGTATAAAAAGGGAAAATGCTGCAGTCTAAATACCAACCAACTACTCATTTTTCCCAAGGACCAAATTTCTGCTATCAATGGCACTATTGTTGTTTATTAGCAAATGAAAAACATTGTCCTTCATTTGTGTGCTACTTGCTATCTTCAACCAGTGGCAAGTTCAGCCAACAAAAAAGTGCTGTTGTACTAACTAGGGGTTGTATACTTATAATAACAATTTAACTAGATGTGAAGAACTGTTGATGTATGTGATTGAATTATAAACTTGCCTGACTTGCAGGCTGAAACTTGAATGTGAGTGATAGAATTTCCTGGATAGGTTGGCTTGTCACAAATTGATTGCCCCGAGGCTTACCCTGAGGCATTTATCACCATAGCTGGGGACTTCAACATAGCCAACCTTAAGAAATTGCTTCCTAACTTCAACCAACATGTCTCCTGCAGCACCAGAGGATCAGATACACTCAACCACTGCTACACGACCACCAAAGACGCCTTTCACTCTATCCCTCGCCCTCACTTTGATAAATCCGACCATACTGATTCTTCCTGCCTATAGGCAGCAATTACTGAGCGCAATGTTCAGGGACTCGGCAACGGACCTGAACAAATATGCCACAATTGTTACAGACTTCATAAAGAAATGTGTGGAGGTCTGCATCTCAACAAAAACCGTCTGAGTGTTTCCTAACCAGAAGCCTTGGATGAACCATGAGATCCACATTCTTCTGAAGTCCAGATCCTGGGCATTCAGGTCTGGAGATACAGAGGTCTACAAGAAATCCAGATATGACCTTGGTAAGGCCATCAAAAAGGCCAAAAGGGACCTGCTCCAAGCTGGAGGATGAGACGGATGTTCGGCAACTGTGGCAGGGCTTGAATGCCATCACCTCCTACAAGGCGAAATCAGGAGGCAGCTCAAATGTCAGCGAAGCATCACTCCCTGATGAGCTCAATGTGTTTTACGCACGCTTTGATAGGGAGAACACGGATGTGCCTTCCCGAGCCCCCATTCGCCGTGACGGTATTTCCGGTCACAGTCACAGAGTCCGACGTTAGAAGATCCTTCAGGGGGGTGAACCCTCGGAAAGCGCCTGGACCTGATGGCATACCCGGTCGTGTTCTAAAAACCTGTGCGGACCAACTGGCTGGAGTTTTTACAGACTTTTTCAACCTCTCACTTCTGAGGGCTGAGGTCCCCACCTGCTTTAAAAGGGCATCAATAATACCGGTGCCCATGAAGAGCAAGGTGACGTGCCTCAATGACTATCGACCAGTGGCACTAACGTCTATGGTGATAAAGTGCTTTGAGTGGTTAATTATGGCGCATACCAACTCCTACCTCGACAAGAACCTCGACCCACTGCAGTTCGCTTACCGCCATAACAGATCAACGGTGGATGCAATCTCACTGGCTCTCCACTCCGCTCTGGACCACTTGGACAACAAAAACTCATATGCCAGGCTGTTATTCATTGACTACAGCTCGGCATTTAATACATTTATCCCCTCCAAGCTGGTTACCAAGCTCTCAGATCTGTGTCTCTGCACATCCCTCTGCAACTGGATCCTCGACTTCCTCATCCACAGACCACAGTCTGTCCGTATTGGTGGAAATGTGTCATTCTCAACAACAATCTGCAGTTGAGCATCTCAAGGCTGCATGCTCAACCCTCTGCTTTACTCATTCTATACTCATAACTGCGTAGCCGGGCATAGTGAGAACTCCATCATCAAGTTCGCCAACGACACCACTGTTGTGGGACAAATCACTGATGGGGACGAGTAAGAGTATAGAAGCGAGATCGACCGATTGACCAAATGGTGCCAGCACAATAACCTGGCTCTCAACACCAGCAAAACCAAGGAACTGATTGTGGACTTTGGAAGGGGTAGGATAGGGACCCACAATCCCGTTTATATCAATGGTGGAAAGGGTCAAGAACTTAAAATTCTTGGGCGTGCACATTTCTGAGGATCTTTCCTGGTCCCAGCACACTGCCTCAATTATAAAGAAAGCACATCAGTGCCTCTACTTCCTGAGAAGACTACGGAGAGTCGGTATGTCACAGAGGACTCTCTTGAACTTCTAAAGGTACACAGAAGAGAGCATGCTGATTGGTTGCATCGTGGCTTGATTCAG
Source organism: Leucoraja erinaceus (assembly GCF_028641065.1). Classification (NCBI taxonomy): domain Eukaryota; kingdom Metazoa; phylum Chordata; class Chondrichthyes; order Rajiformes; family Rajidae; genus Leucoraja; species Leucoraja erinaceus. The sequence continues at coordinate 34,775,568 of NC_073387.1, read as the reverse complement.
CAACTTGAGCATCCAGGAGCGGAAAAGCATGCAGCAGTTGTGACCACTGCCCAGTCCATCATCGGCTCTGACCTCCCCACCATCGAAGGGATCTATCACAGTCGCTGCCTCAAAAAGGCAGCCAACATCATCAAGGACCCACACCATCCTGGCCACGTACTCATCTCTCCGCTATCATCGGGCAGAAGGTACAGTAACTTCAAATCTGTTACATCCAGGTTCAGGAACATCTGTTACATCCAGGTTCAGCTACTTCCCCACAGCTATCAGGTTATTAAACTCGCCAACAAACAGACTCTGAACTATAACAGCCTATTGCACTTTATCTGCATATTTATATGTATATTGAACTGAACTGCTTACAACGCTTACAATATTCTGTTGTGCTGCAGCAAGCAAGAATTTCATTGTTCTATCTGGGACACATGACAATAAACTCTCTTGACTTGACTTGGCTTACTATTATCCGTTATGTATATTTCTTTGGGAAGTGTGGTTAATTTCTCATAGATAATGTTGGGAAATGAACTAAAAAATAGATTGTAAATTTCTTCTTTGTGCAGTGATACATTTTGTCTTTCTTTACTGATGCTGATGCCTACTGTTGTTTAGGAATGGCTGCCCAAGGGTATGAATGTACCCAGTGGGTCTAATCATATTAGCAGCTCTGCTAAGCACCCCATCTTGTGGTTGACTTAAGAACTGTTCATAGACACTAAAAGCTGGGGTAACTCAGCACGAGACAGGCAGCATCTCTAGAGAGAAGGAAAGGGTGACGTTTCGTGTCGAGACCCTTCAAGACGGCCACATGTGGAAAGTTCTGACTGTCAGTTAAAACTGACAGATGAACATGCAGCCTCCATGTCAAAAAAATTCAAAACTACAAGCTAAAAATATCATCTCAGTGTGAATTTATCATCAGCATTGCACGCCCAATGCTCAATAGACGAAGCATGTTTCTGTTTGCAGAATCAGGTCAACCAGTCAGTTTTTTCTTCTGTGCAATTATCCTTGCTAGCAGCAATGCATTTCACCTGATCCAATGTTACCTGTAGGATTGAGATATCTTTTTAGATCTTGGTTGTTCTATTATTTGCATTACTATATGAGTATTAAAATCAATTTAGATTTCTCTACTTGTCTCACTTCAAACATAGCTAAATTTGCTTAATTCAGCATTCTTTTAATAAAGTGTAGACATTTCTTAATTTTTTAGCAGAGCATACGTCTTTTAATTACCGCCTGCCCTTTATGGCTGATTGTACAGGTATTTTTCATTATAATTTTTAATAATTAATGTCTAATGCATGAATAAATAATTTTAAAATTATGGTTAATTCAATTAATACAAAACTTTACTAATTTTTTTTGACATCCTTTGGAACAAAAAGATAAAAAAAGGAAGAAAGTAATATTCTTTAGCAATTTTCTTTATTTGATATTGTAGTTCGTTCAAATTGAACCTGCCTGCTGAAATGTTGCAACTATTATGCTATAAAGTGAATGAAATAGTTTACTGAGGACTGACAATCTCATTACACCCTTTTCCCCATCATTCATTTTGAATTGTAACTATTTTAATATTTTTATCCATTTTAAAACATTTAACTCCACAATTTATGATATTAAATTCACCGGTCTATCACCTCAGCATTCAACATTTATGATCCCGAGGGAGATATTTCAAAATAACAAAAATAGATAATGCTGGAAATGCTCAGCATTTCAGGCAACATCTGTGATCGAAAAACAGTGTTAATATTACAGGTCAAAGACATTTCTAGACATTCCCTTTTCTGTTACGGGTTCTTCAATCAGAAACATTAAAGGGCCTGTCCCACTTGGATGCTACTTGCGCGTCATTGACGAGACATCATTTACGCGTCACGATGCGCGCATAACGCTGCATGGCGTGCATTACGCGCGCATGGGGTGCATTACGCACGCATGGTGTGTGGCGAGACGTGGTGGCGTAGGCAGTGACGCACGGTAGCATGCGGCTCCCCAGATTTTGGGATTCTAAAAATCCTTGTGCGCCACCTGCGTGACGTGCAAATGACGCCCAAGTGGGACAGGCCCTTTACTCTGTTTGTTCTTTCCACAGATGCTGCCTGATGCAATTTCAGTTTAGTACACTTTCAGTTTTAGTTTCAGATCTCCAGCATCTGCAGTTTATTTTATTTACATTTGCTGGTTTAGTTAAAGATAGTTTGTGTTTTACTTTGAAGCTTTTTTATTAATGCTGATCAGGGGCGGAAATCCGGTGGGGGGGGGACAGATGGGACACGCCCCCCCTGTTTTGAGAGGTGGGCGGACAGTCCCCCCCCCCATTGTTTGTAATCCGGATTTTAAAACCCAATGAAATCTCCGCTTTCCGCGTGACAGTGGGGGTAGGACTGCTGATCGAGGGCGCCGATTGGACAAGAGGGACGTCGGTCAGCAGGCAATGGGGGCAGCACAGACCTGCATCTCATCCACTGCCAGGATCGATCCCGGATCTCCGGCTCTGTCCCATCCCCACCCGTGTGCTCGTGTGCGTGTGTGAGTGTGCACATGCGCACACGGACGCCAAGAAATTGTGTCCCCCCTCTATGTTTTGATAGCAATTTCCGTGCCTGATCCTAATAATAGTGACAGCCTACTTTTAACTGACTTTAAAACCCATGTGGGTTGTTTGCTGAATATACTGTTGAAGGAATAAGCAACCTAGAGTGCAATATATACTGCAAAGGAACAAAGATAAAAAGAATGGTGATGCACATCAGAGGTGGCAAGGCTGGATAATAGATGAGCTGTCACTATCCTGTTCTTTGAGATCAGATTCTTCCCAATAAGGAAGATGTAGGTCAGCTGCCACGATTAATATAGGATGGCGTAAACAACACAGTCATACAATCTAAGCCTTTACTTAATAAATTAGAGGACTAGTTTTTGTCATTGTTAATGACACTAACAATATTGTATTTAAATGCAACTGCATCTCTAGATTTTCCTTATTGTGTAGATGTTAAATTGTGATTATTGTAGTGGTCAACAGCAAATATATTATATGAAAAATGAAAAGAGACAATTAATGTAATTTTTATTGGTTTTAGTAATCCATTAAGTCTACTGGATCCTTTAAGCAAAAAAAGGATTAAAATATCAGAACAGTGCTGTTCCTAATACCACTGCATTATTCTCATAATAATTTGAAAAACTAGTATTTAAATTTGTGTTACAGTGTGATTTTCTCAATGCTTCTTTTATATTTTATCATATCCGAATACACATTACAGACCACACCTACTCTGAATAAAGTATTATATAACAGATGGCTAATCGCATATCTCCAACTGCCAATAAGTATCATTCAATTCTTGTGATGAATAAATGTTAAATAAAGTTTTGTGTAGTGCTCAGCCTCCCGAATCAAGTTTTGTCTAGAGATAGCGAGGAAACAGGCCCTTCGGCCCACCAAGCCCATGCCGACCATTGATCACGTGTACTATGTACTACCTGTGCTATGTTAACCCACTTTCTCATCCTACACACTAGGGGCAATTTACAGAAGTCAATTATCCTACAAACCTCCACATCTTTGCAATATGGGAGGAAGCCGACGTACTTAGGGAAACCTCACGTGGTCATAAGAAAAACAGACCAACTCCGCACTTATAGCACCAGTAGATAAGATCGAACCAACATCTCTGACGCTTTGAGGCAGCAGCTCTACCTCTGCACCACCCACAGTGTTCCATCAATTGTTCCATGTAAAAACATCAAACTAATTTCTTGCAAAAATTGTAAAAATTGCAAAACTCACAAGAAAATGATTCTAATTAAAAGACTGAATGTGCTGATGATAACATCGAGTTATATATTATTACAAGATTGTTTTTCAAAGAAATAGCAAGGGTTGAGCTATATATAAGGTGCTCCATCAATAAATCTACACCAGACCATCTAGTTGAAAGGAATTGAAAGAAAAACTGCATATCAAAAAATTGTATTGGCACAAGACTTGAAACAATAATATATCAGAACATTTGTTGATTTCATAGTAAACAATAAGAAAGATTTTATGTATTTTCTTTCAATGTTTAGAACGCATCTTTATTTTGCTGGTGAAAACCCCAAATGTTAACCATTTAGAAACATAGAAAATAGGTGCAGGAGGAGGCCATTCGGCCCTTCGAGCCAGCACCGCCATTCATTGTGATCATGGCTGATCGTCCCAAATCAATAACCCATGCCTGCCTTCTCCCCATATCCTTTGTTTCCACTAGCCCCTAGAGCTCTATCTAACCCTCTCTTAAATCCATCCAGTGATTTTTCCTCCACTGCCCTCTGTGGCAGGGAATTCCAAAAAATCACAACTCTCTGGGTGAAAAAGTTTTTCTCACCTCAGTCTTAAATGACCTCCCCTTTACTCTAAGACTGTGGCCCCTGGTTCTGGACTCACCCAACATTGGGAACATTTTTCCTGCATCTCGCTTGTTCAGTCCTTTTATAATTTTATATCTTTCTATAAGACCTCCCTCATCCTTCTAAACTCCAGTGAATACAAGCCTAGCCTTTTCAATCTTTCCTCATATGACAGTCCCACCAGTGCAGGGATCAATCGCATGAACCTACGCTGCACTGCCTCAATCACAAGGATGTCCTTCCTCAAATTTATGACCTTTCGCTTCCTAGAACAAAAACAGGAAATCCAGCAAATTTGTAATTTGATCATTTATTCAACAGCAGAAATGCCTTGGTTTAGAATGGTAATGGGGAAGATTTTAAATTTTCATAAATGATGCAAAGATTCAAACGTACGCATTTAAAAAAAAAAACATTTGCGTAATTCCAATAATTCCAACAGAACTAAGGAGATCATAAAACCAACAGCAACCTTAAAAATACTACTCAACATTAAACTCCAAACGGGAAGTGAGATATTACAGCTCACCAGACTATTTTTGGTCATACCTCCAAGTTCTCATTTTGAAAACATTTTCATATAAATGGCATGTAACAAGAAGTGAGAAAACAAGCCAGGAGGGCAATTACTTTAGACTTTAGGGATACAGCGTGTAAACAACCCATTTGGGTCCGTGCTGACCAGCGAGCACCACGTACACTAATACTATCCTGCACACTAGGGGCAATTTACAGAAGTCAATTAAACTACAAACCTGTACATCTTTGGAGTGTGGGAAGAAACCGGAGCACCCGGAGAACACCCATGCAATCACAAGGATAACGTACAAACTTTGCAGACAACACCCGAGGTCATGATCTAACCCAGGTCGCTGGCGCTGTGAGACTGCAACTCTACCGCTGCGCCACTGTGCTGCCCCAGTTATTGAAACTTTGCTCCAATCTGGACTTTCCTGCCAGTCATTCTTTGCCATTTGCATCTTAGTGACAGGGGAGAGGCATGTATTGATGCTGCCGGGGATGTTTTTGTATGCAAGCAGATAGAAGTTTACTGATGCTCCTGAATATTCACTCTGGAAGTTTACTTAACATTCACACTGGTGTTTAGGCATTGTGCTGACCTTCAGGGACTTTAACCATTTGCTGCTCCAGTGGATGTCCTCTTGTAGCCACATGTTAAGTTTCATACTTGGCACATTCAAGATGGATTTCGATGCACAATCTCAAGAAGAGAATTGCCAAATCCAGATAAAGAGCCCCAACCAGGGAAAGTTGCTCAGAGTAAATCAAGATTAGGAAGAGCAAGTAGGTAAATTATCCTAACCCTCTCCTGCAATGAGTGCAAAATTGTTCAAATGTTTTTAATCTAGTAATGGTTCCATACTTATAGTTTTCCTTCTCTTCCACTATGGCAAAAAACACCACTTCATTGAGAACGGTTGTTAAATTCAGATGTTTCAGGGTAAGCAAGATATAGGGAAGAAAGGGAGACTACCATGTCAGAGAAAGTATTCTGTAGTGTCTGAAGAAAACCTCTTGCCCCTTCTGGCGCACCCAATGAATGAAGACATGAGCTTCTGGTTGCCCTTGCAGTTGGACATCTGAGTCAGGAAGAAGTCACAGCTCTGGGACCTGAGGAATATAGGGCAAGCCATTAATGATGAGGCGAAAGATAATTCCCCGTCTTGCCCCCATTTCCACAAACAATAAATGACAGCCTCCATGTTTATCTGCCATTCAAACTCCTTGGTACCTGCTCACACCCGCCTAATGATTTTTTAATGTTTTCATTTGTTCAAAGATTGATCACTAAAATTGGCTTTCAGATTATCAATACCAACTATTTTATTGATGATTGATTTCCTATCCAAAATACATCCTTTGGGAGAATTTAAAAACATGGAAAATATGCCAACTAGATTAAAAAAAAAGACAGAAAGGCTAGAAAGAAGAAAAAGGAGAAAGTTAATGAGATACGAAGAGAGGGTGGTATCATAGAACGAATAGCGAGGGTGGATTTGATGTTCATAAATGCTATTCATTCTCAGATATTATAGAAATAATCTGCCAATATTATAGGGATCAACTGATGGCTCATGTGAAAGTAACTATGCCATTACTGTTTCTTTTGTGACATATTGCAGAAGCTGAACACATAAAAGAAACTGGCACGATTCTTTAAAAAAAATCAATAAATACAGATTTTTTTATTACTTAGAAGGAATATCAACTAAATTGCTACATAGTACTGGAAGAACTCAGCAGGTCAGGCAGCATTTCTGGAGGATATGGACAGATGACATTTCAGTTTCGGACCCTACTTCAAACTGAACCTGACCCGTCTACAGTCTGAAGAAGGGTCTCGATCTGAAATGTCATCCATCCATGTTCTCCAGGATGATGCCTAACTCACTAGGTTACTCCAGCACTTTGTGTCTTTTTTTTCTAAACCAGCATCTGCAGTTTGTTGTTTCAACTAAATTGCCTCTTGTATATATCGGAGTGTTTTACGTACAATGAACAACCATGCAGCCACATATGCAGACTGAGAGATGACATGATAGAAGTATATACAATTATGAGAATCAAAGATAGGATAGATAGGTAATGTCTAATTCCCATAGTAAGAGTATCTAAAACCAGAGGGCATAGATTTAAGGTGAGGGACGAGATATAAAGGGGATCGGAGAGGGTTTTTTTTACACAAAGTAGTTGAATTTGGGTATAAGTTACCAGAGGAAATGGTAGAAATAGGAAAAGTAACAACATTTATGAGGCATATGAACAGGTACTTGATGAGTGGGCATGGAATGATATGCAAGTGGGATTGGTTTAGATAAGAATGATGGTCGGCATAGATGCAGTAGGCCAAAAGGTCTGTTTCTATGCTGTACAACTCTAAGAGCATAATCATATGAAGAGCAATGAAGTGAATACTAATGAAATTAGTTTTCCATGATATTGATTCAAGGAACCATACTCATCAGACACTGCCCTATTTTTTTCAAATAGCATCATCCATTGTAATATGGAAAGGGAGAACTTGGTTCAACATTTCATCTAAAGGGAGCCATCTCGGACAAGTTAATGATCCTTCAGTACTGGCCAAAGTATTAATTTTGAGAACACCTTTATTTTACTATAGTGTAAAAGTACGATTATAGTGTAAGAGTACGATTATAGTGTAAAAGAGGAAAGAATGCATTTACAATCCATTTTATAATCATCTCGTTTTGAATTCCATTGTTAACTAATTCCTCACTACCTCCTATTTCTCAAAATCAAAAGCAGTTCCTTGAAATGAAGCTTATATAATTTTATGTTATAACGGTTATAAAGCCTTCCAGCTTTAAAGGATTTGTGGTATGACAATGACACCGAAGAAATAAAATCAGACTGCTATCCTATTTTTTTTTTTTTATCTTCCTTCTACTTAATTAAGAAATTATAACATTTCTATTTTTTGTTCTTAATGAATATTAATACCCAGTAACTAAAAACCTGATAAAGCTTACACTCTTCATTCTAACGTTTACCAGGATTTTCCACAAATTTTGTTGGGTCAGCAATTACCTTGTTATTTCCCCTTCCCTGGTTTTAATATTGTGTAAAGACTAGAATGTTACTGCTATTCAGCAGGGATATTTGATTGATGTGCATGGTTTAATTTGTTCACTCAGTGGAGCATGGTAGTGTTTACACAATGCACAGGTTCATTTTCTACAAATAAATTATAAGCAGGAGTAGGCTACTTGCTCCTCCAGCCTGCCCTGCGATTTAACATGGGACCGCTTTGATTGTTACCCTGACTCTGGATTCCCAGCTACCCATGGTAACCTTTCACCACTTAGTGAGCAGGAATCTATTTGACTGCTTTCAAAATATTCAAAGTCTGATTGCATGCAATACTGTACAATGTACATAAAGCAGGTTACTTTTACGATTAAAGTATTTGTTTACCATGCTGAGAACCAACGGCACAATGACAATATGTGAATAAAGCACTTAACAACATATGTAATCTAATTAATTGCTGGCAGTGAGCCAGTGAAGCTGTATTGACCTCCTGGAGTTCTGATATTCATTAACTTCTTGACCAAGTTATAGTGCCTAATGGTGATATTATTCAAATTAAATCTCATATCTCATTCCATTTATATTCAGTACAGTCATGTGATTATGTAAAACTAGAATTCTATGTAGTCAGTTACAGTTTTGCTGATTTTCAATCAAGCTGGAATTTCCCAGATCTATATCTCTTGGCTATATTATTCCAAAACACCCTTAGCCAGGCTTCCCAATTTACCCTTCAAAATCTTGAGCTCCTCTGAAAATATTTTCTTGTCCTAACTTGAACAGACCTGATCACCCATCATCACCAACCTTCAATGGATACTTATTAACTAACATCTTATTGTTATTCTCGATCCTTCTTTCAAATTCTTCAATCCATTACACCTCCCTTTTTGTAATCTTAAAATCTGTAAGCCTCCAAAAGATCCACCATGTTCCTATTCAGGATACTTGCTTGTTCTTGATCATTTTGATGGGGCCTTTGGCTATCAAGATCCTAAATATAGGAATTTCCCCCATTCCCAAGAGTCACACACTACAGGAAAAAAAAAAGAACTTTAGGCCAATTTGTCCATGTTGTCCATGTCCCATCCAAGCTAGTCCCATTTCCAGTGCCTAGCCCCTATCCCCCTCAATGTTCCTATCCATGTACCTGTTCAAATGTCTTTTAAATACTGTTATTGTACCTGCTCATTTGATATACCACCCACTATCAGGGGACCGTTGTGCACTCACAGCCAGACAGAGATTAAGAATCAGATTTCTGATCACAAAGTGACTGTATGTGTGTGTTTGTCGGGCGGGGAGACCCTTTGACAGAAAACAATGAGGATGTTGGTTCTGCGTCTGGGGCTTATCAGTGGGTTTTAACATTGGCTGTTTTCTCCAAGCGATGGGCTTGAAGTGCTGAAAATCATCGCGGGATTGGCGGCATGGGTTTAATGATTTCAGTGCGGTGGGAGACGGTGACGAGATGGGCAGCGCCGTTGCTAGGATCATTATAGATTGCAGTCGGAAGTAGTTGACTTTTAACAAGTCGGGGAGCAGTGGGTTGGCGAGGCGTCGCCTTGTGTGTGTGTGTGTGTGTCTCACGGCGTGGCCATTTCCACACGGTGCGGTTAGAGAGATAAACCGGGCTTGGAGTTTCCCCGATGTGGATCAACGTCCGCGACCAGCCTCTCGTTGCCCAGATTTCTTTTGTGTGGAAAGCAGGCGATGCCCCGGAGATTCCCCTCTGAGCCGCAAAACCTCCCCGTTCGTTTTGTTCCTCTTAAAAACAAAACCAACTCGCTTTCACCCGAGTGGATGGACCTTCTGAAGCCAAGGGGAGAGATCACAACCCTGGTCATATCCACACAGAAATACCCTAGCTCTGCCTTGCGGTAAATGAAAGGAAGTGATGGGAAACAGTGTTCAGAAAACACATGCAGGTAGGAAGCTTTCTCTCTCTCTCTGTCTCTTTCCTTCTCTCCTTTGCTCCCCTCTTCGCTCTCATTCTGTGCGCTACGGGGCTTTAACAACAAGCTGCGAACAGCTAAATGTTTCCCATTCAAATTGGGGAATTAAGTGAATTTGGCATTATTCTGCGATTTGATATGTCTGTGGGTTAAGTCTCGCTTGCTAACGTGTGCCACCCCAGTGAGTGAGGCACATTTCACACAGCCGAGGCTGCGGGCGGGGGTTTCCTCTGCCGGGGATTGTGATGGATGGGTAAAGAAGAGGATTTTCCAAAACCATTCCTGATTTCCAGGCGTTGTCTGCGCTGCGCTGCGCCCAGTATCGGTAGAAGCTGCGCTGCCTCGGGGTCTCTCTCCCACACCCAGCCCCGGCGGCTTGTGAGCCGGTCAACGTGGGCGTAAAACGCAGTCTCTACGGGCAGTTCAGATTCAGATTCAATTTTAATTGTCATTGTCAGTGTACAGTACAGAGACAACGAAATGCATTTCCCAACGGTGAACCAGTTGCCCCGTTTGAGCGCCGGGTACGAGATATAATCGTATTCGGTCGAGAATGGTCAATTATAACCAAAATGAATCTGGATTTATCACCGCCAACCCCGAGGGAGCCTTGGAAACTGGATAGACTCTAAGACCCGGGGCTGTCATATGTGGTTTGATCGCGATTTTTAAGTCCTCGTTGTGTCAATGCACACACTGATAAACAATGAACTTAGATGTATCAACCTCTCGCAGATTAGACACTCAAATCTTTTTCGGGCAGTCACCTCTGATCTTTAGTCAATGCAACGAAATCTAAATAGAGAATCTAGTATAAGACTTTTCCTGACAACCGGTTATTAATGTCACGGTATGGGGCGTTGGTTATAGATATAAAGGTTTGGGGGGGCCTAGGGCGTTTTTTCTCATGTGAAAAGCGGGGGCGAGGGAGTTGGGGTGGGTTTGCATCGAAAGAGATAGGATACTTGAAACCAGTTCCCAGAGCTGTCAGTTGCTGTGTAAAAAAACAAGATTTATTGGTGCCTTTGTACTAAGCTCCGTGTGACAGTTGAATATCTGCTATCTATAGTTGCAGCAACCAACTGCTACGTGGGGGTTTCCACTTGTCAGCTGTCGGAGGGCAGTGGGGGTTTCAGTTAGAGGGTGTTTCATTGCCTTGAACGTCGGAGAAAAGTTCCGAACAGGTGAAGAAGGGATGATGTGTCAGTTGCTACTGACTACCAGCGCTGCGATTATCAACCTTCCTCGCGTAATAAAGCCACGAGGGTGGGGGATGCTCGCCATCTGAAGAAGGCTTATTCAGTATAGCAGCGCCACTTATTTGCAGGAAACAATATTGTTAGAAATAACACTTTCACATTTCATCCTGTACAATATGAAACATGGTATGCCAACCATTCCATGAAGTATTTTCTTTCCAAGCATTTGGCGAAATTAGCACTGCGGGACTTTCTAATTCAAGAATCGCAGTCTCTGAAAACATCAAACTGTCCAAGCTGTCATTAAGGCTGTTCGTTGGAGTTAAACGAACCGTGATATGGCGAGGGTGTGCCCTGGAGGATGTTTAATGCTGTTTCTATTTGAGGGGATGATACAGTCAACATGTGCTCGGCGGGAGCTTCTGGCGGATTAGGAGAAGCGAGAGTGGGTTGGAAGATGGTTGTTATTTTCGTTGCATTGCCGAAGTTTTTTTGTATCTTTAGAGATGTTTGGAATGATTAAAGCAACGTTTTAACCAAACGTACCACGAAGATGTTTACGCGTGAGGGCGCCTTACATTTTGAAATTAACCCTTGTTAGGCAATGATCAGCTGTATTTTCTGATCTTCCACACGTTTTGGGTATATTTTAACTTTTCATTTAGAAAAGCGAAAGTACACATTTTTTAACCAAATATTTTTGGGAATATTTAGGTGCAGAAATATAGGTTATTTTTACACCAGCAGCCAGCTCATAGGTCTGAAGAAGGGTCTCGACCGGAAATATTATCTATTCCTTTTTTCCAGAGATGCTGTCTGACCCGTTGAGTTACTCCAGTATTTTGTGTCTGTTTACAGCTCATAGAATGACCGATTCACCACATATCACCACCACCACACCATTCTCTTACATTTTCCTTTCCTTAACATAAGTGCACATCCTTGTTTGAAAAATATAAGGGGTTGAGCTTCCAGCATTATTTCAGATACTCCAGTAGTCCACAATCCTGTATAGAGTAATTTAAATAGCTCTTCCTTGGGGATGGTAGTTGGGATGAGGGGCATGAACCATTGGGAGAACTTTGGGCAGAGCTCAGCACAAATGAAACCAGGACATATGTCATGGTTGGACCCAACAGTACGGATATGATGGGAGTAGTGAGCAGTTCAGTGGTCCACTTGCAGAGTGGAGCTGGATTACAAAAGTGGAGGAGGGCCAGGTCAGTCAAAGAAGGATACTTAGTTTGCTGCAAAGAAAGGATTGTCCCTCAACCGTTGATTTTAAATTTCCACTGTGGCCCTGCTGATTTGTTTCAGGGACATTTATTCAGCTTAATGTCTCTGAGTAACAATATTGAAATGATTGGCACAAAATGATCTGTCTGAAGAAGAACCCCGACCCAAAACGTCACCTATCGGTGTTCTTCAGGGATAATGCCTGAGTTTCTCCAGCATTTTGTGTCTTTCCTTGGTAAACCAGCATCTGGAGTTCCTTGTTTCTGATATTGAAATTACATTTGTGCCCAATCTATTTTGTAGGGCTTCTAATGAGGCATTTACATTCACTTACTGTGAATGCCAGCAATCTATTTCAATGAGAAAATAGCAACAGAGGGAACTCTTACAGCAAAAAGACAGAACTTTATTTTTGGATTTAGCTGTACTGCTTCATTCTAAAAATTGCTCAAGGAGAGACCAAAAGGCTCCACATGCTCACATCAATATTTTATTCATGCCCTCTGGTGATGTGTCCACACTGACCTGTGGATATTTTGTTGCTGTTTACCTTAACTGAAACCCAGTTTTTCAAGTTACTGACAGCAAAGACCTTTCAACTCGTTTTAGCAAAGCTCATCTGCATACTTTCCATAACTTAATTATGGTGAAAAATAGCCATAACTTTCCAACTGAAATTTATAAAATAGGCATAACATGTTATATAAGATAAATATCAATAAGATATTTTTATCAACAAAAATTTTTTTGGGAAAGTTTATAATATTTTTTTCTCATTTTTTTGTTCAGGTTTAGTAATGTCTTTCAGTAGAGTCACATCCACACAACATCAGATTAAATCATTGGATGCTTCAATTTCAAATTAGAATAAAAGTAAATGCAATGCCATGGAAAAACTATTCAAATATTTAGTCACAGCATAGAAAACGTAACAGCAAAACAACCCTAAATCTATAGGAACAGCACTAATACCAAGAACACCCACCATACAAACACTGTCCAAAAGAAATAATACTTACAATTATTATTGGGGTTACATAATACTTTCTCTAAAATTATGAATATCTTTAATACAGAAGATAAAGAGAAGATGGCTTGGAAATTTGCCTTTGATTACTGATGCTAAAATATCAACTCCCCATATCTCCTTCACCACCACCATGCATGCCAGAGAGGGTTCCATTAATTGTTTAGTGCTGGGTGAAGAAGACAAGTTTCTATCTGATGTTCCACCTGAAGTTTCTACTTGTGAGGACATTTCAAACCAAGGGTCAGAATTCTAAGATAGTCACAATGTATTACACAAAATATTACAGAGAAATTTACTTGGAATTATTGTACCAATCACTGTTGGCACATCAATATTAACACTTCATTGATGTGCACTAGCACGATTTGTGTCTGGAGCTGTATTTAAAGAAAAATAATTGTAGTCAAGGTAAGTTTTTAAGGGAGAAAGGAAAAGATGGCTATATTAGAAAAAAATGGACATGAGGTGGCATGTGCTCTCACTTTCACCATTTCACAAGCTCTCTTTATAGGAGTTATTAGGCAATTTGGCCCATCGAACCTACTCCGCCATTCAATCATGGCTGATCTCTGCCTCCTAATCCCATTTTCCTGCCTTCTCCCCATAATTCCCCACCTGTTCAAATGAAGAATTTCTCTTCCTTAAAAATATCCACTGATGGCCTCCACAGCCATCTGTGGCAATGTGTTCCACCAATTAACTACCCTCTGACTAAAGAATTTCCTCCTCCTCCTTTCTAAAAGTGCGCCCTTTAATTCTGAGTCTATGACCTCTGGTTCTAGGCTCTCCCACCAGTGGAAGCATCCTTTCGGCATCAACTCAATCTATACCTTTCATTATTCTGTAAGTTTCAATGAGGTCCCCCCTCAACTTTCTAAACTCCAGCGAGTAGAGGCCCAGTGCTGTCAAACTCTCATGCTAACCCACTCATTCCTGGAATCAATCTTGTAAACCTCCTCTGGACCCTCTCCAGAGCCAGCACATCCTTCCTCGGATATGGGGCTCAGATTTGCTCACAGTACTCCAAATGTTGCCTGACCAGCACCTTACAGAGCCTCAGCATCTCTGTTTGTGATAATTTGTGAACAATGATTTGTTACTGTACTGTAAATCTTGTGGCATTGGAAGAATAACAATGAACATATATAAGAACTGAAGTAATTGGTATGTGTAGGCTTCATAACCCTTTGATCATGATCTGCCGGTCCATATCCCTCCAAACTTGTTCTATCCATGTACCTGTGTAACTGCTTCTTAAGCATTGGGATAGTCCCAGCATCAACTACCTCATCTGGCAGCTTGTTCCATACACTCATCACCCTTTGCGTGAAAAGGTTACCCCTCAGATTCCTATTAAATCTTTTCCCCATCACCTTGAACCTATGTCATCTGGTCTTCGATTCCCCTTTTCTAGGCAAGAGACTCTGTGCATCTCCCCAATCTATTCATCTCATGATTTTATACACCTCTATAAGATCATCCCTCATCCTCCTGCGCTTTAAGGAATAGAGACCCAGCCTACTCAACTTCTCCCTATAGCTCACACCCTCTAGTCCTGGCAACATCCTCATAAATCCTCTCTGAACCCTTTCAAGCTTGACAATATCTTTCCTATAACATGGTGCCCAGAACTGAACACAATATTCTAAATACGGTGTCACCAACATCTTATACAACTGCAACATGACCTCCCAACTTCTATACTCTATACTCTGACTGATGAAGGCCACTGTGCCAAAAGCCTTTTTGACCACCTTATCTAACTGCGACTCAACCTTCAAGGAACCGTGCACCTGCACCCCTAGATCCCTCTGCTCTACAACACTCCCCAGAGGCCTACCATTAACTGTGTAGGTCCTGCCCTTGTTAGACATCCCAAAATGCAACACCTCACACTTCTCTGTAGTTGGAGTAACTAGTGATGCATGTGTGGTGATTCTTTTTTCCTACCTTTCTCTCCTGCAAGTGTTAAATCCTTTTAGAATTCTCAGCCTGCAGCACATTAGTGAAATCACTGAACATCATCGATGAGCATTGAAGATGACGATCTGGATCTGCTTGAGCAAGGAGTCATTTAAATTCTGTTATCAAGCAGCAAAATGCATTTCCACCTGAACACCAGGTTCTTTTCTTTGAATCATAGAAACGTACAGCACAGACGTGGGCCCCTTTGGCCAACATCCTCCATGCCAACTGTGATGCCTATCTGTGCTAGTCTCATCTGCCTACATTTGGCTGCATCCTTCTATGCCTTTCCTATGGAAGTAAACCAAACAGCTTTTAAACGTTGTATTTGCACCTGCTTCCACTACATTTTCTGGCAGCTCATTCCAGATATTCATCACCCTCTGTGTGAAAATCTTACCCCTTACATCTACTTTAATTTTTTTCTCTCTCACCTTAAAACCTGTGCCTCCTGGTTCTAGACTCCTCTGTCCTATTTAAATTTCTGTAACGACACCCCCTCGGCCTCCTAACTTCCAGTGAGAATAAACCCAACCTTTCCAATCTCTCCTAACAACTACAGCCCTCCATTCCAGGCCACATCCTGGGGGGAACCTCTTCTGCTGACTTTCTATTGGTACCACATCATTACTGCAGTGTGGTGACCAGAATGGTACAAAATACTCTAATGGATCTCTAACCAATATTTTGTCCAACTCTTATGCTGATTGGCTCAGCCCCTGAAGCCAAGCATGGCAAATGGCTTTGCACTATCTTCTTACTTGTGTCACCACTTTCATGCTGCTGTGGACTATTACCCCCAAATCTCTAAGTACATCCCACACTCCTATGGTTTCTGCCATTTACTCTATATGTCCACCCACAATTTGACCTCTCAAAGTGCATTAGCTGGCTCTGGATTAAATTACATCTTTCACTACTACACACCACTGAACTATGTTCTGCTGTATCCTTTTGAGTCTTCTTAATCTAATGTCTACTAGATGGATTGTTTAATGTGGCAGAAAGACTGGGTTTATTCTCAGAGGATTGTTAGCATACTGAGCCACCTAAGACAATATTATGACAGATTACTGCTTTGATTGAAGGAGATAATAAAACAAAGAGGACTTCAGAGAGAATTCCAGAACTTTGGCCCTTGCTTCCAGAAGGTATAGCTGCCAGCCATGGGTGATTCAAATCTGGAATGTGCTTGATGCCAGAATCGGAGGGGAACAAGATGAATTAGGGAGCTGCAGGCAGGATTGCAAGCATAGGTTGGAGCAAGGGATTTGGAAAATGTTTTAAATCTAGGATCTTCTTCTTGGGTAGGCCGTTAGGATTGAGGTTATTTTGTTGGTCCTGCGGTGGCTAATGTAACCAATGTGGGATGTAATGTAACCAATGTGGGATCTTTCACAGGGAGTGGCTAATGGGGTGGACAGGATGGTAGCTTGGAAAATGACACTGACTGACATTGGTCCATCCAGGTATTGCTCAAGCAAGATCTCATAGAGTTTGTGAGAAAATACACTCTTTCCTATGCACCTGATCTATGGACCTGAGTTTGTCAATACCATGTCAAATGCTCCTTTTCCACTCTGTGTGGCCATGAGCCAGGATTTACTAAGGGTGCTCACCTGATAATCTCTTTGAATTACAATGTTTGGAATTGACGCTGCTTGTCTTGCTCATCCTGATTATAACTCGGGTCTCAATTGTAGGTATAGTAGCCTGGAAAAGAACACTGGTCCATCAATGTATTGGTCAAGCAAGAACCAATATAGTCAGTGAGTGAGTACTGAGTATTTTGGATCGAGTTACATTTGAGTTGAACTTGGCAAGTCTAGGGGTAACAAAGGCAGAATACATGGCAGACAAAAATGCTGGAGGAACTCTGCGGGTGAGGCAGCATCTAGGGAGATAAGGAATTGGCTACGTTTTGGGTCGAGAACCTGCTTCAGTCTGATGTCGGGGGGGGGGGGGGGGGCAGGAAAAAGAAAGGAAGAGGTGGAGACAGTAGGCTTGTGGGAGAGCTGGGAAGGGGTAGGGTAGGAGGGAGAATGCAAGGACTATCTGAAATTAGAGAAATTAGGCATAACACATGATTGTTTCGGCATTAGATGAACTAAGACAGATGAGGTTTAGCATTATTATGGTGTTTTAAAATAGTGCAAGATCAATACAGTAACTTTGATGGACACTGGTCTTCCCAAAGTGCTTCAAAGCTAAATTTTCGACCTTTTGAAGTTTAGTCATTTTGTGCCATAGGAAATGCAGGAAATGTAGGTCCTGACAGGATATTCCCTAGGACATTGAGGGAAGTTAGTGTGGAAATAGCCGGGGCTATGACAGAAATATTTCAAATGTCATTAGAAACGGGAATAGTCCCCGAGGATTGGCGTACTGCGCATGTTGTTCCATTGTTTAAAAAGGGTGCTAAGAGTAAACCTAGCAATTATAGACCTGTTAGTTTGACTTCAGTGGTGGGCAAATTAATGGAAAAGATACTTAGAGATAATATATATATAAGCATCTGGATAAACAGGGTCTGATTTGGAACAGTCAACATGGATTTGTGCCTGGAAGGTCATGTTTGACTAATCTTCTTGAATTTTTTGAAGAGGTTACTAGGGAAATTGTCAAGGGTAAAGCAGTGGATGTTGTCTATATGGACTTTAGTAAGGCCTTTGACAAGGTTCCTCATGGAAGGTTGGTTAAGAAGGTTAAACTGTTGGGTATAAATGCAGGAATAGCAAGATGGATTCAACAGTGGCTGAATGGGAGAAGCCAGAGGGTAATGGTGGATGGCTGTTTGTCGGTTTGGAGGCAGGTGACTAGTGGGGTGCCTCAGAGATCTGTGTTGGGTCCTTTGTTGTTTGTCATGTACATCAATGATCTGGATGAAGGGGTGGTAAATTGGATTAGTAAGTATGCATATGATACCAAGATAGGGGGTGTTGTGGATAATGAAGAGGATTTCCAAAGTCTACAGAGTGATTTAGGCCATTTGGAAAAATGGGCTGAAAGATGGCAGATGGAGTTTAATGCTGATAAATGTGAGGTGCTACACCTTGGCAGGACAAATCAAAATAGGACGTACATGGTAAATGGTAGGAAATTGAAGAATACAGTTGAACAGAGGGATCTGGGAATAACCGTGCATAGTTCCTTGAAGGTGGAATCTCATATATAGATAGGGTGGTAAAGAAAGCTTTTGGTATGCTAGCCTTTATAAATCAGAGCATTGAGTATAGAAGCTGGGATGTAATGTTAAAATTGTACAAGGCATTGGTGAGACCAAATCTGGAGTATGGTGTACAATTTTGGTCGCCCAATTATAGGAAGGATGTCAACAAAATAGAGAGAGTACAGAGGAGATTTACTAGAATGTTGCCTGGGTTTCAACAACTGAGTTACAGAGATAGGTTGAATAAGTTAGGTCTTTATTCTCTGGAGCGCAGAAGGTTAAGGGGGGACTTGATAGAGGTCTTTAAAATGATGAGAGGGATAGACAGAGTTGATGTGGACAAGCTTTTCCCTTTGAGAGTAGGGAAGATTCAAACAAGAGGACATGACTTCAGAATTAAGGGACAGAAGTTTAGGGGTAACATGAGGGGGAACATCTTTACTCAGACAGTGTAGCGGTGTGGAATGAGCTTCCAATGGAAGTGGTGTCAGCAGGTTCATTGGTATCATTTAAAAATAAATTGGATAGGCATATGGATGAGAAGGGAATGGAGGGTTATGGTATGAGTGCAAGCAGGTGGGACTAAGGGAAAAAAGTTGTTCAGCACGGACTTGTAGGGCCGAGATGGCCTGTTTCCGTGCTGTAATTGTTATATGGTTATATGGTTAAATGTGCAGACAGCAATTCACCGAAATATGAAACTGACATGTAAGTTGTTTTGCATATTAGATAGACGCCAGAATAATTCCTCTGCTCACCTTCAAAATAGTCATCATTTGCATTATCTGGGACAGCACGTAGGGTCTTAGTTGAATGTCTTGTTCAAACAGTGGCACTTCCAACTGCGTTGGATTTCCTGCGCCATATACTGGAACATTACGTTGTAGGAAGGAACTGCAGATGCTGGTTTGAACCAAAGATAGACACAAAATGCTGGAATAACTCAGTGGGACAGGCAACATCTCTGGATAGAAGGTATGGGTGACGTTTAGGGTCTGAGGAACAGTCTCAACCCGAAACGTCACCCATTCATTCTATCCAGAGATGCTGCCTGTCCCGCTGAGGTACTCCAGCATTTTGTGTCTATTATTGGAACATTACCTTATACATTAGTGCTCTGGATTCTGGGATGGGACTTGATCAAGTTCTTATGACTGAAGAGATAAGAAATCTGAAGAAGGGTCTTGACCCAAAACATCACCTATTCCTTTTCTCGAGAGATGCAGCCTGACCCGCTGAGTTACTGGAGCCTTTTGTGTCTGTCTTAACCATATATAACCATATAACCATATAACAATTACAGCACGGAAATAGGCCATCTCGGCCCTACAAGTCCGTGCCGGATACTTATTTCCCCCTAGTCCCATCTACCTGCACTCAGACCATAACCCTCCATTCCTTTCCCATCCATACACCTATCCAATTTATTTTTAAATGATAAAAATCGAACCTGCCTCCACCACTTCCACTGGAACCTCATTCCACGCAGCTACCACTCTCTGAGTAAAGAAGTTCTAAGAAATTCTAAGAGTTAAGAAATCTAGTCTGGCTGACAGCAAATATTTAAGATAGTCGTTTGAATAGACAGTTAACAACTCATCCCTTAGTCAATTTGACAACTGGATAATGAGGCTATCTGAAGCTCTCTTATAGGCAGTCCAAAAAATACAGTTTGTTCAACACAGGCTACTAAATAGAGGAAGCACAGGCATCATAGGCCCTTGAGATCTTACTGGTGGAGGGTGGAGGTATAAAGGGGCTAGATGAAAGTTATTGAAGAGTTGAAGGGCTTGTAAGGTGTCTCGGATATAGATCAGAAGGGAATGGTCAAGGGGGATAGGATGGAATCAAGGTATGTGGAGATGAGTTCTGTGGAGCAGGAGCACGGAGAAACAATGGGTCTGCCATGGCGGTCCTGTTTGTGGAAATTTGGAAAGGAGATAGAAGCGTGCAGTGCAGGGCTGGGGAACTATAAGGTTCAAGGCTGTGGAGGGGAGATTGCCAGAGGTGATGAGATGTGGACAGTGTTTATCCATTTCTCTCCACTGATTCTGCTTGACCCACTGAGTTCCTCTCTTTGCATTTCCGCAATAGCGATATAGTCTGTGGGGAACAGATAACTATTACCATAAAACTTGATAGTCACTAACTCATTCTCAGCATGTCCTTGCAAACCTCAGTTTTGTACTCAAGACCAGCGACGGACAATCTAGCCGACTGCGAAGCCTAAGACACGGAGTCCCCCAAGGATCGGTACTGGCCCTCATGCTCTTCAATCTCTATATCAGCGATCTGCCATGCACGACCTCGCACCAGTATGGATACGCAGATGACCTGGCCCTACTGCATTCGGACAGGAGTTGGTCAAACGTGGACGATGTGCTCTCAACGGATATGGAACTTGTCACGGGTTACCTTAAGAGACTAAAACTGAGTGTGGCAAAAGCCACCACAACAGCCTTTCACCTGAACAACAAGGAAGCTCATCACCCTCAATGGGTCACCCCTAGCCTATAACCCATTTCCTACATACCTCGGGGTGAGCCTAGATCGGCAGCTGACCTGAAGCTCTCTGTGCTAAAGTCTCGGTGCAGAACAACCTCCTGCGTTGCTTGGCTGGATCGTCATGGGGCGCCAGGACATCTACTCTCTGAACCAGTGCTCTTGCACTTGTGTACTGCGCCGCTGAGTATGCCGCTCCAGCATGGTGCCGCAGTGCTCATACTAGCAAGCTAGACGCCATCTTCAACAACACCATGCAGATCATCAACTGCTGCCTACGCCCTACTCTGATGCATCTTCTGCCAGTGCTCACCCGCCAAGCTTCGGAGAGAGTATTTCACTCACAGGCTGGAGTGCAAGGCCCCGTCAAACACCAAACATCCTTTGCACCAACTCGCCCAGGATTCACAGCAACTGGGACCTCAACGCCTGTCATCTCATCGCCCCTTCTCCCGTCTCTCTGTGGCTCTGGTTTCAACAAACTAGGAGCATGGAGAACCAGCTGTGAACAGACTTCACGACCTCCACAATTCACTAGTGTACCGATCAGCACGCCCCACCCGGCTCGGAACTGCCCCGCAAAGAGTGGGTCGCCCTGAACTGGCTCCGCACTGGGGTCGTCTGGTTCAACGCCAACATCTATCGCTGGGGGCTGCGTTCATCAACAGCTTGCATGTGTGGACCAGTCCACCAAACAGTGCAGCACGTCATTTTCGACTGCGCTGTCCTCCGCCGCCCGGTGGAGGGGTAGACCTCACTGCCCTCAACAACAGCACATTTAATTGGCTGCAGCGCCTGTAGGGCGTTACATAACCTCTGCTGCCTCAAATGCAAGAAGCATAAACATTGTCAGCTTTGTTTCCAGATCATTATAGCTGTTTGAAGTTAAATGTTAACAAACTTTTAGATTGTTAGAATATGTAAATAGTTTTTTCCAATACTCTGTGTTAGAATAAAGCTGGAGTGCTCAAGGATATTGGCGAGGAAAATGGCAAAGCGTTCGCTACAGTATCAGCTGCTGTTCTCAGACATTTCAGATTCAAAGATTCAGATTCAATTTAATTGTCATTGCCAGTGTACAGTACAGAGACAACGAAATGCATTGATCTGCACTACGGAATTATTTCACAGAGACGTGTAGTTGAAGCTTCCACTGGAAATTCTGGTGGATGACCATGCCAGTAACCTTTGATTTTTTTACAATTTTAACTGTAGAATAAAAATTACATTTACAACTTGCTGATAACCTGCAGTTGTATTCTAATTGTGTTTTGTACTATTGTCCTAATTTTTGCGCAGTCAGTTTTTCTTTTTGCTGTCACATAGACTTTTAGGTATGATTTATGCATGTTATGTTTTGTGTGTTTGTTTGGATCTGTGTGCTTGTGAGGCTGCTGCAGGCAAGATTTTCATTGTACCGTACTTGTGCAAATGACAATAAACTCAACTTGAGTTGACTATCTGTTCCATTTGACCTGCTGCTCTAACATTAATTCTGTTGACCACAAGTCACTTAGTAACTGCTTGTAGAGACCATTCACTTGTTACTGTGTGGGCAGCCCAACAATGCCTTCTATTCATCAACTAAAAGTCACTGACATGCCTTTACATGCACCAAAGTGTAATTTACTATAAAGACATAAAATGACTTGGCAGCAAAGTTGGAGTATGTCGAAAAACACAAAGTTGAAAATACAGTTCTTTGATTGGATTTCACTAGAGCATTTGAAACAGTGCTGTGTACCATAAGCTCTAGCTTTCATATTTGTTAAATTAATTCCTAATTATTAAAATGATGGTCCTTTCTTGAAAATGAGAAAAAGTGCAATGTTCTAACCAACCATATCGAGATTAGACATCATAAACCATTTCAGCTGGAGGGGATTTTTTGTTTAAAGCTATAAAATGTTTATGAAATGAAAACATGTTCTGGCATTTAAGATACAGCCGCCTCTTTGTTGTTTTTAACAAAGAGCAACGCTGGAGCTGCTGAGACAAAGGAAAGATTGGAATGTTAATGGAATAGCCATTGAAAGTAATATCCATAGCTATTTGGGACAATGTGTAATTTCTTATCTAGCTTCAGTTTTCCTGTTAACCATTCACTGGGGACATAGTGCTTTTCTTGTGCGGATAAAATGGAACTAGTAAGAATTTGCTTTTGGGTGACTTGAGGCTAGTTAAGTTGGCAACTCTACCAGTCAATCTTGCATGCTCCATCAGCTATCACTACCCCATCACCATTGTTCTCCTTGCAACCAACCAACTTCTAGCCCATTATCACCATCAAATTAGATAAAGGGTACACTGCACCAAATTCCTATAAACACAAGGAATAAAAGAACAAGCATCATTCAGAGTTAATCAGAGGGAGAAAGAGATGTGGCCTGAGCATTTATTTAAAAACACGAACTGATCAAGTCAAGTATGAGGCACGAGAAACTGCAGACGGGTATACATTACCCAACTGTGAGTCGTTAGTGGTTCAATTGTCACATATGCAACTGCACAGTGAAATTCTTTTAACACATGCAGCCTTTGTCTGAATATGTCGTTTTGGATCAGGACCCTTCTTGACTGGTTGAAGAAGGGTCCTGACCCACAACATCATCTGTCCATTTCTCTCTTTAGATACTGACTGACTCGCTGAATCCATCAGAATTTGGTAAATAACCAAATGACTGGCCAAACTCAAATATTTTAATCTCAGGCTAATTATTTTTTGACATCACATAGGAGGAATATTTGATGATAGTTTATAGTAAGAGAGAATTGTTATAACATCATCGGTAAGTATTTTTGCTGACTTTAAACTAAGACAGCTTTGCATCTGGACATGCCTCACTAACTTCTTCATCAGTGTGTCTCTCAAAAGATCGCAAAAGTGAAAGGAGCAAGACTGCTCTTCCATTTATTAAGATCATAGATGATCTTATTTTTGTTCCATCTTACATTTCCTATCTGGTTCCCATAACAGTTGATTCTTTTCAGATTTCCCCATGTCTTGAATGTACGAGCAAGACTATCTTCCCTTTTTTGAACCTCAGAGAGTGTAGGGCCATTCTGTTTTATCTCTTCACCAAAGATAAAGTCTTCATATCAGAAATCAATACAGACCTTTTTCAGCACTGCCTCTAAAGAAAGTATGTCCTTAAATTAGACTAAAACTGTACCCTGTATTCCATGTCAGGTTACCAAATCTTGCACTTAATTCCCCGACATTGAAATTGGAGAAATTATTGTTTTGTTTTGTTATTGAAATTATTGTTTTGACACAATGTTAGTTCAGATAACAACTAGAACATCATGTTGCACATACTGAGTAGATATTAGACACCAGAGGTAAAATTGAGTGTGTAATTAAGACAGTACCTTCATTTGAGAGTGACCAGTGTTGCTTTATCAAGGGAAGGTCTGTGGTAGACTAAATATGATGCAATCATTCATATTAATTTAATACTTTGGATATTCATAATCAACATAAAGTCCTTAAAGTAATCATTCATGATATGGTGAAAAAGGCCATAATAATTGATACAATACTGCTGCCTATTTAAATCTTACTAGTGACTTCAAGATTCTATAAAGTTACAGATGTTTCAGCTTCACATTGTGCATTCTCTCTCTATTCTTTGAAAACATTGACAATTTGCAATTGAATCAATAAATTGTTTTTTTCTACGGTCTTCTCAAATATTGTCACATTCTTGTATCGCTGTTTGAAACTGCATAATTCTGAATGTGGGTGATTGTGGTTAATTTACAAATTAACTTTATTCCAAAGTGAAAGCACCATTAGCCCAACACTGCAAATACATTTTCACCACTTAGCTGGCATAGTTAAAAATAAAAAGATAGTCTACGATGGATGTGATAAACTGGAACTTGAAAACTGATTTATGCAAATGTCTAGGACAGATTACTGCATGTGATGCTGCTTTTATTGATGATATTCAGTGACAGAATTTCCCGACCTAACACGGTGGTGAATCTTAGAATAAATGTTTCCTGTTAGTCATAAAAGCCCTGCTTGATGTTTTAAAACACCACACCGTACAAAGATGTTTTCAGAAATTCTTTGCTCTATCCCCCTGAACATGTATCCCATCACGTGAGAAGGCACTCTGGGTAGATTAGGCTGTACTAATACAAATACAAGATGATGGATTTCTGAACTGCTTGAGAGTTATGTAATGATTATGAACAAAAAGTTTGAGCAACCATGAACAAAATTAGATTTTCAACAAATAGTGGTTTTATCAAGATTTATTATAGTGCCATTTATAACAGGCTAGTAATCCAATGATAATATGCTATTTCATTGGGAAAAAATAGAAAACAATGGTGTTTTTAAATATAAATCTGTTTTTTATCATTGTGGATTGTAGGTTTAATGACATTTTGTTTTCTTTGGAATATGAAATCTCTCCTCAGCATGTTTTTAGCTGAAAGTCCTCACAGTTAAAGCTGACAGTTTCCTAAAATGCTTTCTTAATTTGTTTACTCTATAATTTTCTTCAAAAAATGCTGACTATATAAATGTCCACCGAGAATAATTCCAACCATTGGGGTTAAACTATTGTAAATATATGTTACAGTTACTTCTCATAATAATTAGGTAAAATTGCTAACACAAATGTTTATTATTCAACTTTGGTATAATAAGCTTAATTTGCATGGTGGTCAAGGCTTTGAATGTGTTGCAGCACTGGCATATTTCCATTTTTTGTTTTACTTCAAGAAATATTGTTTGCTTGCTTTACAGAATTGATAATTAGGTAATTGGTTGGAAAATAAATGGAAATTAAGAGAAAATGGGGAACAAGGGTAAGAGGTTGTTAAATAGATCTAATAATGTGATATTTTGAGCCGCAAATGCAAAATCCCGAAATGCATGTGCACTTTCTAATACCTATAAAAGGTGAGTGGAAAGAGACTATCTTTGTGGAGCATCGTGTGAGAATAAGAAGTAAAATTCCTGCGACATTTGATATCCTTCAGCATAGAAGCCTCTATTTGTGAACATAAGCTGAGCCCTTCAGTGCTAAACGTCCAATGTAAACACTTTCTGCCCTCGAGGACTTTTGGTTTTGTTCTGTTTGATCTTCTCCTATTTCTCCCCAATTGTTCCTTCACCTCTTTGTTTTTGTGTTTGACACCACAAAAACAATTCAGAATAATTTTCAACTCTCAGGAGAACAGCCGAAGCGGACTGGCAATGTGGCATGTAGTTTTGTGTGCTTGTCACCATAGCACACATTTGAATTCCAGTGATACTTGGCTTACTAATGAAGGGCTGGCACTTTGGGGTGAGGTTGGCAATGGTGCAGAGGGTGGGAGACTGTTGGGTAGTCTTGTAAAAGACGGACATTCTAAGCTTCTAGATAGATTTTACAGCAGTACAAAAGTTTATGATAAAGTTAGACGGTGCCCATTTTGAAAAGCCTATTATGGTGTAGAATAGGGGACTTATAGAGTTACATTTTCTGTTTTTAATTAGTTTATTCTATTTCAATAGTGACTGAAGACAGTTAGTTGGTGGAGATTGATATCCTTATCCAAAGAGAGCAGTAACACAACATTTCTAGAATTTAGAAAATAATGAATGTTTGCCAACATCTTGGAACCAGATAATTTGGCATTGTCCTCGTCGAGTAAAAGTGACCTGAAAAAGAGATAAAGCATGTACATTGCTTGGGGTTTTAATATGACACAAAAGCTAACTTGTATTAAAAGTAATATATTATTCTTAAGTAAAAAGAGGCTTAGTCTGATCTCCAACCAATATCTTACTTTGCTTTAGGGGTTTTTCCTCTGCTTCATTTCTCATAATCTGAAAACTCTGCCTTTAATATTTGCCACAGATACGTTGACAAATTGCTGCTCTATCATTTCATCTCAACATTCAGCCTCCTGCAGGAGAATATGTTAGATGCCCGTCAAGATTTTCCATTGTCTTAAAATGCACGCGTAGTCATGTAACTGGAACAGACTAAAACCTAATTTCTGTTCTTTCTCATGATCCTTTATCATGAGATGTTACCTATTTGCTCTGATTAATGGATCATAGACTGGCAAGACAAATACAGTTTTGCACATGATTTCATGACGTTACTGTTTGAAGTAGACTTATATTGAAGATGTGAACATTATTTACCAAGTTACTAAGGAGACCATGAATCTGGAATAAAAACAGAAAAGGCAATAAGCATTCAGCAGATCAGGTACCATCTGTGGATTGAGAAACAACTGAAAGTACGGATCAATTGCTTTTCATTCCCAAGTCATCCGCAATGCTAGTTTGGTGGGGTACAGTGACAGTGCAATGGTTAAATGACCAGACAAGTAATCTAGCCAACCAACCTGAGACCCAAGTTCACGTCAAGTTATGAAACTTAATTATGTGGTTAAGAAACATTGTTGATCACAAACCCAATAGTTTGTCAGAAGAAAACCCATCTGGCTCCCAATGTTCTTCAGGTGAGGAAATCTCTCACTCTTATCCTGTTTGGTCTATATGTGACTCAGATCCGCAACATTGTGGTTGACTCTCAAGTGTCCTCTAAAATGTCAGAGCAAACTCTTTTCAGAGCAATTTAAGCAATTGGCAATAAATACCGGCCATGTTACTGGTCCCATTTCCAGAAAAGCGAATATATATCTTTGAAAATCCAATTATCTTGTATTTATCAGAACCATTCCAATGTAATTCGCTGATCTAAACTGTCTTGCTACCTGAAAATGCATCTGATCTGCTGTGTATTGCGCCATTTTAGATTTTAATAAACATTATTTATAACATTACGAGACAAAACAGCAATGCTAAATTCATTTTTGTAAGCTAAGCATTACAACCCTGGCCATAATGTTACATTTATTAATATTTTTATCCTGCTATCCCAAATGTCAGTGTAATTGTTTAAATGAATTCTAAATACATGCGTATTATGAGCAGACTGACTGTCTCCTGACTCATTTTGAAACTTGGTAAGAATAGATCAGCCTTCAATTAATAAAAGACGTGTGCTATCACAGCAGAATCTCCTGTAGATACTAATAGATTTTCACCCTTATATTTTGTGCACGTGCCATGATTCACTCAAGTCCATTTCTGCCATTTTGCATTTTTTAAATTTACTACATCATTTGCAATGCAAAAGAAAATTACTCCATACAATACGTGCACTTAGATCCCAGATGTTTCCTTTTGCATGCTTCTGTGGTAAACAAAAAAGCATTCTCTAGTTGTCAGATTTTCCATCAAAACAATATGAATTAACAGCAATTTTTCTTGAGATCAAATTAGTTCTGTAAAAGTGCAGCTCAGGATTGGTAGACCCCAGGCAGGAGCGGTAGTGTTCCTGTTTATTATTGTGTAGCAGCGCTCCCAAATTAGATATTGGAGACAATTAGATATTCCTGCCTCCATACTCCTATGCAAGATACCACATATGAGGAAACCGTGCATACACAACCCAAGCTATTCAATGTTTTAATATTTGAGTAAACGTGTCCTGAAATACCATGTAGGATTTTCCAAGAATTGGCCAGACTTGTTGGCATTACTTTTTGAAATGTTTAAAAGTTTGCAACCCAATAGTTCTTTTATCAGTTTTTTAAACTTGTCAATTTCATGAAGGTAACTGTAATGTAGTACGTTTGTCTTAGTACCATACTAGCAAGATAAGACCATTAATGGGAAGGGTCAGCTGTGATATTCTTTTTCGTTAAGCTTGGCTTCAGAACAGGAACATTAGTTTGAAATATTAGCTTATAATTTTCTAAAAAAAAATCTTTTTTTTAAATCTAAAAATTATTATTATTTGTATAATTTACCATTAAAATTAGCTGCAACAAACATATAAAAGGTGACCAGAGCAGTGCTTTGGAAAAAAAAAAGCTCCTTTATTCTTGTGGTTAAGTTTTCTTTGTAATTACTAAAAAATCACCTAATTTTTAAAATGCTTGTAGGAAAATATTCACGAAAATATGTTTTGCCTTCAAATTTGTAAATGGCAAAGAAAGAGCAGTAAAGTTATGCATTAACAAAGGCATTTTTCTGCAGGGCTGAATCTTTTTTGTAGTTAAACAAAAGCTGTCTTCTTATTAAAAATCTTTTCACAACGTGGTTTCTGCTTCATAACATCCCTGGCTAAATATTATTATTAGGAATTGCCAACCCATGCAAACTCCTGTAACCTCCTTGTATTGTGAATGCATTATTGTAATTAGCAATTATCTCCCCACCCATATCATCCTATAAGAATACTGTTTGGTTTAAATGTACACTAAATGTGTAAAGGTGAAAACTAACAATCAGGTTATGTTCATGAAATTGAACCTTTTTATGAAGTTTACATAGTTCACCATCTGTTTTTCCGGGATGGAATTTTCAATAGAGGCAAATCTATTACAAAAATGCTGTTTGACAATGACACTGTTAACTTCCCAACTCACTTACAAAGCACGTTTTTTGTACACTGATTTGCCACTTGAATGGAGGTCAGTTCTTTAATGTGATCTGAGTTAATACTGCTGAAATATTGTCCGTTCTCAGCTGGACTCTTGTGAGGGAAAAGCATTGTTTATTTGCATTCTAGTAGGTTTGCTGAGAACAACAATGTTATATTGTTTAGACAACTACAGCCTTGCTGTCTTACTGATTCTCGGCAACATCTAATCCAAGGAGATTTTTGAACATGCAGAAAATGGAAATGGAAAAATAAACTAGCTAGTTTGCCTGCAATGAAATGGATGGATATCATATTTGTCGTTTGCAAATAAAAGCAAATTAATACCAATCTATTTTGGGAAAAGGAAGCCGATTTGTGGCAGAATGTATAGGATGTTAAGAGAGGTTACCAACCGAGGGCGTTGAGTATATGGAACAGGCTGCCAGAGGAGATAGTTGAGGCAGGTAATTTAACAACATTTAAAACCTTTTGGACATGTACATGGGTAGGAAAGGTTTAAAGGGATAAGGTCCATATAGTGTTGATGGAGCATCGTAGTCACCACGAGCAAGTTATGCCGAAGGCCTTGCTTCTGTGCTGTGTGACTATGCCTGTATCTTTGATATTTAATGTTATCATTGGCTCTCGCTGTAATTATATACCAAACTAAGGAAATGTCACTGAATCGGCATTTAATGTTTCTGTGTTTTATTTAACAAATTCTCATGATTTACATTTAAAGATTAGTAACTTAAAGTCATTGTTCAGTTAGTACCCAATAAATATTCAAATTTTCATGATCATTAAGAGCTAATTATGTACAAATATTTACATAATTTCTTCTTTAATACACGTGTTATGAATAAATGCGATAATTGTAGTTTTGTGTATTTTCCACTTCCATTTACATAGAAACATAGAAGACCATTCGGCCGTTCGAGCCTGCACCGCCATTCAATATGGTCATGGCTGATCATCCAACTCAGTATCCTGTACCTGCTTTCTCTCCATACCCCCTGATCCCTTTAGCCACAAGGGCCTCATCTAACTCTCTCTTAAATATAGCCAATGAACCTGCCTCAACTACATTCTGTAGTTGAGGCACAGATTCACCACACTCTGTGTAATTTTTTTTCTCATCTCAGTCCTAAAAGATTTCCCCCTTATCCTTAAACTGTGACCCCTTGTTCTGGACTTCCCCAACATCGGGAACAATCTTCCTGCATCTAGCCTGTCCATTAAGAATTTTGTAAGTTTCTATAAGATCCCCCCTCATTCTTCGAAATTCTAGTGAGTACAAGCCGAGTCTATCCAGTCTTTCTTCATATGAAAGTCCTGACATCCCTGGAATCAGTCTGGTGAACCTTCTCTGTACTCCCTCTATGGCAAGAATATCCTTCCTCAGATTAGGACATCATTCTCATTCTAAACTCAGTGGGAGCAACAGGTTTATTGCAGGTCAGATTCTTATAAATATTTAGAAACCAGTTGTCCATATATCTTTGTCAATAACTTCTAGCATTGCAGTAGCTAAAACCAGGGTCTTGTCCTTATGGCTACCATTAGACATGCCTGAAATATGCAGGTTGTCATCTCATTATGTATGCTTGAAACTGGATTAGTTTAAAGACATTTTCTTTCATCATGTCATTTGTAACCCCTGTCTTATTATTCTGCTGAAGGGAGTCAGTTTTCTTTTTACAAAGTTGTACCTGTCTTTACAAATCTCCCATAAACTGTAGACAACAACTGGTCTAATGTCAACGAGGACCTGAAAAAAAACTAATATCAGTGCAAAAACAGAATTGGAGAAATTTTCCAATCGAAAGCCAATATTTTCCAGGACCTAATAAGTTACATCACACAATTTTGAAAGAGGTGGCTATGGAGATATTTAATCTACTGAATTATTTTATTTTAGATTCTAGAACTATTCCCACAAAATTGGAGGTAGCAAATGTATCCTCACTGTTTAAGAAAGTACGGTGAGTGAGGAGTGGGAGCTATACACTATTTAGCCTTGGCATCAGCAGTGGGGAAAACACAATATAATTAATTATTAAGGAAGGACACAAAATGCCTGAATAGCTCAGCGGGTCTGGAGAACATGGATTGTTGATAAATGTGGAAACAAAGAACTGCAGATGCTTGTTAATGACATAAAGTCATTAAAACACAATGACACAAAGTGCAGGAGTAACTCAGCAGGCTAGGCAATATCTCAAGAGAACATGGATAGTGACGTTTAGGGTCAACTTCGTCAGACTGATTGTAGGGTGGGGGAGAAAAAAGAGGGAAAGGTGAAGAGGCAGGACAAGGCATGGCAGGTAATAGGTTGACGTAGGCAAAAGGGTTTGTTTTGAAGGCAGACTGTTGGAACAAAGGCCAGAGATAAGAAAGGAAGGTGTGGGAC
The DNA here is from genome assembly GCF_028641065.1 of Leucoraja erinaceus. NCBI lineage: Eukaryota > Metazoa > Chordata > Chondrichthyes > Rajiformes > Rajidae > Leucoraja > Leucoraja erinaceus. The sequence continues at coordinate 34,743,663 of NC_073387.1, read as the reverse complement.
AGGTTTGAAGAGTTGAGAATTGTGAAGCCAGAATGAAAATAGTACAGGGGAGTAGAGAAATAGGTGGGAGTCCAGGGCATAGGGAAGGGAGGGGAGAGAGATGGTGTGAGGGGGGTGGGGGATGTAGCAGGGAGGGACGGGGTTGGGTGAAAGGGGTTTACCTCAGAGACGCTACATGAAATTGGAGAATTCAATGTTGAGTTGTGAACTAAATTGGGTGAAACAGGTTCTGATGAGGGGAAATTTAACACAAATAGTGCAGGGAATCAAAAAGTCTCATTATAAACGGAGAATACTGGAAGGGATAATACAAACGTTAATGTATTTAGAGTTATTGGAAGGAAGAATGGTAAAAAGACAAACTGAAGGCTTCTTATCAGAATATGTGTAACATTCATAAGAAGGTACGTGAATTAATGAAATAGAACTAAGTGGGTGTGATCCAATGCCATTAAATAGCAGTAGCAAATTAAATGTTCCATGATAACCAGTGTAGCAAATTAAATGTTCCATGATACTGCACTTTAAAAGGAGATAGGCAGAACAAAACAGGAGTCTGTACAACTTCAGTATTATTAAGTGGCATAAACGGAGTAAGAATAAAGGATTTTTGTTTGGAGACTACACCCGACTGCAAGAGGTGGAAAACATTGTGGGAAGTTTAATGTAGACCACAAGCACTAGTGGATATGCCGACAGAGTATATATCAGAAAATTACAGGTCCAACAGTTATACCGTGATGATCAAGGACTTTGATATACATGTAGACTAGGAACCCAAAATGGCAGTAATCACATAAAGCGTGAATTCATGGAGTGCATAACAGATGGTTTTCTTCATTTAAAACAAAATTTAAGAATTAACAAAGGGACAGGTTATTTTTGTCCTATTTTTTGTTACAGGAAAGGGACAATGGTCCCTTGCGGGACAATGGTCACATAATGAAATTGATAGTGGTTGAATTTAATCAGAATTTATTCAGGGTGTTAGAATTGGATAAGACACATTACAAAACCGTGATGCGCGAGTTTATAGTAAACTGAGAAATTGCTGTAAAATACATGACTGAAAACAAGCTACGCTAACATTGAATGAATTTATATATAGTTTCCAAAGAAACCCAACGAGAAAATCATCCATTTATGGATTTCAAGAAAAGTTAAAGAGAGTAACAGATCAAAGGAAAAAGCATTAAACGGCAAAAAAAAAAGCAGTAAGGCTGACGACTGGGGAAAAGTTCAGAATTTGTCAAAAGAGACAGAAAATTGACAAGGAAATAAAACGAGAAAGCAAGAATAGGCTTGTGAGAAACAAAAGCAAATTGTAAAGTCATGTATTGTTATGACTGAAAGAAAAGGTTATCTAAAGTTAATGTGGTTCCCTATAGATAGAGACAGAATTATTTGAAATTAACCAATTTCTCTGTTGTTCTAGAGCAAATAAGGAGCAAAAAGATATTAGCAAAAGTAAGATAAAGGCCTTGGAAAAAATAATGACATTTTAGGTTTAAAATCCCAGAGCCAAGTGACTAAGGATTTTGAAGGAGGGCTGTGAATGGAGATAGTGAATACACATTGGAAGGGAAAAGTCTTACCTAAGAATGGAGGAAGTAGACAAACAAATGGGGCGCTACAGGGATTGAGTCTGACGTGCCAATTGATCACAATCGACAACAGTGATTTGAATGAGAGGATAATGCACAATTACTCCAAGTTTGTTGATGGTACAAAGCTGGGTGGCTGAATGGGCTGGGATAAGGATTTGCAAAGTCTTCAGAGATATATAGGAAGGTTAAATGAACAGATGAGTACATGCCCAATGAAACAGAATCTGGGAAAATGTGAAGTCATCCACATTAAAATTAAACATTGATGTTCAAAGGGATCTTGCGAGTCCTTGAACATAAATCGTATTATGTTCAAGTCGTATGCAATTAGGAAGACACAATTATTTTACCTTTTATTGCAAGAGAATGTGTACGCAGGATTGGAGACAATTAGCTCCAATTATGTAGGGATCCTGTTTGTTTATATCGAGATTATTATGTGTATAGGCCTGTTCTCCCAATTTAATACAACTACCTAATAAGTACATACTTGTGAAGGTAGTGCACAAAGGTTGGTTCCTGAGATGGTGGTGTCATATGAGGGATGGTGGAGCAGACTATGCTGAAATGGAATTTGGGATAAACAGAAGTTACCTCATTGAAACAAATTTTTTATGGGTTTGACAGGGTGAAACAGGGAGTTGTTTCCCTTTGTGTAAGAAAGAACTGCAGATGCTGGTTAAAAAAAGGTAGACACTAAATTCTGGAATAACTCAGCGGGCGAGGCAGCATCCCTGGAGAGAAGGAATGCGTGACGTTTAGGGTCGAGACCCTTCGTCAGACTGATGTCAGGGGAGGGGGCGGGACAAAGATAGAATGTAGGTGAAGACAGTAGGACTGGTGGGAGAACTGGTAAGGAGGAGGGGATGGAGAGAGAAAGCAAGGGCTATCTGAATAATTCTTTGACCCGTCCCCTCCCCTGACATGAAAGGATATGGGGCAAGTGCAGGAAAGTATGCAAAGTTATGTATAAGTATGATATGGGATGGTGCAGCGGTTGAGTTGCTGTATTACAGCACTTACTGCGCCTGAGACCAAGGTTTGATCACAACTACGGGTGCTGTCTGTACGGAGTTTGTGCGCTCTCCCTGTGACCGCGTGAGTTTTCTCCGAGATCTTCGTTTTCCACCCACACTCCAGAGATGGACAGGTTTGTATGTTAATAAGCTTGGCATAAATGTAAATTGTCTCTAGTGTGTGTAGTGTGTAGTGTATGATAGTGTTACTGTACGTGGATTGCTGGTTGGTGCGGACTCGGTGGGCTGAAGGGTCTGTTTCTGGGCTGTATCTTTGAACTCTACTGAACAACCATAATCAAGGGGCCAAATGGCAAAAACCTGCTCTAGGTTTTATATCCAATCCTGTGAATAAGATTTAATGCTTGTGTGAATCTAGTTTCTAGTTTCATCAAATTATTATTTTTTTATAGTTAGCGGGCATGACCATATCCTTGAATTTTATTGTATGATACTAATTGTTTGAAAGTGGTTGAAAAATGGGAAAACTTGCATTTTCATATGTTCTTTGATAAATGTGGTCCATCAACTTAATTTTATTTACGTGATGCATAAAATTAATTTACATTCATGAAAATCCTAAATGCCCATAAGAAGGCCCATAATGCTCCTCCGTGAATTGCAATCTTTTTAGTGAAAGTACGCCCACACAGTTTTTTAAGTAGGGTTATGCGTTTATTCATACATTCCTTGCTTCTACCTCATACATTGCAGAGTACACTTGAGCCTCTGTTCACACGGCAATCGCCCTCATGAAAAAAATGTGCAAGTAACGTAAAAGGTAACCAGTCACCTCTGGGGAAATATCAGTTTAGGTTGCAGGCTTGCAAGATGACTGCCATGATTTATCCTGCATAAGTATTTATTAAAAAAAATAAATGCAATTTAATGTTGCCACATACCCTTACTGGTATCAAGGAGGAACTTGATGTGATGATAATAATGCTGATGCTTAGTCCTGCATCTACCTGTTTAGGACTTGTTTTCTTTAATGTGTAGTTATATCAGGAGCATAGAATGCCATGTTAACATCTTTCAGTGGACTTGCAGCAACACTTTCTATATTTTTGCCTGATCTCTCTTTACTGTACATGTAGTTATTTCAATAAGAGTGTAACTCTAGCCACAGATGACAAATCTTTAGCGAGTCTATTCAACAGTTAGATCATAAAATCCTAAGAATTAAGGATAGAAGTAGGTCATTCATGCCTGTTACTACATCCAGTTAGGACACGGGTAATCTTCCATCCCTCAATTCAATGTCCTGCCCATTCCCAAAGCCTTGATATGTTTACTAATTAGAAATCCATGTCAGCCTTAAATACACTCAAGAACTTTGTCCTACAGCTATGGAAAGATGTTCCAAGGACTCACAAACCTCTCAAATAAATTCTTCATCTTGTTCTTAAAAGGGCACTACCTTGTTCTGATCATAACCTCTCTTACTGGATGCTCCCATAAGAACAAACATACTCTGAACATTTACCCTGTTCAGCCTACTAAGCATCAAATGCTTTTCAATAAGATCTCCTCTCATTCATCTATACTCCAGCGACCAGAGTCCCAACCTAACAAACCTTTCTTCATAAAATAACCCATCCATAACCAGGATCATCTTTGGAGAAATCCATGGGAACTGTCGCAGTCATTAGCCTTATTGGTTTGCCTAATACCAATTCTCAAATGGTGATTCCTCAAATTCCTCCCTCAATGTGATGTTCATAGCATCTTCTACCATTGGAACTGATGCTAAATATCTATTCGACTCATCACCCACTCATCACCTCCCACAGTCATTTCCTGGTTTCCCTGACCATTTCCCCGGTCTCATTCTAATGGACAATGATCACGCAGATAATTTGCTTCCTTTCTATGTACTTTTAAAAAGTGAATTGTCTGCTCTTTTACTTCTCACTAGTTTACCCCCATGGACTATTTTCTCTTTCTTTACTATATTTTTGTCAATCTTTGTTGGATTCCGAATATATTCCAAATTCCCGGGATGGCGGGATTGTCATATGCTGAGAGAATGGAGCAGCTGGGCTTGTACACTATGGAGTTTAGAAGGATGAGTGGGTACCTCATTGAAACATATAATATTGTTAAGGGCTTGGGCATGCTAGAGGCAGGAAACATGTTCCCGATGTTGGGGGAGTCCAGAACCAGGGGCCACAGTTTAAGAATAAGGAGTAAGCCATTTAGAACGGAGACGATGAAACACTTTTTCTCACAGAGAGTGGTGAGTCTGTGGAATTCTCTGCCTCAGAGTGCGGCGGAGGCAAGTTCTCTGGATGCTTTCAAGAGAGAGCTAGATAGGGCTCTCAAAAATACCAGAGTCAGGGGATATGGGGAAAAGGCAAGAATGGGCCACTGATTGGGGATGATCAGCCATGATCACATTGAATGTCCGAATGGCCTACTCCTGCACCTATTGTCTATTGTCTATTGTCGATATCCCAGTCTCATGATCTACTTCTATCTTTTGTACCCCAATGTACTTTCTCTTTTAACTCAATATCTTCCTTTTATCTTTATTCCTTACTTGGTAGGTCATGGCAGTTTCATTACTCCTTAAGAATTTTGCCTTTATTTTTATGGAGTGCCATGAATTGCCTCCATAAATGTGTGCCACTTCACTCTTCCTGATTTTCCTGCTAATCTATCAACCAGCCACTTTAGCCAGGTCTACCCCCATTCCATTGTTATTGCCCATATTCACATTATCACAGTTGTTTCTCCCTCTCACCCATCTGGGTTTAATCCTGTTCCGATCCTCACTAACAGGTAGCACTGCAAATAATTTGTTGTTACTGCCTTTGAGGATTGGCTTTCTCAATTATCTCCTTACTTTTTGAGTTCATCTTGCAGGGTCTTTTCCCTTTCAGTCTATGCCGCTGGTACCAATCCAAACCATTGCCACAGACTGACGCGTTCAACCCTTCCCTTCCAAGATGCTGTGCATCCGTTTCATCTCCAGGGAGCTAACATACTATCCTGCAGTCACATCCTACAGCTACCTACAGCTACCGAAACACAGTTCCACCTACAATTAATCAGCCCGTCACTGCAGCCTACAACTCTTCTTTTTTCCCTCCTGTGCAACAGAGCCATCTACGCCTTCCCAACCTCGGTTCACTGCTATCCCATGAAAAACAATGTGTCTGTTGGAGAGGGGTGCTATGAGATCATGGATAGTCGAAATGTACATTTCTGCTGCTGATGGCAGTCCACATCACCTCGTGATTTGAACTACCAAATCTGTTCTCTCCCATTTAGCAGTATTGTTGCCACATAATACAATGGCGAATGGTGTGAAGAAGGGACCTTTTCTGCATATAATTGTGTGGATGTCACTTTCTCCAATACTATGATTACTCATGTTGTTCCACTCATCACCTCCCACACACCCAGTGTGGACTCTATGTCCTTAGGAGTTCAGCCAGTTCAGTCGGTGAGCTTACTGCCCAGCCACTCAGTGAGGGGTTAGGTTTAGTTTTAGTTTAGATATACACCGTGGAAACAGACCCTTCAGACCAAAGAGTCCATGCCGACTAGCGATCATCCATGCACTAATGCTATCCTGCACACATTTACAGAAGCCAATTAACCTACAAACCTGCATATCTTTGGAATGTGGGAGGAAATTGGAGTACCCGGAGAAAACCCATGCAGACACAGGGAGAAGGTAAAATACTCCATAAAGACAGCACTTGTAGTTAGGATCAAACCCAGTTCTCTGATGCCGTAGGGCAGCAACTCTACCATTGTGCCACTGTGCAGCAATATTGAAGAACTTATAAAGAGTATACATTGTGCCGTTGCTACTTTCAGGGCTCCATCAAAGTCTTTATCAACAGAGAGAATCGCTCATTCATCAGCTGAGCAGGATGGTAGATTGCAAGCAGGAGGAGTTTTTTTTGTTCATGTTTGGCTGGTCAATGTTGAGCACACCAAGGATCCTTCTTCATGCCACCATTTTGTCACTTCTAGTGCATCTGCCCTGTCAGTGTGATATACGTGCCCAGGAATTGCACTTGTAGATGCTGGCACTTTGTCTGTAAGGTCCAATTTTGTGCGGACAAACTTATTCTGCATTTGCTTGACTTATTTGTAAATTAGCACTTTCCAATGTTAGATCCCACCCCTTGGACATTCAGGAGAAGGATTTTACAAGGTTGGCTGGATGTAGTGTGACTTTTTAATATCTGAATTTAGTGCTGAGGCTGATGCTGAATGTTTTATCACGTTGTATTCTTATTCTGTTTTAACAGCTAAGTTTGAATAGAACTGAATTTCTCGGCTATTTCAGGGGGCAGTTAGGAACCAATCACAGTGTTGTGGGTCTGGAGTCACAAATAGAAAAACAAAGTAATGATGGCAGATTTGCAAGCCAAATTGTTCCAGGAATAAAAATAAACTAACGTGTTAGAATTTTTTAGATTTTTCCACTGACTTTGTCCATCTTTAAATTTCAAGGAACATATTTCAGTGAAATAACATGAACAAGGCAGATTTATGAGAAGAATTATGTTCTGGTTTAAATTTCTTTGATGTAGAGACTCAAAAAAAAATTAAGTGATGGCCTTCACTAATTGTGAAAGAAGCACTGTTGTCAGTATCTCCCTAATCCAAACAGATGTGAGTTGTCAGCTGCAATAAACTAATGTTTAGAATCAGGAGTCAAGCGAGTTTAGTTATCATTTGAATCAGATATGAACCGGAACAATGAAACTCTTACATGATTCAGTTTTAGAGACAATTTTATACTGTACATGTAAAGACAACAGCAGCAACAATAATACACGATAAATTATCAGTTATTTCAAGCAAACTAGACCATGACATTGCAAAAACGGGAGTATGTGGAGCAACCATGGTAGTGCAGACTCTGTAATGGTTCAGTCGCGTTGAGGTGGTTGAGGTAGGGTTGTGCAGGGTAGTTCAGGAACCTGATGGTTGATATGGTGGATACGTTATTAAACCTAGAGTTCTCAGGCTCCTGTGCCTTCCTAATGGTAGCAGCAAGAAGGGAGTGTGACCAGGGTGCTGTGAGATGTTGATGATATCAGCTGTCTTCTTGAGGCAGCTCTTCCAGTAGATCCCTTTGACAGAATGGAAGTCAATACCCGTGATGAACGGACAATGCCCACCAGTTTCTGCAGCCTCCTTCATTCATGTGTATTCAAATTTCCAAATCAGGCCACGATGCAACCAGTCAGTATGCTTTTCAGTGTACAACATGCTGAATCACCTCAAACATCAGAGGAAGTAGAGGTGTTGATGAGCTTTCTCTGTGCTTGCATTAACATTCTGGCCCAGGACAAATCATCAGAGATGTGCATGCGCAAGAACTTGAAGTGTTGACTCTCTCCACCATCATCCCACCCATGTAGCCAGGTGCATGGTCTCTTGGCATTCTCATGCTGAAGTCAACAATCAGCTTCTTGGTCTTGCTAAAAATGAGAGGAAGATTGTTGTTCTGGTACCACACAATCAGTGAGTCAATGTCCCTCTTGTACGTTAACTCATCTGTTACCATCATTTGTTCAATAGTAGTGGTAGCCTCGGCAAATGTAGAGGTGAGGTTGGATCTCTGACTAGCTATACAGTCATGCGTCTAGAGAGAGTAGAGCAGGGGACTGAGCAGGCAGTCCTGATGTGCACCCTGTGTTGATAGTCAGTAAGGAGGAGGGTTGTGATGCTAATCCATGCCTGTGCCTTGCTTGTTATGGGGTGGGGCTCCTGGTATTACATTAAATTCCTCCAGATAAGTTCTCCACTGCTATTGTTCCTGTTTCGTATTCAATATTGCTATTTTCATTTACATACATACATTTCAATTTCATGATTGATAAATGTATGTCTTTTTATAACATGCAATCCCCATTGCCCACTGGCTTTGTTCCATACATCTTGTAACAGAAGTCAGATCTGTTTTCGGAAGGTAAACTCTTGGAGAGCGGACAGCCAGGATGGAATTGCTGGATGAGTTCTGAAATTGTGCACCGATCCCACAGTCTTCACCAACATCACAAACCTTTCACTTCTACTGTCTACTCTCCCTATCTGCTTCAAGGAAACCTCCATCCAGTCTCCAAGAAACCCATTCTCAATGACTACTGCCCAGTAGCTCTAATGAAATGCATTGAAAGATTAGTACTGACCCTCATCAGCACCAGTCTTCTGGATAACCTAGCTCCCTGCAATTTGCATACAGGAAAAATACGGTTGATGGCATTTCCCTTGCACTGCATTCATCTCTGAATCACCTTCACAAAATAAGAATACCTGTCAGGATGCTTTTCATTGAATATATTCCAGCCTTCAACACTATAATACCAGTAAGTTCATCCTTAAACTTCTTCACCTTCTACTTCCATCTGCAACTTGCTTCTGGATTTCTTGACCAACAACCCTCAGTCGATTAAAATTGGACATAACATTTACTCCACCCTGATCCTCAACACTGGTGCCCCTTAGGGTTGTGTGCTCAGTTATTTGCTGTGTTCCTTGTATGCCCATGACTGCATCGCCAAGTACAATACCAACTCATCTTTTAGTTCACCAATGGTACCATTGTTGTCGACCGATCAACAAAAATTTGACAGTAGAGAAAAGTGACTGAGAAACTTGTGCCATGGTGCCATAACAAAAGCCTAGCCTTTTATATCAGGCTGTTATCCTGACAATACAACACAACACAACACAACATTGGCCTTTGACCCAAGGGTGAACATTAATCTGACAGTTGTTTCCTATGATAAAACTGTAAAATGTTTTTGAAAACACTTAGCTTCTCTACTGTACCATGGGCAACACTATGAGATAAATCTTTGAATTCTTAACATTAAAATTATGTTACTAACAGGGTACAATGCCATCTAAGATTTAAATGTAAACTAAAGTCATGTCGAAATGAGTATAGAAAAGATGAACATCCTCTCTATTTGAAGTATATGAAAGCATAATTCGTCCCTATAACATTAAATAAGATCTGAGGCCAGCATAGAACAGTCATGATCATGTTGAATAGCGGGCAGATGAGAGGCCTGATGGTCTACTTCTGCTACTCTTCTCCTGTTCTTCTTGTGTTATATAGTAGAAATAACTAACAGAATTAATGATTTTGTGCCTTTTAATCACTTTTTTCCATAAAGACATACTTTTATTTCTTTAACACAATTGATATCCAGGTCCTAAAATAATCTTATTTAAATAGCAGATTATAATGTATGTGTGGAGAGGAGTTGCAGGATGCAACGGTGAGATTAAAGATCAGAAAAGGCAGTGGAAGCTGTATCCATGTGGAGCTTTGGAAAGATGCCAGACTAGATATTCAGGTGTTCTGTCGCTAACCTTTGCCATTGAATTGAATTGAATTTAATTGAATTGAATCAAGAACGTATCAATCTCCACTTTAAAAATGCTGAATGACGGCCTCCACCATCATTTGTGGCAATGAATTACACAGATTCACCACCCTCTGAAGAAATTCCTCCTCATCTCCATTCTAAAGCTACATCCTTTTTTTCTGAGGCTGTGGTACATCTGCCATCTCTTGGGTGCTTGGCTGATGAACTAGTTACAAATCCTCAGATCTATGTGAAAATGACACCTACTTAAAAAAATAATAATTTTACTTTGTGCTCATTTTTTCACTATTATACTATCCTTTTAATTCATTTGTCACAGTTTTCATATATTAACATTTTATTTTTATTTAATTTATTTATTGTTTAAATCCATTTTAGCTGTTTTAAAATGCCTTGGAATATCAAAGTCAGCTTTAAAAGCAGTAAAATTGCTCTTTATGGCAACAAAGTGTCACGGGCATCATCTTCTGCTGCCTGAGGCAGACATGGAATGCCCTGCCTCATGGAAAGCCATGTGGAGGAGGCCTCCAGCACAACTGATCTCGTGGGGCCTCAAAAAGTTGTTTCTGCTGTGAAGATTAACAAGGCTGCCAACTCTCATGCATTGAGCGTGAGACTCACGCATTTCACGAAATTCTCACGCTCTCACGCTGATCACAGAATTTCTCACGTTCAAAAAAATAATTAAAAAGAATAAAGAAAGAAAGAAAGAAAGTCACGAACAATTCAATTCGCCCAAGGCTTCCAGATCTCCTCTTCATGGCTTTCCATGAGGCAGGGCAGGCCATGTCTGCCTCAGGCAGCAGAAGATGATGCCCGTGAATAGTTTTCTGCCGGCAGGTTTCCCGTAAAGAACGAGCAATTTGATTGTCTTAAGCCCGTCGTACACTATTTAAAATGGCAATGTAACTGCAGTATTAATGATTCCATTTGACATTTGACGTGACATCATAATAAATATATTACAGAAAAAATAATTTAATGGGATGGCATGGTTGTACAGCGGTAGAGTTGCTTTCTTATAGCACCACAGACCCAGATTTGATCCTGACTACGGGTGCTGTCTGTACAGAATTTGTACATTCTCCCTATGACCACATGGGTTTTCTCCGGATATTCCAGTTTCTCCCACATCCGAAAGAAGTGTAGGTTTGCAGGTTAATTTGCATCTGTAAATTGTCCCTGGCGTGTAGGATAGAACTGGTGGATGATAGATTGCTGGTCAGTGTGGACTTGGTGGGCCGAAGGGCCTGTTTCTATATATAGGTTTTACACATATATCTTAATTTAATTGAACCATATACTTGGTTGAATATGTGGCATTATTTTAGTCTTGTTTCTATAGTCAAAGGGTAAGATTGATTAATTTATTTGTGCAGAACAGTGATGGAACTCCTCATGCTTTGTTTCTATTTTTTTTCTCTATATATTTATGCAATATTTATGCATAACAGCATGAATTATAATTTGATTTCCAGACATAAATATACTAAGGTCATTCATGTGCTGCACCTATTGATCAGAGCCTGGCTTCACTGTGGAATGTAATTAGGAATGTAATTTAGCCCAACCTTATTCATACCTAATCCAATTTAAGGTATAAATGTTGCATTCAAGTGTGAGTTATAAGACTCGCTACAGTATGCACCAGATTGCACAATTTCAAACTGAAAAATGCAAAAGCTCCCTACCGTGAGAGGGGGAACACCACCCCCCTTGCACACCCCTCCCCCCTCAGTCACTACGCTACCTTGGACTTGGTCGCTGCACTCCCTAGCAATTTCTCACTCACTGTTGGCAGCCCTGAGATTAAGCAAGGGATAAACACTTGCAGGCCAAGTCCAGATCAGGCAGGTCCAATGACTTTGCAGTTCACTCTTCAAGCAACCCATGAGGCTTGGCAATTCTAAGTGTAAGCTTGCAGAAGCAAGGAGCTGCAGATGCTGGTTGATACACAAAAGGACACAAAGTGCTGAAGTAACTGCAGGTCAAGCAGCATCTCTCGATATCATGGATAGACGACGTTTTGGGTGAAGGCAGGAGAATGGGGTTGAGAGGGAAAGATAGATGAGACATGATTAAACGGCGGAGAAGATTTGATGGGACAAATGACATAATTCTGCTCCTAGAACTTATGATCTTATGAATATGAAGCAGTTTGAAGAAGGGTCCTGACTCGAAACATCACCTATCCATGTTTTTCATAGATATTGCTTGACCTGCTGAGTTACTCCAGCACTTTGTGCCCTAAGTGTAAGTTTGATTTGTTTATCTTGTTACCATGTCTATAACAGTTAGAGAAGTCTGTTAAATCTGAAACAAAAGCAAACTGTGAGAAATTTGATTGAAAACATGGTTATTCCTAGTTCTATCCAATGACTTTGATTGTTAAATTAAGGTCGATGAGTGTGAATATCTAGATTAGCCGATTTCATAGAAGATCACTGTGTTAGCAAAATTCATCAAGTAGGATTACCAACAAAGAGTTCATGTTTTTAATAAATAAATACAGTGCCATGGTCTTTAGGCTTGGTCACATTTCTTACAGGGAGGCTGTGGCACACTGCTGAGGCTTCATTGACATGGATTATTTCATAGCATTTCTGGAGGAAGATCTATGCAAGTATAATGAGACTGAGATTGCACATGAAAAATTAACGAAGAAGAAGGAACCAACCCTACAAACCAACCCGATTTCCATTGATAATAATCAATCACAACTATCAAATACCTTCACTTATGTTAAATCAGTTATAATAATAACTTTTCTGGAAGAGTCAAGAGTGTTTTATTGGCATATGTCCCAGGTAGGAAAATGAAATTCTTACTCGCTGCAGCACAACAGAATATGTAAGCATAATATATAATGGGAGAACAAAAAATGTCAGTGTGTATATATACACATTCACACATACTCAATAAATAAACAAATATAGTGCAATCATAATAATAGTCTGTTATTAGTTAGTTTGTTATTTCAATTGATATCAGTATTCCTGCTTGAAATAATGTAGTTAATTATATTGTTGCAAGGTCAGCCGCCCTTTATAATGCCAATTATTATTTTAATTCACAGATGCATCGCACCATGCCCGCTCGGGATCTGCTCGGCAGTATTACACACTTCCACCTAGCAGCCATGAACGGAGAGCACATACAAACATTACCGAGCCTCCAAGGTTTCACTCACAGGCCAAAGGAAAAAATGTTCGCCTGGACTCGCATTTCAGAAAAGCGTCCCGGAAGAACAGTTTCTGCAATGGTGTAACCTTCAGCCACCGACCAGTCCACCTTTATGAGAAAGTGAGGTTACGATTATCAGTGGTCCTTCATGGATGGAGCGGTGCTTTGCGGTTTGGTTTTACATGTCATGATCCCTCTCTGATGAGCTCCACAGACATCCCAAAGTATGCGTGCCCTGACTTGGTAACCAGGCCTGGTTATTGGGCCAAGGCATTACCGGAAAGGTTTGCTCTGAAAGACAATGTCCTTGCCTTCTGGGTGGACAGACACGGACGAGTGTTTTATACTGTGAATGATGAAGAGCCTGTTCTTTTCCAGTGTGGCATTAATGTTTCAGGACCACTCTGGGCGCTGATCGACATCTATGGAATTACACAAGAAGTCCAAATGCTTGGTGAGTATCCAACATTAAAACTAATACCAAATTAGAACCAGGAGATGATACCTAGTAGAATATGGCGGCATGGTGGTGCAGTGATAGAGTTACTGCCATACAGTGTCAGCATCAGTGACCGCGGTTCGATCCTGACTACGAGTGCTGTCTGTATGGAGTTTGTACGTTCTCTCCATGACCTGTGTGGGTTTTCTCCAGGTGTTCCGGGTTCAGATTTCAGATGTACAGATTTGTTGGTAAAAAAATTGTAAATTATCCCTAGTATGTGTAGGATAGTGCTAGTATGCGGGGATCGCTGGTCTGCATGGATTCGGCAGATCGAAAGGCCTGTTTCCGCATTGTGTATCTAAACTAAACTAAACTAAATGCAAATAGTAAAGTAACTATTCTCCAACAAGTTTAAATTGCCTGTTATTTAAACCCTTTTACGCTGTAAATACTGAGTAAAGTTTGGGATTTATTGAGAAAGGCTGTTTGTTTCCTTAAAAATATTCTATTTTTAAAAGTGCAGATTATGTACATTACACACAGAGCCAATTTTCAATTGTCAGGCAACATTATTTGCCACAGGGATGCTTGACACAGTCATTAAATCCTCCTGCTACATAAAGGAGATAGCAGTTCAAAGTGCATCTGAGCATTCCTTCAAAATGAGTGCAGATAATGCATCTATGAAAGAGCAAATCAATTGAAATATAGGTAAATTCATATTTTATGCATGGGATTCCTTGAATGATTGGAGGATATGACTGAGTGGTTATTTGGGAAAAAATAGAACAAAATATATGAGTTTAAAAATACATATGCCATTAGCTTTGTGCTTTAATGATTGTTTTCTTGACGTGATATACAGCCTCAGCAGCAGTAGATTTAGATCCAATAATTATTGGATTCCGAAGCTCTAGTCTGGGTCTTATTTTCCTTTAGAACCACTTGGTGCTCTTTGCATTCCTAGGTTTTAGGTTTATCATTGTCATTACGAAGGTACAGTAAAAAGTGTTTCGTATGCCATACATGGATCGGACAGGTTTGTTGGGTTATGGACCAACCATGGACAGGTGGGACTAGTGAGCTGGGACATGTTGATCGGTGTGGGCAAGTTAGGCCAGATAACACTATGGATAAATGCAATCAAGGCAAACTCAAGTTCAATAGATCGAGCATAAGGTGCAGAATAGAATTCTCAGCATTGAAGTACATTAGTTCCATTCACTATCCATTGTCATGTGAGAAAGCAGACCATAAGCTAAAATATGCAAGCTCAGATACAAGAGACATGTGGTTTAAAAAAACGTAATAATTCTTTCCAGCATATTACAAAAACAAAAGGCGAGGTTGATTGCAAATTGGTATTTTGTATTTGAAATAATCCACCATCATAGTGATATATGGCTCTGTGCTTTAACTTACTGCTATTTAATCCTTAAATAAAATGTCATCAGAGGTAGATGTGATTGTTTATTTAATGCAAAAAAATGATCCATTTGATTCCAGATGGCTGGGAAATATCTTGGGCTGTTCAAAACAAGGGAAAAAAATGATTTGCAGTTGCATAAATACTCCCTTTTCCAACCTCATGATGCAGAGGAAACATCTGGAACCAAAATAGCACATCATTCCCAATACGTTACCATGTCCGGACATCAGCATGAAGTCTCCTTGGGGACAAATTAAAATGATAATTAGCTGTATCTTTTGTGACTGTTGTTTTAAAGGAAGCAAATTTCCATCAGTAACTGGATACGTGCATGGTGACCATCCTTCATTTATGAAAAACAACCAATAGCATTTGAAAGCTAACCAAGTATTATGTTAAACGGTGACAAACAAATCAATTTCAGAAAACCAGGGCTAATATCCATAAACTATAAAGTGTAATACTTCTTGTTAACTTCAAAGATGCGAGACAGTGTTTGTTGCCATGGATTTAGTTCCTGCGTGAAGAGCCTTAAACATAAATAGAGTTTCATTCCAAGACATTCAGTGGATGAGCGAGTGAAGGAAAGTGATTAAGAGCTTGCCCATGGCACTTTATTGATGTACTCAGACAGCTACCCCATTTTGGCTCAATAAGGCGGATGCTTTCATGAAAGGTAGTTATTTGAAACCACAACATTCAATTTCATCAATGTGCAAGATGTAACATATTATGTATGTTTGCTGGTACTGAGCTTGCCATTTGTACCACGTGCAGCTGTGAAAGGAGCTCTAAAAATAATGATTTTATAGCAGACAGGCATTGAAATCATGCTCACTGTCGAACTGATAACGATTTCCTCCCCAGTCCTTGTGATTCATTATTTGGTCTTATTGTATTTTCCATAACTACTAGTAACAGTCTTTAAAAGGATCTCAATAGTTAGGGTTGCAGCACTAATTAAAACAAAAATATCCTAATAATTGAGATTGCAGCAGGGATGTTTTGTTTACAGGTGTATACATAATGCTGGATGATTGGCTAGCTGAACCTCTGTTAAAAGTAAATAGTTTAAATGCTACTTCTTGGTGAACTTGGTGAACTTCTGGAGTGCAGCTCTATTTTAAAATAAAAACAGAAAAGGCTGCAAAAACTTAGCAGGCCAAGCTGCTCTGTGGGAGGGAAAAGGTGACATGTTAGCTCTGATTTTCTTCCTTCTGATGTGACTTGAGCTGCTGAGTATTTCTTGCATTTTCTGTTTTTATTTTGGATTTCCAGCATTTGCATTTTTCGATGTTCACTAATTTGTATTTTGCCTAGTTGATTTTCAAGGATTTATTCAAGGGCTTCCCCACACTCCATAAGGACCCAGGAGAAACAAGTTAAACCCTTCCAACCCAATCCTCACAACACCAAAGATCTTCCAAGTATTATGACTCATTGCAGTCCAATCTGTACTCAATCATCTGTTACACATTCTAGTTTTCTGTGTGGAACACCCATTTATATCCTTTTAGTTCTCTGCTTCATGCTTAGTTGATCGATTCTCCCCTGTAAACGTTATTAAGGATCTTGTAATGAATGGACTTCTCTGTTGAAAATCCAAACCTCAATGGCGAAGGGCAATGCAAACCTGCACAATATAAAATTGCCCTTAACTGCTACACTAACCATTATTGTGAGTTGCCATGTGAAGACTTTGGAAATTGCATTCTGCTGTAGTGCAGGAATGTGTTTTTCAATTTTGAGTACTTGTCAGTGTGACTTAAAGGTTCTTTATATAATATTTGGCTTTCTGGCTGGAGAGCACTTTTTTTTCTGTTTGCATTGAATAAAGTGCCTGTTTTCCCAACACTCTTCTCTCAGCAAACAATATGAGCTTACTAAATGCTTACAGGGCAACATTCAGTGTTCGAGGGTTCTGCAAATTTGTGTAAAGCCCATTTTTTTCTTGATCAGTCCACTGATTTTTAAAACAAACGTAAATGGTAATTTGAGAATATGCCATAAAAAACACTAATTTACAGCCCAATACCTGTAGCGACTTTGAGGTGAAAACTGTATAGTATTAATCATTGACTAATGAACATTTGAGGACATGGGTTTAATGTGAAGGGGGAAAGGTTTAATAGGAATCTAAGGGGTAACTTTTTCACACAAAGGGTGATGAGTGTATGGAACAAGCTGCCAGAAGAGGTAGTTGAGGCAGGGACTATCCCAACGCTTAAAAAGCAGCTAGACAGGTACATGGATAGGACAAGTTTGGAGGGATATGGACCAAATGCAGCATGTTTGACGTGTAGCTGGGACATGTTAGCCGGTGTGGGCAAGTAGGGCCTAATGGCCTGTTTCCACACTGTATCACTTGATGGCTCTGTGACTCTTTGAATGTTCTGTGAAAAGGGTAAGCAAGAAACTAATTAAACAGAAACTATCAGACAGGACAAATTAGAGTAGATATTGTCAGAGTTAAAAGGTGTGGGTGTTTTGATTAAAGTGAATGGCATTTGGGCAAAATCAAAATGTACAATGCTGAGTATTGTACCTGTCTACGGAATCATATGTTTTTGCTGTTTAAAGATGTAAAGTCAAGGATTTCTTTTTTTCTTGTTGCAGAGAGTATGTTTGCAGAAACCATCACTTCAGCACGACTCAGCACAGCACGGCTCAACAGTTGCCTTCCTCAGACTAGTCATGACAACGCCAACTTCAATAATAACGAACTGGAGAACAGTGTTGTGGTGTCAAAAATAACAAACCTAAATCTAAGCGAAGTTCCCAGCCTTGCGCCAGACAATCATAATTTACCTTGTTGTACCAACAGACGGCTTAGATCGCGAGGCCTGCCATCTTTTCTCGACACTGACCTTCACTTTCACTACATACGAGGGCCTGATGTTACCCTTTCTCAGGATAGGATGGGAGTGTGTACGAACTGGCAGGAGAGCACTAGGACCCTGGTGTTCTCGGATCGCCCTTTGCATACTGGGGAAACCCTGTATGTGGAGGTGGGGCAGTTAGGGTTACCATATTATGGCGCCCTTCTCTTTGGCGTAACGTCTTGCGACCCCAGCACGCTGCGAACAAACGAGCTCCCAGCGGATCCAGATTTCCTACTTGACCGTAAGGAATATTGGGTAGTGTGCAGAGGTTTCTCAGTGCCCAACAGCAGTGATATTTTCAGTTTCACTATTCTGCCAAATGGAGAGCTGCATCATCGTGTTAATGGAATAAACATAGGGATGCTGGTTTATGTGGACACCACACAGTCACTCTGGGTATTCTTCAGCTTACATGGAGTGGTCAACCAGCTGAGGATACTGGGTAAGTGTGCACCTACTTGTCCATTTGTCCTGCTTTTGGTTAGAAGATAACCAACAAAACATATTGAAGTATTTCCTTTGTTTAAATGCTTTTAAAATGTGTTCCTCTGTGGAATGCCCATCGATAAAGTTTACCGCATGTTATTCCAAAATACGTGGGCTGGAGGAGCCTTAGGGATTGTGCAGGAAAGTTGGCCAAGATTCCTGCCATTAACTGATAGATGTCAAATTACCCATTGAAAAAGTTCATTGTTGTGCCTCCTGACCAAGGAGATGTTCAAGTGTACGGTACATTGAAATACTTCTCTCCGAGAGATATTGAAGGAAATCATGTAAAATGATTTAAGGATTAAATTATTTTCACAATCACTTATTGGAATCTGTGCAGGGATTTCTATCTACAAACAAATCATTTCTATATGGGAACATACGTATCATACATCAAAGATATTTAAATATGTGTACTTTTATATATATATACTTAAGTGTGTTCTTCAGTGGTTATGCCTTTGACTTTCACTATAATAGCTTTGGAGAAATTTAGCAGCAAAATTCACGAAGCCTGAAGTAATGAACTCAACGCTTTATTGAATTGCTAGGCCCTTTGAATCACAGATGTTTTATCATCGACTATTATGATAGGCTTTTTGTCCAGTTAAGTGTATGAGTCACCTAACAGTCCCATTTCCAATAGTTTTTAGTTGGCTTTCTTTTAAAGCTATAACTTGATTCTGCTTGAAAAAATGAAAACGTCTTAACTTCGACACATTTTACAATGGGTATTTTAACCATGTTCTGTACAGATCTTTTTATTTCCAATTTCCTATCTGATCTCTTCGTAATTATTTCAGACTCATGTCCTTTGTTGCAATGTTGCCAAACAGTGGAACTGCCTATTATTGTTTAATAAATAGCAGATTCTGGTTTACACCAAACATAGAAACAAAATGTTGGAGTAACTCTGCGAGCCAGTTGATGCTGCCAGATCCGCTGAGTTACTCCAGCATTTTCCGCGCATCGCACAGCATTGAATTTTAAGTAATACTCCCCTTCCTGCTCTCTCTTCCCCGTTACCTCTCCATCCAGGTCTTCACCTAATTGTCCCGTTATCCTGCCCCTCTTCCATCCTCCCGTCCCCTTCCACCTATATTCTTCCCTTTCCTTATCTGACTGTGTTTCTTTTTCATCTTGAGCCCTTGTGACTTACTCCACCCATGTGCCAATGTGAACCCCCCCTCACCTATGTCCACCTATCACTTGCCAGGCTTTCTCCCTCCCCACTTCTCTTTTCCTGCTTTCCTCCCAACCCCCTCCCCCTACTACAATCATTGTGAAGAAGAGTCCCAGCCCGAAGCATCGAGGATCCCCCTGCACATGCTTACTGAATCGCTGAGTCAATTCACCACTTTATGTTTTACTTTCAGCTGTGGGGGATGAGTTATTAACCTGCCAGCTTGCATGGTTTTTTTCCATGAGTAAGAAACTAAAGCACCCATCGGAAAACCCATACATTCGTAGAGAGAACAGACTACACACAGACAGCAATAGAGATCCCGAATGAATCCAGACCGATGGCTGTGAGACAGCAGCTGTAACAGGTTGCGTCACCGAGCTGCCCAGACCTAGCCCTCATCCCCTTGTTGTTAATATTTGTATTTTTCTGAAACTTTCTTATTATTTTTGTGTTTCTTCCACGTTCCTTTTTTCACTCTCCTGTTCAACTTTTCTGTTTCACCCAAAGATTCTAAGAGCAAGAAAAGATCACAGGTAGTGTCAAAAAAGATCACGGTCGTTTCAAAACCATGTCCCTGTTTTATATTCTATCCACAGAAAAATACTCAGTTGCCCCTTGAGGTGATTTTGAAATAATTTATTCATCTTTTTTTCAGTGGCCAACCTTAATAACATATTTAAATAAAAATGTTTTATATAAAAGTTCTTCCTTAAGGCGGAGAATTTTGATTGGTAAGTGTGTCAGGGGCTATGGGGTGAAGGCAGGAGAATGGGGTTGAGAATGAAAGCTAGATCAGCCATGATCGAATGGCAGAGTAGACTTGATGGGCCAAATGGCCATATTCTGCTCCTAGAACTTATGAACCTCTGAACTTATGATTGTATATTTTTGATGTAACATTGACCATGGTGAACAGTTAAACTATAAGAACTTTAACAGAAGTGGTCATGTTCTTGAAAGCACTAGTTAGTTCATCTTGAAGCCATCTCTTTACTGGCCCTCAGTTCATTGCTCGCGGGCTGCTTTATTTATCTGTCTGGGTTTGCTAGATAACAATTGCAGTTTTGAAACAAAAGCAGGTTAGGATTTTGAACAATTCCATGAAAAACAAGTAATCTTTTTCACATTTTATGTAAACATTAAATGGCTTGAGACAGATCATCTGGAATAAATCAAACAGAATTGTAAATTATATTAATTAGAGAATTATGCCACCCTGTTTGAGTTCATTATCATAAATTATTTTGATTCTGAGCAGAGTTGATTTTCTCAAGAGCCATTGCAAGTCAATCAATATCTTTTGGTCCTGAATGCCCCATCTGTTACCTCATTTATACATGATCGCACATGCCACTTTTATAATATTCAGTAACATTTCAAATATGAGTCTCATTTCTAAATGACATAAAAGATTAGTACATGGAATATAAATCTTGACTTTGAATTGAGTCTTAATGAGCAATTACCTATTTTAATTCAAACTCCGTTCAAGATCGACATTGTGTATGCTGTGCATGTTGTTAGTTGAGGAATGAATACTTGCCTGTGCAGAGGGAAGAACAGATTTATGAAAACAGATCTTTGAAACTTTCCGCACCCATTTGGCTCGGAAAAAACAGGGTCTCATTGTAGTATTGTCATTGAGTAGACATACTAGATCCTGCTTTTACCCATGTGCCTTGATTCTATTAGCCCTAAGAGCTAAAATATGTCCTCACTTGGACAGATTTAAAGACAATATCTCCAGTTCAATCTAAATTTAATGCTGGTGCATCAAATATTACTTGGCATTTTTATATATAATTGTATACCTGTGTATACAATTAAAACCGCAATCCAAACATAGTCTGAGAATTTATAGTGTTTTACATAAATGATCTGAATCCTTTTGACACAAAGTTCGAGATAAATGTACAATGGCCTCATTATCTGCTGACTTACTGTTTGCAGATCCACACATTGCCGAGATCCATTCAAGATTACACTTCAAATTAATTTTGGAGGTGCATGGGGCAGGAATGTGTTAGGAACGTAGGAGGTTAGTCTAGAGAGTGTGTTGGCCAGGTACGATGGGAAGTAGGGTATGGATGCATTGAAAAGCAGAAAAACATAAGATTAAACCTCTTTACATACAAGATATATCTGTGAAGAGGTAATTACCAGCAGCCTAAGTGGTAGCTCCATTTTCTGTTCCCCTAATCCTGCTGAATATTGTGTATAACGATCTTAAATATGCTGTTGATCCATTTTATGGACACCAAGCACTGATCAGCATTAGAGAATATATGGAGGTAGGGTTTATTATTATTAGTAGTAGTATTTGCTAATACTAATACTAAGCTAATACTAAGCAAATGATGCTAACCTGGATAAAATAATGACGTAGACCAGCAAGACACAGCCAGATGGGAATAAATGCCAGACTTTCTCCTATAGTTAGGCGCTTTAGGGCTTTGGTTGAGGTACTCTCTTGCTGTAACTGAAATAGCATTTAGTTGGAAAAAGAAATCTAAAGTGGTTTGTATTAAATGTAGTGACTGGAATTGTTGATAAAGGCTTGGTGCCAATACATTTGGTACAAACATGATGAATACAATAACATACATTATATTGTTTGGTGCTGCCACAAACCTCAGTTCTGTTTAATAACAAATACTAAATAGAGATCAAGCTGATATGGAATAGATGTTAACATGCTCTGGGGGTACTCCCATGAGGTTAATATCAAGACATTATTAGAGCAGAGCAGAGAAGGTTTCACGTTTCTTCTCAATGTTGGGCATTTGTCCTTGGTGTGCTGCCAAGATGGTCCCTGATTGTCCAAACTAGAATGCATTCTATTTCCCAGATATACTCACAAAACAAAAAAGTTTAGTGCCACCATCAGCCACAAAGCTTAATGCTAATGTAGGCCATTTAAATAGGCTGAGAACAATGTATTTGTCTTTTTGCCGCGGCCTCAACCGAGTGTTGATAATAATAATTAAAGTCAGTATCGGTAGAACTTAAATATAGATATTTCTTCTTTTTACCCAAAGGTACATTGCAATATTTTTTTTAAACCATGCATGATGTGCATTTGCAACATAATTCATATCATGAAACTGTCCAGGCTCATGCTGTGAATTATAAGAAAAATGTGCATCAAATGAAACGTACTCACGGGAAGTATTATCCCCTTTACAGGTACATCCCAGTCGACCCCTGTGGATGTATCTCCTTCAGGTTCTCCGGGTGGATCCCACTATGACAGTGACTCTGACATGGCATTCAGTGTTAATCGGTCTTCATCTGCATCTGAATCATCTCTGGGTAAGTAAAAATGTACACTCATTCGGATAAAAATATTGCACCCTATTTTCTATATGATTGAAAACTTGCTTCCCAAAGTAGTATTGGAATTAATTATATAATATTTGTGACTGAGGTAGTCTGTGTACTAACTCACCTTTTGGCTGAATTGACAGCTGGATAAAACTATCATTGCTCCATTTGCAAGGGCCTTGCACAGAAATATTTTGTCTGCTCTCAGTTTCCTTTGAGCACAGTTCAACAACACTTTGTTTTCTTGCATGCCTTTTCTACAACAGTGACTGGTGTAGGGAATGATCATAGAAATATAGAAACATAGAAAATAGGTGCAGGAGTAGGCTATTCGGCCCTTCGAGCCTGCACCGCCATTCAATATGATCATGGCTGATCATCCAACTCAGTATCCTGTACCTACCTGTCTTCTCTCCATACCCCCTGATCCCTCTAGCCACAAGGGCCACATCTAACTCCCTCTTAAATATACCCAATGAACTGGCCTCAACTACCTTCTGTGGCAGAGAGTTCCAGAGATTCACCACTCTCTGCGTGAAAAATGTTTATCTCATCGCGGTTCTAAAGGATTTCCCCTCTATCCGTAAGCTGTGACCGCTTGTCCTGGACTTCCCCAACATCGGGAACAATCTTCCTGCATCTGGCCTGTCCAATCCCTTAAGAATTTTGTAAGTTTATTAATGAATTAAAAGTGGCTGCTTTGTGTTAAATGGTGGAAATGAGTAGTTGAAAGAAGTAGATTGAGGATGTCAAATTGGGTATGTTCTCTATGGCCTATCACTGAACTCAATCAACTTAAAAAAACATGCCATTGTTATTTTTTTAATTTAATTTGTTGTTTGGCAGGTTCTTTTAAGTTCTGCGTTGTAATATCATAGCGGGGCGGATAATTGTTCTCCCGCAATTTCAAGCAAATCTCTAATTTTAACAAAGTGCCTCAGTTGGTGCCATGGGTTCCTATGGCAACTGAGAAAAAAATAAAAGTCAATTGACCATGGGCTGTTTGCACTGAAACTTAATGGGAGCATACTGGCTAAATCAAAACCACAGTGACATGCTATCATTAAATTTAAATGTTATTGTAAAGTTGTAATACTTCCAGGCTTCTTTTTAATGTCTATGGATGTCAAAACCAACAACTAAATTGTCAATTTGTGAGACAGCTTTAACAACTCTTGAGCCTGGGTATCAGCAATGATTGAATGGAGGAGCCGTGTTGCTGTACACAGGAACAGGTCATTCGGCTCCTCCATTCAATCATGGCTGGTCTATCTCTCCCTCCTAACACCACTCTACTGCCTTCTCTTCATAACCTCTGACATCCATACTAATCACGAATCTATCTATCTCTGCCTTAAAAATATCTTGTCCAAGCTAACCATCAACCACCCTTTTATGCTAACCCTACATTCGCTTGGGCAGCTGGCAACCCAGCAGTATGTATTGATTTCTCTAATTCAAATAACCCTTGCATTCCCTCTCTTTCACCTCCACCTTGGTCATCCTGCTAGTTCCATTGTTTGCATCCCTTCGTTATCACCTCTTCAGCCAACAATGGACCATTGTATGCCCCACCTTTCATTGGTCATTGGTGCTGCCTCTGATTTGTTCTGAACCTTTTAATAAACTCTGGTTTCCCTCTCACCTCTCTCAGTCTGGAGATGGGTCTTGACCTGAAGTACCATCTATTCCTTTTCTCCAGAGGTGCTGCCTGACCTGCCAAGTTATTCCAGTATGAGTTACTTATTCCAGTAATGAGTATTTTTGTGTCTATCTTCAGGGAAAAAATTGCATTTGCGTTCCTTCCTACGCATTAAACTCATTAAACTCCCCACGTTCTCAAAAACTATTCACAAATATTACCACTCAGTAACACACCAGGGGCAATTCATTGCAGCCAATTGGTCTACCGATCCTCACTTCTTTGCTCAGTGGGAGAAAGCCACAACACCTAGAGGATATTCACGTGATGATTGGGAGAAAGTTCAGACTCTACATAGACAGCTTCCAGGATAAGGAATGAACCCTGGTCCATGGAGCAGTGTGGCAGTGGCTCTGCCTACAGTACCTCTCCAACATACTAAAGCATAGAAACATAGAAACATAAAAAATAGGTGCAGGAGTAGGCCATTCGGCCCTTCGAGCCTGCACCGCCATTCAATATGATCATGGCTGATCATCCAACTCAGTATCCCATACCTGCCTTCTTTCTCTCCATACCCCCTGATCCCTTTAGCCTCAAGGGCCACATCTAACTCCCTCTTAAATATAACCAGTGAACTGGCCTCAACTACCTTATGCGGCAGAGAATTCCAGAGATTCACCACTCTCTGTGTTTTTCTCATCTCGGTCCTTAAAGACTTCCCCCTTATCCTTAAACTGTGACCCCTTGTTCTGGACTTCCCCAACATCGGAAACAATCATCCTGCATCTAACCTGTCCAACCCCTTAAGAATTTTGTAAGTTTCTATTAGATCCCCCCTCAATCTTCTAAATTCTAGCGAGTACAAGCCAAGTCTATCCAGTCTTTCTTCATATGAAAGTCCTGACATTCCAGGAATTAATCTGGTGAACCTTCTCTGTACTCCCTCTATGTCAAGAATGTCTTTCCTCAGATTAGGAGACCAAAACTGTACGCAATACTCCAGGTGTGGTCTCACCTGTATAACTGCAATAGAACCTCCCTGCTCTTAACTCAAATCCTTTTGATATGAATGCTAACATACCATTCACTTTCTTCACTGCCTGCTGCACCTGCATGCCTACTTCAATGACACCCAGGTCACGTTGCATCTCCCCTTTTCCTAATCGGCCACCATTCAGATAATAGTCTACTCTCCTGTTTTTGCCACCAAAGTGGATAACCTCACATTTATCCACATGCTTACCCGATCTACCTGGGAGAGCAGAAAAGCGAATAAACAAATAAACAAATTGCAGAGGCTGGAATCTGGATAGAACTCAGCAGGCTGAGCAGCATTGGTGGATTGTTGACGTCTCAAACGGGCTGAGAGAAAGCAAAAGTTAGTTTGAAGTTGGAGAGGATGGGGAAGTGGAAGAGGTTTTTCTGATAAGGTGAGGACAGGGTTACCATAGTGATAAAATAAGTGGATGGAGCCACCTGGTTGATAGAGTGGGAGACAACAAAGAAACATGTTAAAAGCTATGAAATGCAAGCCAGAGTTGTAGGATGTAGCCAGCATGCCAGATACAAGTAGTGGAAAGAGGAAAGCTATGTGAATTTTGTAGCTGGATGGCCTATATTAGTTCTGATACTGAGAAACTGGGTTAACTGTAATTGTTGAAATTCAATATTGTGTTCAACAGCTGCAATGTGCCTGGATGGAAAATGAGATGCTGTTCCGCCAGCTTGCATTGGGTATCATTAAAAAGAATACAGGGAGCCGTAGACAGATGGATCATAATGGGAGTCGGGTGAACCTGACATTTGTAATGAAAACCATTTAAGAAACAACTGTTTATTTTCACATATTTTACCATTAGCAAAATGTGAATTGTGTGCAAGGTCAGTTCTTATCAACAAAGAAAGAAAGCCTATATTTGTATAACTGGAGAGTCCTGCTGTATGTTCCTATGTGATGAATAAGGTTCATGGACTACTCTTTACTTAAACAGAAATAGACATGGAGGCCAAAGGTCTGAGTCAATGTCATGGGAAATTTACAACGGATTATGATAATGCCAAAGTGAATTTCCTGGGGAAAAACAGTTTAAGACGAGTTCACTGCATGGAAAGGAAAACCATGAGTGCCATCTAAAGGAATATTTGCAAAGTACTTTCATTGTTCTGATTCTGTGTTGTCCTCAGCCCTGACACGTGATGACTTTTTAAACTGATATATCCATATAATTTTTGAGCTGCATTATTCCAGGCTCTGGACTCCAGTAATTTCTCTGACCACAATGACCTGCCCAAATTTCACCATAATCCACCTTCTGCATGACATTATCAAAATAAATAAACTATTATCAAACGCAGGAATATGGCGTGCCAATGCCCGCACAAACAGGACAGCACAATCCCTTGCAAAGCAGAGTCCTCTGCAATGCCTGGAAAAACTTCTACCTATTTTTTTATTAAACATGTTTAAATTCAGGACACAGATTAGTCAGCTGAGCAATCACAATTTGCATTGCATCCCAAGGCCATTTACCAGAATAATCAAATAAAATTTAACGTGAGGAGCGACTAAAGTAGATTTGGAGCAGATGACTAAATTGCTTATCAATTCATTGGTGAATTAAAGGCAAGAAGCAAGGTAGAGAATTGAAGAGAGTTATGAAGGGAATTCCAGGGCTTATGAACTTTACAAATGAAGGGTATAGTGAAACAGATAAATTCAGGAATGAAAAAAACAGTCCGGAGGGTTTCAGCACTGGAGGAGATGATTGGGATGCAAAATAATGGAGGGATTCAAAATCAAGATTAGATTTTGTTTTGTGTGGCCAGTGTAGGAAACTGCACAGGGGAATGAATGGTAAACTCAACGGTGCAAGTAAAGGGCCTGTCCCACGCCGATTTTTTCGGCGACTGCCGGCATCATATCAGTGTCGCCAAAAGATTTTAGAAACATAGAAACATAGAAATTAGGTGCAGGAGTAGGCCATTCGGCCCTTCGAGCCTGCACCGCCATTCAATATGATCATGGCTGATCATCCAACTCAGTATCCCGTACCTGCCTTCTCTCCATACCCCCTGATCCCCTTAGCCACAAGGACCACATCTAACTCCCTCTTAAATATAGCCAATGAACTGGCCTCAACTACCCTCTGTGGCAGAGAGTTCCAGAGATTCACCACTCTCTGTGTGAAAAAAGTTCTTCTCATCTCAGTTTTAAAGGATTTCCCCTTTATCCTTAAGCTGTGACCCCTTGTCCTGGACTTCCCCAACATCGGGAACAATCTTCCTGCATCTAGCCTGTCCAACCCCTTAAGAATTTTGTACGTTTCTATAAGATCCCCTCTCAATCTTCTAAATTCTAGAGAGTATAAACCAAGTCTATCCAGTCTTTCTTCATAAGACAGTCCTGACATCCCAGGAATCAGTCTGGTGAACCGTCTCTGCACTCCCTCTATGGCAATAATGTCCTTCCTCAGACATTTCAAAACATTCCTCAGACATTCAAACATTTCAAAATCCAGCCGTGACAAAAAAATGTTGGAATACATGAAAAAACACCGAGCATCAATACGTCATCACACCGCGTCACGCCGCAAATATTTTGGTAACGTGATAAGTCAGTCAATGGTGCCGACAGTCACCGCAAAAAATCGCCATGGGACAGGCCCTTAAGAACACAGCCTGTGGAGATTCAGGTGAGGGAAGAATGTGAAAGAGCAGCTGGGAGTGCACAGAAATGAGCAAATCTGGCATAAACAAAGACATGCATAAAGATATCAGCAGCACATGGGTTGAGGACAAAAGGTTGTGTGAGGGTCAAAGGAACAACAAAACAGAACTAATGATAGCACAGAGATATGGCCCAATCCAGAGATGAGCTTGTGAGCAGACGGGCTCAGTTTCGGACGGGGAGAGAGGCAGAGTAAAAAATGAAACCCATACTGCTGGAGAAACTCGTGGGAAGGAACCGCAGATGCTGGTTTAAACCGAAGATAGACACAAAATGCTGGAGTAAATGCTGTCTGTCCCACTGAGTTACTCCAGCATTTTGAGTCCATCTGCTGGAGGAACTCAGCAGGTCAGGCAGCATCTGGGGAGGCAGGAAGACGGTCAACATTTCAGGTCAAGACCCCGCATCAGTAGAGGTGGAATTATGGCTTGAGTTCAGAGCTAATGACAGGAACAGAAGAGAATACTTTTAAACTGCCCCTTGCTCAGAAGGGGCAAAGTTTCTGCTTATTTTGTACTCATTCCATGCTCATTCATGGATAGATTGCCTGGCAAGCTGGCAACAATGGAATTGCAATAATGCAAATTGGTCTGCCTTTCCAGAAAGTGGAATAATCAATGGATATCTCAACTTTTGTTAAATGTTATTTTTTGGGTAGTAGAAAAGTAGTTCATTACAAATGTTTCAATGTGCAATACAAGATCATGCCATCTTAATCTTGGCATCTATAAAGTAATCCATCTCCCTCAATCACAGAAGACTTGATCCAGCCATCCTGCTTCATTTAGCCACCAATGGGTTATTATTATGTCCAATATGAAAAGTAAAATAGTCAGCAATTCAGCATGTCTTGGATGCAGGAGTTGTAGACAGTTGATAAAGTTACTTTATTCAGTGAGCATGGTCAGTGTAACCAGGCAAATGCCAGTCCCAAACATTCAAAATATTCATTAGGCGAAGAAAGACAGCTTTACAAATTTACTGGTTCCAGGTCGAGGAATTTTTTTGTTAACAAAATATAAAGTTTGAAATGTTAGGTATAAAAAAAATGGCGACATTTTGCATTTTTGAATGAGCAATTCCTTGACATTTTTAGAACCATATGACCGTGTGTTACTTCTGCGTAAGACTGTGGACATTAATCTTTTCATCTGTGTTTTTGTAATACCAAAGAGCAGATAAGAATTTCAATACTTTGTAAATGCTCTTTTTGTTCTGCTTCATTGACTTCTTATTCAGGAGTAGACATTATTGCTTTTTTCACCGCAGTGTAGCTTTGAGTATGGTTGACGATGCTTTTTTCTTGTTTTCCACAGTGACTGCGCCCAGCTCCCCACTGAGCCCTCAGTTGTCACCGTCCTTCTCCCCGCCCGATCCACCGGACAGCAAAAATGGCGAGTGTGCTGTTTGCTTTGACAGTGAGGTCGATACGGTTATTTACACCTGTGGACATATGTGTCTCTGCTACGAATGTGGTCTTAAGCTGAAGAAGCAAATCAATGCCTGCTGCCCTATCTGCAGGAGAGTCATAAAGGATGTCATTAAAATATACCGTCCATGAAACTTGGCCTTTTTCATAATCCACACTATAATTTTTTTTTAAATATAGAGTTTTTATAGATAAGAAAGCTTCTATTGCTAACTGTTATCTCATCTATATGCGTTCACAAAGTGTGGCTGTGTTTATTTGACTGATTTTCTCACACTCTCTCTTTCTCTCTCTTCGTACTCTTCTTCCTCTCTCCTCCCGCTATCCCTGTTGTCAATCACCTGCATGTAGAAAACCAAGCTGGATGCTCACATCTCCATCAGTAGCAACAATGTCACTCCATGTTTGACCAACATGTTGGGCAACTTAAAAGGAGAAATTTGGACATTGTGTAGCAGTTAAACTGAGCAGAGCTCAAACTGACTTAAATAAAACACAGCAAACCAGATGAAGAGCAACATTTCGTGTAATTTGCTTTTTTGTCTGTGGTTACAAAAATAAAGATATTAATCATTAACATTGACCAATACATTTGAGAAAGTAATGTATTTACCCATAATTATCACCCTGTGTTTTGATCATACCAAGCACAATATCCATGATGATTCATCACAAGCAGGATATTTACCACAAACAGTTACCAGTTGGTTTGCAGAGGTTAGAAATGTGTGTTCCCTGCAAAGACTCGTATTTGCTATGTCTGATTCATATACAACAGCCTGCAATTTGTTTTCAGAGAAAGCTCAATTGTTCACACTCAATGGAAACATGTCTTCAGTGTACGTTTTCAAAACTAATCTGAAGAAAAGAGACACGCTTCTAACAGATTAATTAATATAAATTTGCTATTCTGTTGTTTATGTTACATACATGCCTGGATTGATAGATCGCAATAGTGATGGGGCCCAAATCTATTTTGTTTGTTCAAAACAACAAGTAGTGACTTTTATTCAAAGATTAAGGAGTTTGATAGGTTTAGTGTAATGACTAAAACTGCAATATCTTTTTTTTTGGCATAAATGCAAGCTAAATAATATTTTGCAATCTAATGAAAATTGCAATAACTTGCCCCTTGATTTTTAAAAGCAATGCCATTTGATTATTTGTTTAGAAGTTGGCATTTTACTTGCATATGCTGACAGGGACTGTTCATGTGTTTCAGTTCTACTTCAGCTGGTCATTATGTTGTGCGTTCCTGTAAGAAGTAGTCAAGCCCTGCAAATTGTTTTTGCATGGAGCTTTGCCTCCCTGTAATCCATGGGTTGGTACAGAGAAGAATTAATTCCAAAAAATGGAAGAGAAACTAAAAGGGAACACACTCTAGAAGGCTTGGATCCATGAGGTAAAGTTTAAATTGACCTGTATGTTGCAGAGTCCAGGCTAACCTGCCAGCAAAGAGATATTGCAACTTTAGCATGACTTGAAAAGATATGAAGTGTTATGCTGGATTTTTTTCTGTGATGATTTAAAGCTACAGGTGCCTTACATAGGAAGGTGATGCACTTTGTTTTCCAATCTCCCCATGAATTCTGACTGCCACTATTATAAATTCACTGATTAAAGGCAAAGTAGTTTTATAGAACTCACATGACAACCACAAAAATATTTTCCTTTTGATAATAGAATGAAAATGTTATGTAACACAAATATATTTAATATCTTGCCTAATTTACTGACTTTGTACAAAAAATAGTATCTAGTTTCAGTAGCTTCTTGTTTCAGTATTGAAGATGATGGTATATATCCTAAACTTCAATAGAAACTTTGTACGAATTTTGCCTGCAATATATAGCGTAAAGCATTATAATTTGGGGGGTTTTTGCACTTAATTTAAATGTTTTTTGTTGTCCAAGATTGTGTTTCTTGTGTGACACTGATAGAAAGTGGAGAAATATAGAATCTGTGTTTTTGTGTGTGTGCTAGCACTGTGAATGGTAAGATTAATAGATCAATTATAAAGGACAGAATGAAAAATGTGAGTATCATTAACCTGGGAATGACCAGATTGCCACTGAGAACCGAATAGTGGTTACATCATTTGGTAACACATTCTTTGAAGAAAATATGAACAGGCATACGTTAAATCTGTGATTATTTTTTGGTGTTGAAATTTGGATTTAAATATGTAAATATGTTCATTTAAAATTCACAGCAAATTTCATGTTGTTTTCTTTCCCCTCACTTTATATTCCTCTTGTCCACCCCAGTATTATTTACCTGCACATTATTACTTCCATCTCTTATTACATGACTATCTTGCATGATCAGTAAATTCAACTCGATATTTGCTTTAATTTTTGTGCTTGTTTATTTCCTTGCATGAGTTATTGAGTTGAAAAACTATGCTTTCTACTTTTCCCGGTTTTAATGTGCCCTTGTTTATCAATAAACAAAGGAATCGTGAGCAATTTGCTTTCAACGCTAATTACATTACCTTCATGCAGGAAATATAGAAACATAGAAAAATAGGTGCAGGAGTAGGCCATTCGGCCCTTCGAGCCTGCACCGCCATTCAATATGATCATGGCTGATCATCCAACTCAGTATCCTGTACCTGCCTTCTCTCCATACCCATACCCCTTGATCCCTTTAGCAACAAGGGTCACATCTAACAGAAATCTGCGATCTGAATGATCAAAGTACCTGCCTGAAAGTATGCAAAGGCAAATCAGATTCAGAAAAAAGACACTGTTTCTTAATGAAGGGTTAGCATTCTTTGGTAAATGCAGAAATGTTCTGCCCCAGAAATATAGATTTATTGTAAACACTGGCAGAAAGTCAAGAAAAAAATAGGATTGCAATGCTACCAGAACTAGAAAGAGCTTGCAGGTATTAATTTTAATAAAGGCAGAAAATGAATTTAAATAAACTTTCATGACCTCAGGTTTTACCAAAGTGCTTTACTATGTGCACTGTGTGTACTAGTTTAAAATATCGACTTTATTATAATGTGGAGTAACCTTTTAAATTACACAGAGCAAATTTCTGTGAGATCTTCTGTTTTTTGTTGCTGTTTGTTGAAGAATTAATATTGGCCATAACATGGAAGGAATCTCCTATTCTTCATATGGGATATTTTATGCCTGAGGGGGGAGATGTAAGCTTGGCTTAACATGTCAAAAGTTCTGCATCTATGTGCTGTTGAGATTATGTCATCAACTCTCTGGTATTCACCTTCAGTAGATTTCCAGCAGAATTTGCCCGGATCTGACCATGGTTATCCATTTCCTATTCTTCATTCCTCTCACTTCCAAAGGGACTGTCTCATCATGTTTAGTCCCATTACCGATGCTCTCTCTCTCTCTTGCGCTATCTCTCTCTCTCTTGCGCTATCTCTCTCTCTCTCTTGCGCTCTCTCTCTCTCTCTCTTGCTCTCTCTCTCTCTCTCTCTCTCTCTCTCTCTCTCTCTCTCTCTCTCTCTCTCTCTCTC
Source organism: Leucoraja erinaceus (assembly GCF_028641065.1). Taxonomy (NCBI): domain Eukaryota; kingdom Metazoa; phylum Chordata; class Chondrichthyes; order Rajiformes; family Rajidae; genus Leucoraja; species Leucoraja erinaceus. Next base: position 34,710,441 of record NC_073387.1, on the reverse strand, counting down.
GCTCTCTCTCTCTCTCTCTCTCTCTCTCTCTCTCTCTCTCTCTCTCTCTCTCTCTCTCTCTCTCTCTCTCTCTCTCTCTCTCTCTCTCTCTCTCTCTCTCTCTCTCTCTCTCATCTCTCTCTCTCTCTCTCTCTCTCTCTCATCTTTCATACTGCAGTAGTTGACGGAGCAAGTGCCAGATTTACTGACAGTGAAAACATTAGAGCTAAGCATGAGAGCAAAATACCACAGAAATCTGAAATGGTGCAGAAAATGCTGGAAATATCCAGCAAATCAAGCAGCCTCTGTGACAGAGAAATAGTTAACGTGTCAGGTCGCCGATATTTTATATTTCCAGCATTTTCTTCTTTATTACAGCTGTGGAATTCAGCCTCCTCCCCAAACCTATACTGGTTTTTTTAGATGAGTAGGTACCTAGACTAATTTTCAGTTCCTCATTTACCACACAAGGATTAATTCTGCCATTATTACTCACTACTGCTGCCCCCTAGTGTTATGCTCCATCCATTACAAGCTTTTTAAGGATTGATCAAGAAGCTGTCCTTGCCTAAGATAGACACACAATGCTGGAGTAACTCAGCATGGCAGGCAACATCTCTGGAGGGAAGGAATGCCCTACTCCCCAGAGATGCTGCCTGTCCCGCTGAGTTACTCCAGCATTTTGTGTTTATCTTCGGTTTAAACCTGCACCTGCAGTTCTTTTATGCACAGTTATCCTTGCCTGTTCAGAATCTGTTAACGCTGTTGCTCATTTTATAAATTACTGACTATTTAAAGTTAAGGCTTGAATCCATGGTGTACCACATGCGGGCTTTGATCACATCCAGCCTACACAACACTTCCACCTGGCCTTTCTGCACACTAGCAGCCCGAACATTCCCACGGGGTGAGCTGCAGTCTCATTAGGCAACCCGTGTACTCAGTATGCCAGCTGTCCCAGCCACATTTACAGACCTAAGCCATGGAATTGGCTTCTGCCCTGTGGGGGTTTCTGCTGTCCATAAGGTCCTAATGCTTATGCTAACTTTCTAATCTCGATGGGTTGAGAAATGGGACTTAATCAGATGTAGGCTACAGTACTGTGAAACCATGGTACGTAATACCTGTCTCAGGGTCTCTCTAGGATCTAAATAGTGGTTGATACGTTTCAACTGTTACTACACAACAATAAGAGGGAGTCTTTAGTTTTGAAATTAATTTTGATGATGTTGATGTAATTGGTAAGATGGAAATAAACTCTAGAATGTGACAAGTGGAACAGCAAGGGGTTAGTGAGGGGAACAGTGAGAACTGTGGCATTTGTTTAAACATAGTTTAAGTTATCAGGATCTTGTTGGGTATATTTAAATTAAACTGGGTTCCTGTGAGTGGTCGTCAGAAATGGCTTGGATTGTAAAATCTGGCTGCCTCCTAAAAACAATGTTGTTCCCCACTGATTTACATTTAGATTTTTCATTAAAACAACTGTATTGTTCATGCTTGTTCATCTTTTCTCTGATTAATGTGTTACCACATGAATAAGACCAGCGTTCCAATGTAAAACGAGTACAACTGTTGGAATGTAACCTTGTCCAGGCCAAAGATGACAGTGTTTAACTATGGTATACTGCTGTCAACTCTTCACAAGATATGCTTCACAGTGTGTGTAAGCTGAGGTAAGATATAAAGAAACAGGGCATCGATTTGATTGAACAATTCTCAGCTATGTTTTGTTCCCAATCCTCCAAGTTTCAAGTTATTATCTATCTGGATTTCCACTGTCTGCATCGCTTTCTTGGTTTCCGTCTGTTTTCAGAAACATTGTAACTTCGTTTTTTTTAAATCAAGGCACCAGCATTAATTGATTTGTAAGCAGTTTTGGCATCTCTCTTGCACTCAAAATATAATGGTCCCAATTTTAACCTTCTGATGGTGGTAATGTAGATCTTGATTGGGCATCAGCCAATGATTTAATTATCTGTGGCAAGATTTGACAAACAATAATAATCAGAGCTCAAAACTTGTCTTGCATTTACTGGGAAAAACCTGCAATAAAGTTTATGTTGGGAAAAAAATGTTGATGTATGTTGGTAAGGTAAGTTATTTATTATCCCTTGATTTGATCACACTGAGCTATAAATTACACGCAGCTTTTTAGCACCTTAATATCTCTATTGACCAATATATATATATTGATTGCTTGTCATTGCCACAAATTAGGTTAAAATCCTGCCCATTATTTGAAGATATTTTCTGAGCTTTTTTTATAGGAGCTAGAAAGATGCTTTGTTTCAATCAATTTGTGTTTTTATATTTGGTAATTAGGAAAGAGCAAATTTTATGGATATTCCCTTTACTAAAAGCATTACTTGTCAATATTTCTGATGTTCATTTGCCTAGCTGAACCTGACAATACATGACCCATGTTATTTTTATACAGAATGGTGATTAAAAATAACCAAGGTAATGTCAGGGTGAAAATTGCTCAAAATATTTTGATAAATTAAAAATTGATTCCCATCTGGAATTTAACAATGAAAACAAGTGAATTCATACAAGTTTCTCAAAGGGAGTATCAGATAAAAGTTTTTTTTCTCATCCCTTTTGTTGTGGGTTAATTTTATGAAAGCATTTCAAAAAATATGTTCCTGAAACCTTTTGTAAAGATAAACATTATGTTGATTCTGGTTCTTAATAAATACATATTGTACAGTTTCACAGTAGACTGCTTCACTATGTATACTGGGTTTTTAAGAAAAATAACGCAGTTTTGTTGCTGTTGTAAACAGTTGCATAATTGTAACATTCCTCAGTTCTGTGACCAAATGCTTCCCATGTTGCTCACATGGTCAGGTATATAAAGTCTTTTTGAGACCTATCCTGTGCCATTTAGTGTGTTTGTTATATCTTAACCAGCTGAGACCAATTTATTGCTCTTTCATCTATTCTAGGTTCACTAAGTTTCACAGTCTAATCAAATTACCAAATACAAATAGTTTTTTGTTTGACATAAAATACTGCTTTCTGTACAAATTCATTTTTCACTCATTTTGGCTCCACTGTTGTCAGGCCGATTTATAACAAAAATAATATCTCCTAATTAAGCTTTATTTGCACGTGAAAAGTATTTTCCCATCCAATTCCCATCATTTGTTAATTGCTTTTTAAAATATTAATAATAGGGCAAAATTTGCCATTAGGCATCAACTTCCCTTGTTTCAAATAAAGTATCCAAAGATGTGGTATAACCCAGCATCCTTGATACTTTGAATTATTTTTTAAGTTTAGATTAGAGATACAATGCGGAAACAGGCCCTTCGACCCACCGGGTTCATGCCGACTAGCGATCCCTGCATATTAACACTATCCTACACACATTAGGGACAATTTACATTTACAAACACACTTTTATTTCATGTATATACTACGTGATACACAGCAGTATGATACAATTCAATTGAACCCATTGAGTATATAGGGAGCAGGAAGTATGTAAGATCTCTTGACCCTGGCTCTGGCCACAAAGCTACACATGTTCCTGACCCCTGGTGTTTTCTACCTGAAACACAGCTCAGGTCGCTCATCCTATTTACACCCTCATCCTCTTGTTTCACATTGCAAACTAACGAGGGAGACAGATGCCAGACTATCAATAATTCTGAACAATCAGATGGCGGTTTATCAGAATTTTACATCATGAAAAGTAAACCTGCCACCATAATGGGAAAGTGTTGGGGCACACCATGCAAATGCTCACTGGTACAGGTACACAAAAATGCTGGAGAAATTCAGCGGGTGCAGCAGCATCTATGGAGCGAAGGAAATAGGCAACGTTTCGGGCTGAAAGCCTTCTTCTAGAGGGAAGGGGTGATCACAGAGGGGGGGGGGGGGGGGGGGGGGCAGTTAGAGAGGAGGTTGCGAAACTGTCTCCGGAGAGAGGAGGAGAACTTCTACAAAGTAGGCATACCTTGAGGAGATTTCGCAGTGGAGTAGACAAAGGGTTTAAGAAGGAACTGCAGATGCTGGAAAATCGAAGGAACACAAAAATGCTGGAGAAACTCAGCGGGTGCTGCAGCATCTATGGAGCGAAGATCTCACTAGTACAGGGATTTGCCAACAGTAATGTTACCTGGAGCTAAACAAAAACAGATAACATTCAATGAACACAGAGAATCAAACAGAAAGATGCAGACGAGACAAACTAAGGGTGGCACTTTGGTGCTGCTAGTCGAGCTGCTGTCTCTCAGCGCTAGAGACCCGGATTCAATCCTGACCTCAGGTGCTGCCTGTGTGGAGTTTGCATGTTTTCCCTGTGACCATGTGGGTTTCCTCCCATATCCCAAAGACATGCTGGGTAGTCGGTTAATTGGCCTCTGTAACTTGCCTCTGTTTTTGAGGGAATGGGTGCAAAAGTGGGAAAACATAAAACTAATGTGAACAGGTGATTGATACAAAGTGCGGACCCTGTGGGCCATAGAGTTTGTTTCCATGCTCTAACTTTCAATTCAATTCAATACTCATCTCTCACTACCCACCCCAGAACAGTATTTGAAGGAATGATCAATTATCAAGGAATGCAGAACTAATGTGCATGGATGATCAATGATCAGCAAGGACTTGGAAGGCCAAAGGGCCTGTTTCCATAAGATAGACATAAAAAGCTGGAGTAACTCAATGGGTCAGACAACATCTCTTGAGAAAACTAATAGGTCATGTTTTGGGTCGATACCCTTCTTCAGTGAGAGAGACTTTATGTAATACCATCAAAAAGATAAGGGGGTAGAGGAACTCAAATACATTTTCATGAGGTGAGAAATAGTATTGGGTAGGCTAATGGGACTGAAGGATGATAAATCCCCAGGGCCTGATGGTCTGCATCCCAGGGTCCTCAGGGAGGTGGCTCTAGAAATAGTGGACGCATTGGTGATCATTTTCCAATGTTCAATAGATTCAGGATCAGTTCCTGTGGATAGGAGGATAGCTAATGTTATCCCACTTTTCAAGAAAAGGAGTGAGAGAGAAAACAGGGAATTACAGACCAGTTCACCTGACTTCAGTGGTGGGAAAGATGCTTGAGTCAATTATTAAAGAGGTAATAATGGGGCATTTGGATACCAATAAAAGGATTAGTCCAAGTCGGCATGGATTTATGAAAGGAAAATTATGCCTGACTAATCTGGAATTTTTTGAGGATGTGACAAGTAAAATGGATTGATGGGGAGCACAGGAGGCTGGTGACTAAAATTAGAGCACATGGTATTGGGGTTAGGGTGTTGACGTGGACTGAAAATTGGTTGGCAGACAGGAAGCAAAGAGTAGGAGTGAATGCGTCCTTTTCAGAATGGCAGGCAGTGACGAGTAGAGTGCGCAAGGTTCGGTGTTGGGGCCGCAACTGTTTACCATATATATTAATGATTTGGAAGAGGGAATTAGGAGCAACACTAGCAAGTTTGTGGATGACACAAAGCTGGGTGGCAGTGTGAACTGTGAAGAGGATGTTAGAAGGTTGCAGGGTGACCTGGACAGGTTTAGTGAGTGGGCAGATGCGTGGCAGATGCAGGATAATATAGATAAATGTGAGGTTATCCACTTTGGTGGCAAAAACAAGGGGGCAGATTATTATCTCAATGGGGTTAGGTTAGGTAAGGTGGAGGTGCAGCGAGACCTGGGTGTCCTTGTACACCAGTCACTGAAAGTTGGCGTGCAGGTACAGCAGGCAGCGAAGAAAGCTAATGGAATGTTGGCCTTCATAACCAGAGGATTTCAGTATAGAAGTAAAGAGGTCCTTCTGCAGTTGTATAAGGCTCTGGTAAGACCACATCTGGAGTATTGTGTACAGTTTTGGTCTCCTAATTTGAGAAAGGACATCCTTGTGATTGAGGCAGTGCAGCATAGGTTCATGAGATTGATCCCTTGGATGGTGGGACTGTCATATGAGGAATGATTGAAAAGACTAGGCTTCTATTCACTGGAGTATAGAAGGATGAGGGGGTTTCTTATAGAAAAATATAAAATTATAAAATGGACAAGGTAGATGCAGGAAAAATGTTCCCAATGTTGTCCAGAACCAGGGGCCACAGATGGCGTTTCAAGATGGCGTTCCACACAGCCTTTCAATCTGTGAATTAACAGTAACTTGCGCATTTGTCTGAAGTCTGTTCACTCAGTACAGTCTTGCGTACATATCGTACAGCCAACAGGAACTTTTGAACATCGGTTCCTGCAACCCTGACAACTTTTTAGGCGAACTACATCTCGCTCCTGAACTAGCCAGAACAGCAGAGCGTACCAACCCAGCTCAGCTGACCGGAAGCGCCCATAGATGGCACCGTGAATGTAAACATCATCGCGGATGCCGAGGTGGCTTAAGGGCTAGGCTAAAGCTAATTCCACACAGGCTATCAATTCCTAGCCTTTTCCTCGCCAACGTACGATGACTGGCGAACAAAATGGACGAACTCCGGCTGCGGATTATCACCAATTGGATTAAAGACTGCAACATCATGATTTTCATGGAAACATGGCTCAACAACAATGTTCCTGATAACACCAACGAGCTAAGACTCTGGTAAGACCAGAGGTGGGGGTCTGTGCATTTATGTAAATAAAGCATGGTGCACGGACAGTACCATCATCAAGAGTCACGGCTCAGCTAACCTAGAGTTTCTCACTTCAGCAGCATTTTGAAAACATAGACTGGAGTGTGTTTGCAGCTCAGGCCACCCTTGACTCCCACACGGACAATAAATCTTACACCTCCTCCGTTTTGGACTTTATCAACTCCAACATTGACAGTGTCACCACCCTCAAACGGATTACCACATTCCCGAATCAAAAGCCATGGATGAACAGAGAGGTCTGAAGGCACGTGACACCGCCTTCAGGTCAGGCGATGCTCGGGCCTACAGTTCATCCAGGGCTAACCTGAAGAGGGGCATCAAGAAGGCCAAGCACAGCTACAAGCTAAGGATCGAGGAGCATATCAAGAACAACTCAGACCCCTGACACATGTGGCAAGGCATCCAGGCCATCACGGACTATAAACCCACCAACACCACCCCCACATCCAGCGACGCCTCCTTCCTTGAGGAACTTAACCACTTTCATGGCCGCTTTGACAATCAAGGGATGGCCATCAAGGCTGTGCTCCCTGCAGATCACCAGCCCCTCACACTCTCCCCCATCGATGTGTGTGCGGCACTGAGCAGGACTAATGCACGTAAGGCTGCTGGCCCTGACAGCATCCCTGGATGCGTCCTCAAGGCCTGTGCTGCGCAGTTGACAGATGTCTGGACTGACATCTTCAACCTGTCACTTGCCAAAGCAGATGTCCCCATGTGCCTCAAAACCACCTCCATCGTGCCGGTGCCAAAACACTCCACTGCAGCGAGCCCCAATGACTTCCGCCCAGTTGCACTTACCCCCATCATCACCAAGTGCTTCGAGAGGCTGGCCCTGGCACACCTCAAAAGCTGCCTACCCCCCACACTGGACCCCACCAATTCGCCTACCGCCAGAACAGGAGTACGGAGGATGCCATCTCCATGGCACTTCACTCCGCCCTCTCCCACCTCGACAACAGAGACACCTGCGTGAAAATGCTGTTCATCGACTTCGGCTCAACATTCAACACCATCATCCCCTCCAAACTGATCACCAAACTCAACGACCTGGGCATCAACCCCTCCCTCTGCAACTGGATACTGGACTTTCTAACCAACAGGCCCCAGTCTGTTAGGTTAGACAACCACACCTCCTCAACCCTCACCCTGAACACCGGCGTTCCACAGAGCTGTGTGCTGAGCCCTCTCCTCTACTCCATCTTCACCTACAACTGCACACCTGTACATGGTTCCAACGCCATTATCAAGTTTGCAGATGACACACCGACTCTCCATAATCTTCTCAAGAAGTAGAGGCACTGATGTGCTTTCTTTATAATTGCATCAGTGTTCTCGGACCAGGAGAGATCTTCAGAGATGTGCACGCCCAGGAATTTGAAGCTCTTGACCTTTTCCACCATCGATCCATTGATATAAACGGGACTGTGGGTCCCCATCCTACCTCTTCCAAAGTCCACAGTCAGACAAATTAACCCATTTGTCCTAAATTTCTCCCAGTCCTCCAGTTTACTGCTTCCTCTGGCCAATTTATATGCCTTTTCCTTGAATTTAACACTATCCTTAGCCACGATTGAGCCGCAGACCCCATTTAATTTTTTCGCCAGACAGAGGTGAACCAGTCTGAAGAAGGGTTTCGGCCCGAAACGTTGCCTATTTCCTTCCCTCCATAGATGCTGCTGCACCCACTGAGTTTCTCCAGCTTTTTTGTGTACCTTCAATTTTCCAGCATCTGCAGTTCCTTCTTAAACAGAGATGAACAATTTTTGGACTTCATCCATGTGGTCTTTAAATCTTTGCCATTGCATCTCCATCATCACTGCCAAACTCCCTGGGCTGTTCTCTGGTCATAAACTATGAACACATTAGCTCACAATGCGTAAATGGCAACTCAAACCACTAAGGTTGGTAAAGTTAAGTATCTGAGCTGGTGGCTGGGAACATCAGATCAATTGACAGTGTGGTTCTCTTTTCTTTACTTTAACATGGTCATCTGGCTGTTCTTAGTTTTCAGGGAGGAGAAAGGCATAAGGGTAGCATTCTGGTAAAGAATGGTGCAAGGTAAGAGATTCCTGTTTACACCTTCACCGTTTGTACCTTTTAGTTTAGTTTAGTTTAGAGATACAGCACAGAAACCGACCCTTCGGCCCACCGAGTCCACGCCGACCGGCGATTCCCGCACACTAACACTATCCTACAAACACGAGGGACAATTTGCAATTACACCAAGCCAATTAACCAACATAGAAACATAGGAACATAGAAAATAGGTGCAGGAGTAGGCTATTCGGCCATTCAATATGATCATGGCTGATCATCCAACTCAGTATCCCGTACCTGCCTTCTTTCCATACCCTCTGATCCCTCTAGCCACAAGGGCCACATCTAACTCTCTCTTAAATATAGCCAATGAACTGGCCTCAACTACCTTCTGTGGCAGAGAGTTCCAGAGATTCACCACTCTGCATGAAAAATATTTTTCTCATCTCGGTTCTAAAGGATTTCCCCTCTATCCTTAAGCTGTGACCCCTTGTCCTGGACTTCCCCAACATCGGGAACAATCTTCCTTCATCTAGCCTGTCCAATCTCTTAAGAATTTTGTAAGTTTCTATAAGATCCCCCCTCAATCTCCTAAATTCTAGCGAGTACAATCCGAGTCTATCCAGTCTTTCTTCATAAGAAAGTCCTGACATCCAGGAATCAGTTTGGTCAACAAACCTGTGGGTCTTTGGAGTATAGGAGGAAACCGGAACACCCAGAGAAAACCAATGTTCACTTCCCTATCTCCTACTTAACTTTCTAATGATTTTGCTGCAGAGTTTACAGAGGACCATGTTTACATATCAGTTGTGCTGCTGTTCTGTTTCGGGACAAATGACAATAAAACACATAAAGATCTCCCACTGTATCCTGGTGATAGGCACACTGACACCCTCTAGTGGCTGCTAAGCCATTTGCTTGTTAAGCAGACAATAAAATGGACACAATTCCCTGAGGACCCTCAACACACTGGAGATTTATTTTGTTCCTGCTTTCAGCTATTTTGATAGGCACCAAAATGTGGTTAGTAATTTATGCATATTCATTAAGTCTCAGTTTTACTTAAATAATTAAGCTATAGTTATACCAATGTAAATGTCATCATTTTAAAACTTAAATTTTCCACATTTTTATTCACACATTGTGTAAATGTTATCTGGGCTTTTTTTCTACGTGGAGAGGGAGAGATATGTGTGGGGAACACAGTGAGTGACTAATCACTGAAAAACTCTCACCTGAGAGCTTTAAACCAACTTTTGCACTTGTATCTGTTCACTTCCTATAATGTAGGAAGGAACTGCAGATGCTGCTTTAAACCGAAGATAGACACAAAAAGCTGGAGTAACTCAGCGTATTAGTCAGTATCTCTGGAGAAAAGGAATAGGTGCTTTTTCGGGACGAGACACTTCCTTATATGCTACTTATCATTCTTATGATAGTTTGGATACATACAATGTGTATGTGGATACATTAATTTTGCATTAGTATGTAATATGCAAAAGTTTGATAGCACCAGGAGAGGCAGACACAATATCGTTTTGGGTTTTCCATGGTGTAGCATGAACTGGTAATTATATTCTGCTTGATTTAAATTTAATGTTTTCTGCCACTGTTTGAATCATCCAGAGCAACTGATGGCCCCCTGGTAGATCTTCGAAAACAGCATTGATTGAGAGGGAGAGAACCCTGGCCATCTTCCTACAACCATGTTCACTCTCAATAATAGAAGAAGCTCGTATGTAAATGGCAAAACAAAATTACGACCAGCTTCATTCTGCAGTGTCACCTGAGTGATCCATTTTAGCCTTCTCCAGAGGTCTTCACCTAGGAAACCTGTCTTAAATCAATTCAATCTGTTCCCTGTGTTATTTAGTTGTGTGGACTGGATATGTTTAATATAACAGGTGGGTTCAGCCAACATTTGTCAGTAGTAATGAAGGCTGGTACCTGGTCAGCTGCTCCAGTAGTTACAATACTGACAATGTGTAAAATTCCCCGTGAATGGCCACTCAAGGTAGCACACATTCTGACTTGTTTGAAAATTGAATTACAGGGTGTTAATCTTCTTAGGTCATGGCTGACCATGGGTGTCTCCAGGGGTGGAGGACGTCTGTGCGTGACTTTGTTTGGAGAGACTGATGCACAGACAACCGCCACACGGTCCTTGACAGATCTGGGTCAGGATCCAGTGGCATGGAGTCCAAGACGACCGGAGACCCTTTTCTGCTGCAGCCTTCATCCGCCTTCCCACCCGTTGTGACGCTCCACTAAGGTCTGCCATCACCCTCCGCCTGTTCCACCATTGTGATCTTGGTTGGATTGGTCTTTGTCAGAGTCCTCCCCCTCAACCTTACCGTCATGGGTGGCCCTACCAGGAGCATAGCTCCCGACGGGATCGCTCTCAGGATCTCAGGGCCACACAAGCTTCTCCACCACGACAAGATGACAATCCACGGAGTTAATCTTTAATCCAGGGTGTTAAAGAGATGTTTGATTTAGTTTAGAGATACAACATGGAAAAAATTCCTTCGGCCAACTGACTGCACAACGATCATCGATCATCGTTCACACTAGTTTAATGTTATCCCACCTTCTCACCCATGCCAGGCACATTAGGGGCAATTTATAGCAGCCAATAAACCTACCGACCCATCCATCTTTTGGGATGTGGGAGGAAAAACCGGAGCAACCGATAGAAACCCACACGGTTATGGGAAGAACGTGCAACCTCCACACAGATAGCACCCCAGGTCAGGATTGTATCCAGATCTATGGTGCTGTGAGGCAGCAGCTTTCCCAGCTGTTCCAAAGTGCTCCCCCATTGGTGCAAAAAGTTATCAGGAATGAGAGGCAGTGAGGAGTAGATGCAGATCAATATGTTGAAGGAAGTTTCCAATATCGTTTCCAATGTAACAAATTTTGGATGTGTTTAATTTACATAAATAATGCCGACCCAGATGTGTGTACAATTCACCTGAATTTATAATGCTAGAAAACATGACAACTTACTTTCATGGTCAATAATTCACTAGTAGACATCCAGATGTTAAAGATACATTGATGAAATAGGTGAAGATGTGATTAAGGAGATGTGATGCATCTTAAAATAAATAACATGACTGGCTGCAATCCAAAGTGATATCATTTGCCAATCTTAGATTACAGGGTACACAAAAATGCTGGAGAAACTCAGCGAGTGCAGCAGCATGTATGGAGCGAAGGAAATAGGTGACGTTTCGGGCCGAAACCCTTCTTCAGACTGGCTACAGGGTGTTGTTTTATATATTTTTTAAACAGCTTTATTTAAAAACACATTATTTTAAAACATTTTAGAACATGTTGGTCTGACTACAAGAGGAATAATTAGAAATAGAAAGATTAACGAAAACTTACCGTTTCAAGTTTGATCTTTATTTTATGAGAAGTTGGTGAGGGATTATGTGAAGAGCCCGCCAGCCCGCATGCGCGTCAATCTTCAGAGCAACTGTATGAAGCCACAGACCAGTTGTACGGATTTAAACTATAGAAAGATTAACGACCATAGACCTACCGGATGATCTTTATGATAATCAGGGTTGGGAGTGGAGGGCACGTAATCCCTCACTTCAACTTCTCATAAAATAAAGATCAAACTTCAAACGGTAAGTTTTTGTTTAATCTTTCTATTTTATATCGGTCACATGAGTGACTACGTGAAGATTTCAAAGCTCTGTGGTTTCATGCAGTAACCCAATCTGTGTGTGAAACACTTAAACAGATAAACCATAAATGGTAGAATCGGACCACAGTCCCAATTGGTTTTGAGTTAGACAATAACTCATGCAACACTGTTCAGAATTCTATCTGAAAACATCCAGGCATATTCAACCAAATTTTATAACTTCTGAAAACGCACTATGTAAGCCTCCTGCTGTATGATGAAAAGGAAATATCCATTCTATTGGCTGCTAATGAGCCATCAGCACTCTCTTGAGAGACTATTAAATAATAATGAAGAAACTATCCTTCATCTCATAGGTACTAGCAAGCTCAGTGTACCTGTATACATAATAACACCCCCAATCTCCGATCTGGTGGGTATGCTGTCAACTCCAAATGTACGCAACCATGCCCGTTTTGTTTTATGAGATCATTCCCATAACCAGCTACCCTCATGTCAGTTATGACCCAGAGACCAAGCCAGAGCTTGAGTACAGACTGTGTTCTTTGTGCTGAAATCAGTTGCCAAAAGCATAATCAACTTAAAAGATACTGCTCCCATTAGGAATACAGTAGATGAATATCTGCATAATAATTTACTGATATACATTGCACATTACGATGAGTGTAGGCTTTTAGAGTGGTCATATAAAGACACCTTGCATAATGATAGTGAACAGCGGGTGAATAACCAATCATTTATTGTCCCACTTATGGGACTATAGAGAATGACAAAGCAACACAAGCAGTCAATTGTGCTATCACATAATCGCTTCTCTCAGCCCAAACTGAAAGCAACACAAACCTCTTTTACTTCCATTTAAAAGTAACTCACATATCTTGTTCACATACTTCTCATACAATCGTGCAGAGCTAGCTGCCCGAGAAAAAGGCTGCACCAGCCATCACTTGTGACCAAGTAAATAGGAGGTTCTTCAGCCGCCTTACCATGGCCTGAATGAATAGGCAAAGTTGGCACTATTAAATTTCATGTTGCCTCATCCTTAATAACGTAAGAGGCATCTACTGATAAACCTCTAAGTCTTATCAGCTGCATAACCTGATCTGGCATACTCCACATTTCTGCAATCTTGAGAAATATCAGAAATATACCCCTCTTGTTCTTGGGCAGACTTACTCATCCTCTGAGAGATATCACTGATTCCACTTGGAACCAACGTTCCTCTATTGACCATACGGACGGAAATCTTTGGCTTCTCTTGTCGCGGAGGATGCATTATCTAGTTATTCATTCATTTTGCCGATAACATATAATCAGAACCTTATGACTAGAGCTGAAACACAGTATCCACTTGATGTGGGAATACGAGTTCCCTGTCAACTCTTGACTATTAGAGTCACCACAAATCCTCAGCGTTCTTCCTCAGAGTGGAAATTAGCATAATGCAAGCCTGAACCAGGAATTGCTTTGCAGTCCTCTGACTGAACCCACCTGTCTGAGTTGCCAGTTTGCGCAACACAATCTCTTCGACCAGGAATACTGGTATTGAGAGCCTACAGATTATTATATATACATTTTTGATTCACAACATGAACCTGCAGGGCAGATAAAAAAATACTATATGCCAGACCGGCTTCCTGCTGATAGCTACCTATCCTAGAGAGGATGGCAATGATGTTTCTAACAAGCTGGCAACTCCACTAACTGAGCAGAAATTTAAACATGTGATGAGGGAAACCTCAATTACTTCACTCTACTGAGCAGCCTGATAACCTCAATCACAGATGTTGAGGCAATGCTTCCCTGGTGAATATGGCCCATATGGCCAGCCAGTTCCAAGAAGGTGTACCCTGAACCAGGGTAACCAAGCTGTTCCTACTTGGAACTTACAGAGGTTACTATGCAAGGCACCCTGCCAATGTCTCTGCATCAACCTGATCTATCCCAGAAACAATGAAAAGATGCTAGACAGCCTATGCTGCCAGAAAATCCAAACCTGGGCTAACAGACTGCTCCATTTAGGAGTTTTACGGAGGTTAATAAAGAGACCTTACCTGCCAGCATCTCTGAGCCCAGGTCGACCTGCTTGTTGGAGCTTCAGCGAAGTCCCATTTGCAGACCCTGTCTGACCACATCTTCAGCACCACGCTTGCCAACAGCTCATTTCCGGAGCTCAAAAGCGATATTACTGTGCAAGGCAGGCCTGCCAGCATTTCTGAGCTGAATGGGACAGACTACTTCTTCGACCTACAGGCCTTGCTGTGGCTTTATTGTGCAGGCCATGCTACCAGTTTATTCCCAGCCTGGTTAGACAGGCTGTTCCTATTGTAAGCCTGGTTCAACAAGCTGTTCTTGCGAGGCCAGCTAGTGACTCCCGACTGCTCCTTTCCAGAGCTTCAATGGCGCTTCCTGCTCCTTGAATATAGGGTGAAAACCCACCGGAATACTGGAGCTTTAACCACAGAATGGTACTCCACCCCCGCAGCCGACTTAAATTCCCCCTGCAAGTCTTCAACTTGCTACATAAGTTCTCTCTGAAGAGATACTATGCAGGCTGCACATTACTGGCCCTGAAAAAATGAGCCATTTTAGGAATTATCTCATGCCTTATAGCATTTTGCGAAGGCATTAGCCCCAACTGGGTATTACAGAGAAGTAATAATGCAATTTCCTGCACTTCCGAGAGGTGAGCCCATCTACTGACTTGCAAAAGCCAAAATGACTCCAGAGCGGTTTTTGGACGTGCTGACATAATTTTGTTGCCTCAACAAAGTATTTTAGGGGAGGAATAGAGCGCAGCCCTGAACCAGGTGTTGCCTCCTCAGGCCTCTGGTCCCCATATGACCCGGTCGAGCCGGCATCCCATAATCAGAGTCACCTCTCTCAGAAAAACCCATCATCAGAGTGGGAGGAATACTGCAACCCTGAGCCAGGTGTTGCCACAGGCATTTGGCTGAATCCGCCTGTTAATGCCTCCGGTACACGGAGCATTTTTATCTGTACAGAGCCTGTACAGCGGTTGCTGTCCTGTCCTTAGACGACAGCTGCTAGAATTAAACGCCAGCTCCCACGGAGCCTCCACGGCGTTCAGCTACCCCGGCCGCGCCGGTCGCTGCTATTTTTAGAACGTGCTCCCGCGAAGCCTCCATAGTGTTCAGTTATCCCGGCCGCGCCGACCGTTGATATTTTTATCCCGCCTCCACGGCGGCAGCTGCACAAGCTGTGCCAGCTTATCCGGGCCCGCTGCCCCTATTTTCCGAGCAGCGGCCCGTTCCTGAAATTTTTTCCTCTTACCTGTCGAACTGCTCCGATTCTCACGCCATGCGTCGACGTATTGACGCGCATGCGGGCTGGCGGGTTCTTCACGTAGTCACTCAAGTGACTTCGATATAAAATTGATGTCATTTTCTATAATTGCCATATTTTATATCTATTTGTGTCAATTATGATTCTATAACTTGTCAGTGTCAATAATTGAACTTTACATTAAATCTTTTAACTAAGATGTAATCTATCAGGAAACAGGAATGATCGCAAGCCATTTAGGTAATTGGAATGGATTTATGCATTCATGTCTTTGATTCTGATTTATTGGCATGTTGTCTTGATGATATATACTGGAGTGTGCAAATTAAAATACAAAGGTTGGAATCTGAAACAAAAGCATTAATGCTGGAAGAACTCAACCAGTCAAGCAGCATCTGTGAAAAGAGAAACTGGTTAAACTTTTTGGGTCAGGGACCCTTCCTCAGATCTGGAGGATGGGTGGAAGGGTCTTGTGTCATGATGGGCTGAGCTACATGGAGGGGGAAGTCCAGGGATGTGTCGGGGACAAGATCAATGGAAAGCCTGACCCATGAATACATGGTTTATCAAAGATGCCCTGGTAGGATGCAGGGTAGAATCCCAATGTGAGCTCTTTGCAGATGAGCACATCTGTGCTTCCTGACCCTCTTCCTTGGCCAGTCATGGTTAAGTTGATACACCCAGTGATGGAGTGCTTGCTGCCAGCAGTCCCTCTGCTGAAGCACCCAAGGAATAAATATCCCTTCGAAAAAACACTTTAAGTACATGTGGTGGACAGCACACGCTACTCAAACGCCTGCCAAACCTCTGAGATTGCCAAGACGGGTTTCCTGATAGACAGCAGGAAAACATAACAACAAACCAGTGCCATGTGTGCTTCTGACACTGTTCCAAGATACTGATGTTGTGAAGCTTTCAGCTACGTTTGATGTCAGTATAGATGGTAATGAGCATTACATGAAATGTCATCATTAGTCGCAACCATGTTCCTGGGAAAAGATCAGGCAAGCTAACATGGACAGTGCATGGAAGTACTTTATCTAACTTTATCTAAAGGTGATTAGTATAATATTTTGTAATCAGCAAGTGATTTATTCAGCTTATAAAGTAGAATGTTTAGCAACTTTTAAAATACAGACATTGCACTATCCTATTTCTGGGCAACATTATGAAGCAGGGACACACCAGAGTTCCTTAGTCTTCCTATTTGCTCCATACCATCCCCCTAAGTTTCTAATCATTAGTAGTCCAAGCGAAATAGAATACAACATAGAACTTCAAATTGTCATTTAAAATCAGGCTGCAAGATTTCTTCGCAATGCATTTCATTGCAAATGTAAGAGAAATTGTGAAATGTCTTATAAAAAAAACTTTGTTCGTTACTGCCACTGTGTGGATTAATTTAGCAATAGCAAGAAAGAAAAATCCTTATGCCTTTGGTACATTTATAGCCACTCTAAATATCCAGAAGTGTTAGAATTGAATTGTTTTTTTCTTGGGGTGATTTTTATGAAGGATGAACAAACAAGTGGATTCATGTTGAGAGACACAGAAATGCAATAGCAGGAGGATGGTAGCAAATTTATATGGATTGGTGGTTTGATCATAATTGGATAAAGGGAGCAATAGACAATAGGTGCAGGAGGAGGCCATTTGGCCCTTTGAGCCAGCACCGCCATTCAATGTGATCATGGCAAATCATCCCCAATCAGTACCATGTTCCTGCCTTCTCCCCATGTCCCCTGACTCCGCCATCTTTAAGAGCCCTATGTAGCTCTCTCTTGAAACTATCCAGAGAACCGGCCTCCACCGCCCTCTGAGGCAGAGAATTCCGCAGACTCATAACTCTCCGTGTGAAAAAGTGTTTCCTCCTCTCCGTTCTAAATGGCTTACCCCTTATTCTAAAACTGTGGCCCCTGGTTCTGGACTCCTCCAACATGTTTCCTGCCTCTAGTGCGTCCAAACACTTAATAATCCTATATGTTTCAATAAGATATCCCCTCATCCTTCCAAAACTCCAGAGTATACAAGCCCAGCCATTCCATTCTCTCACCATATGACAGGAATATTCCTGGGAATTAACCTTGTAAACCAACGCTGCACTCCCTCAATAGCAAGAATGTCCTTCCTCAAATTAGGGGACCAAAACTATACACAATACACCAGGTGTGGTCTCACTTTGGCCCTAGACAACTGCAGAAGGACCTCTTTGCTCCTATACTCCACTCCTCGTGTTATGAAGGCCAACATGCCATTTGCTATCTTCACTGCCTGCTGTACCTGCTTGCTTACTTTCAGTGACTGATGAACATGGAACCCCCCCCGTACGAAGCTTTTCAAAAAGGAGGGTGATATGACAGGATTACACAAATTTTATGTGAAATAATGTGCACGCAGCGCACATCACTAGCGGGAAGCCCCTCGCGTCCACGTTCCAGGGCCCGCTTAAGGGCCCTGAAAGCTTTGGGGTTTTAGATGCTCTCTGGTGTATTCTGAGCTTAATTTGGAACATTTTTGCACCAACTTTTTTGTACCAATATTTCAGAAATAATTTTGGTTGAGTCAAGAGTAATGAGTGGGTGGAATGGGATGATTGGGATCATTGTTGAATACATTTTTTTTTTTAAATCAAGAATTGGTGTATTAATAATCAAGTTGTACTATTGTAAAATGTTATGTAAAATGTTATAAAGGAGCATGCAAAAACTACAAATAAAATACATTATGTTTTTGCAGTAAAGAAAACCTTTCTTTAGAAAATGTTTTTTGTGTTGATTTGATAGTAAGATTAAATGAGAACTTACCAGTTTGAAGTTTGATCTTTATTTTATGAAGAGTTACGGTGAGCGAGATTACGTGAAGAAGCCCCGCCAGTCCGCATGCGTGTCAATCTTCAAAGCAGCGGTGTGAAATCACAGATAACAGCAGTTGAAGTAACATAGTAAGACTTAGAGAAGACTAGAACTACCGAGTGATCTTTATGAGAGAGGGCAGGGAGCGGTGGGCACGTAATCGCTCACCGTAACTCCTCATAAAATAAAGATCAAACTTCAAACTGGTAAGTTCTCGTTTAATCTTACTATTTTACTTCGGAGTCACGTGAGTGATTCCGTGAAGATTTCAAAGCTCTGTAATTTCATGCCGTGAGAAACGAGTCTACACAACCACAACTGCTTCATTGACCGATGAGGGAAACATTCATAATGAATAAATAATAGTAACTTATGAAGTTTTTTGTAATTAACAAACATTGTTATTTCAGAGCCTCTAAGGCTCTTCGTGACCTTGACGTATTGTTGTATATATGTGACCATACACAACCGAAGGTTCATGAGGTATGCCATGAAACTTGTTTGAGACTTTACGTCTGCTCTACTTAACTAAACATTAAATATAATATCTGGGCTCTCACTTAACTTTTTTTCCCTGTTGCCAGCCGGGCAACTTAGGCAGCTTTTTAGGTTGTCAAATGGCAGTTTAGGTGGTCATTTAAAATGGCTTGCATGACGCGTGTATTAATCTGCTTGGACGAAGTGCGTAGTCGGAATTATGCTCAATGAAGCATTCACATATTATTTCTGTCTCAAATAGTCACAAACTAAACATATTCACCAATCAAGACATGATATATGCCACAATGACATGCAGCAAAGTTATAAAACAGTATCTCAACTCTTTTTTCCCTCTGAATTTTATTTAAAAAGGGGGATGCGGTCGCAACCAACACAACCCCCCTTCGGACGGCCATGCCCAGATCCCGTTGTACTTCCCCTTTTCCCAACCATTTAGATAATAATCTGCCTGCCTGTTTTTGCTACCAAAGTGGATAACGTCACATTTATCCACAATAAACTGCATCTGCCATGCATCTGCCCACTGACCCAACCTGTCCAAATCACCCTGCATTCTCATAGCACCCTCCTCACAGTTCACACTGCCACCCAGCTTTGTGTCATCTGCAAATTTGCTAAATTTATTTTGAATCCCTTTCATCTAAATCATTGATGTATCATAGCTGAGGTCCCAGCACCGAGCCTTGGGGTACCTCACTAGTCACTGCCTGCCATTCTGAAAGGGACCCGTGAATCCCTACTCTTTGTTTCCTTTCTGCCAAACAATTTTCTATCCATGTCAACACTCTACCTCCAATACCATGTGCCCTGATTTTGCCCACTAATCTCCTATGTGGGCCCTTATCAAATGCTTTCTGAAAGTCCAGGTACACTACATCCACTGGCTCTCCCTTGTCCATTTTCCTAGTTACATCCTCAAAATATTTCAGAAGATTAGTCAAGCATGATTTCCCCTTTGTAAATCCTTGCTGACTCGGATCAATCATGTTACTGCTATCCAAATGTGCCGCTATTTCATCTTTTATGATTGACTCCAGCATCTTCCCCACCACCAATGTCAGGCAAACTGGTCTATAATTCCCTGTTTTCTCTCTCCCGCCTTTCTTAAAAAGTGGGATAACATTAGCTACCCTCCAATCCACAGGAACTGATCCTGAATCTATAGAACATTGGAAAATTATCACCAATACGTCCACGATTTCTAGAGCCAGTTCCTTAAGTACCCTGGGATGCAGACCATCAGGCCCTGGGGATTTATCAGCCTTCAGTCCCATCAGTCGACCCAACACCATTTCCTGCCTAATGTGGATTTCCTTCAGTACCTCCATCACCCCATATCCTCTGGCCACTAGTATATCAGGAACATAGCTTGTGTCCTCCTAAGTGAAGACAGATCCAAAAGTTCCTCATCGTTCCCCAGCCCTGCACAGCCCGATTTTACCTTCTCCCCAAAATCCACAAACCTGACTGTCCCGGTAGACCCATTGTCTCTGCCTGTTCGTGCCCCACTGAACTCATGTCCACATACCTTGACTCCATCCTATCCCCCTTAGTTAAATCCCTCCCTATGTTCAAGACACCTCAGACACTCTCCGTCGTCTCCACGCATTCCATTCTCTAGGCCCTCACCCCCTCATCTTCACCATAGATGTCCAGTCACGCTACACCTCCATCCCCCACCCCTCAAAGCCCTCCGGACCAGAGAAGCAACCTATACCCAGCCACTGATACTCTCCTCTGCCTAGCGGAGCTGGTCCTTACCCTCAATAACTTCTCGTTTGACTCCTCCCATTTCCTCCAAATACAAGTCGTAGCTATGGGCACACGCATGGGCCCCAGCTACGCCTGTCTCTTTGTCGGTTACGACGAGCAATCCTTGTTCAATACGTACCAGGGCCCCATCCCCGACCTCTACCTCCGCTACATCGACGACTGCTTTGGTGCCACCTCCTGCACCCACACACAACTGACTGACTTCATCCACTTCACCACTAACTTCCATCCGGCACTCAAATACACCTGGACCATTTCCGACACTTCCCTACCATTCCTTGACCTCACTATCTCCATTGCAGGTGATAGACTTCTGACCGACATCCACTATAAACCTACTGACTCCCATGGCTATCTGGACTAAACTTCTTCCCACCCTGCTTCCTGTAAGGACTCCATCCCCTACTCCCAATTCCTCCGTCTACGCCGCATCTGCTCCCAGGATGAGGCGTTCCACACCAGGGCATCTGAAATGTCCTCATTCTTCAGTGAACGGAGGTTCCCCATCTCCACCATAGATGAGGCTCGCACCAGGGTCTCTTCCATACCCCGCAACACTGCTCTCTCACCCCATCCCCCCACTCACAACAAGGGCAGAGTCCCCCTCGTCCTCACCTTTCACTCCACCAGCCGTCACATACAACAAGTAATCCTCCGTCAGTTTTGCCACCTCCAACGTGACCCCACCACTCGCCACTTCTTCCCATCTCCCCCCATGTCTGCCTTCCGCAAAGACCGCTCCCTCCGTAACTCCCTTGTCAATTCTTCCCTTCCCTCCCGCACCACCCCCTCCCCGGGCACTTTCCCTTGCAACCGCAAGAGATGCTACACTTGTCCCTTTACCTCCCCCCTCGACCAACCTGATTTACCCAGTCTACCTGCATGTTGAAATCTCCCAATATCTTGAATATTCAGTTCCCAGCCTGGTTCTCTCGCAGCCATGTCTCTGTAATTCCCACATCGTAATTGTCAATTTCTAACTGAGCCTCAACCTTGTCCACTTTATTTATTATACTTCGCGCATTCATATGCAACACTTTGACTTCGGTATTCACCTCCCCTCTCGCACCGCTTGCAATTGGCCCTGACCTTATTCCCTTCTCGAACTTTCCTTCCCATTAATTCGGGAGTCTTTTGTAACTTTTCCTGTACTGACTTCCCCTTCAACTCCATCTTTATACTCCCAATTTGTCAATCCCTCCCTCACGCTATTTAGTTTAAACCCACATGTGTAGTCCTAGCAAACCTGCCTGCCAGATTGTTGGTCCCCCTCCAGTTAAGGTGTAACCCATCCCTTTTGTACAGGTCACCCCTATCCCAGAAGAGATCCCAGTGGTCTATAAATGTAAATCGATGCTCACTGCACCAGCCCATCAGCCACACGTTCAAATCCTCCATCTCCCTGTTCCTGTCCTCACTAGCACGAGGTACTGGAAGCAATAACCATCCTAGTAGTCCTGCTTTTCAGTCTTCTTCCTAACTCTCTGAACTCACGTTGCAGAACCTCCTTCCTCTTCTTCCCGATGTCGTTTGCGCCCACGTGCACAACTACTGCCAGCTGTTCACCTAGAATGGAAGTTTGTGGGGTGGCTCCATGATGGATTGTTTGCAAGCAATACGATTAATATTTTTATTGACCAAGAGGAGAATAATCAGAAAATTGGCCTCCTCGTACTTCACATAATGATCAAATTTAACATATAATTGGCACAGGCTTGGGAACAGATTGTTTTCTTATTGCAGCACTGGTGATGATGCAGAAGGACTGGGGAATATAGTAATGCAGAGAATATATAACAGCTGTGGGTTCATCACTTGATATGGTATAAATAATTATCACCTTCCAGTTAAACACAATAAATTGTATTATACAGGTTGCTTGTTTAGTTTGGTTTTGCTTAGAGATACAGCATGGAAGCAAGCCCTTTAGTCCACCAAGTCAGCGCCGACCAACAATCCCCCTTACACTAGGTTCTATCCTACACACTCGGGATAATTTACACAAGCCAATTATCCTACAAACTTACATGACTTTGCAATGTGGGAAGGAACCGGTGCATCCGGAGAAAACCCACGCAGCCACATGGGGAGCGTACACACTCCGCACAGACAGCATCCGTGGTCAGGAACTAACACGGGTCTCTGGCGCTGTAAGGCAGCAACTCTACCGCTGCTCCACTTAGCTGCCCTAGTGCTTGTAACACATCCTCAGGACTACGTTATATTGCATTTACTAATGGCGCTGAAGTACCATGAAGCTAGCATGAACTCCGGCCCATGAACTCCGGCCCATGAACTCCGGCCCTTGCTGTTATGTTGGTACTGGCTATAATAAAGGAATCGCTGGTCTCTGGAGCTCAGCAATCAAACAAAGAGAGGGATAGCTTCCATCACCTGATGATGATGATGAGGTAGACCTGTGATCCTTTATTATTACTTCAAAACTAAACATAAATATATACAGAAGCACAATTCAGACAGAACATATTTTTACATTTATGGTGTCACAAATCAATAAATTAATTGTGCCCTCAAACCAAATTCTATTTACAAAGCAGCAATGCCACTCTTTGTACAATATACCCATCAAGTGCTTGAGAGGCTGTTACACAGTGGCTGCACCTCTTCCTGTGACTCCATGGGTTTCCTCCCACATCCCATAGACATGCAGGTTGTAGGTTAATTGGCTTCTGTAAGTTGTCCCTAGTGTATTTTATAGAATCGTGCATGGGTGTTCGCTTGTCGGTGTGGGCTTGGTGGGCCAAAGGGCCTGTTTCCACACTGTATCTCTAGGTACACAGTAGCAGTAGGATGTAGGACCGCAGTCCTTCGCACAAAGCCTTTGTGTTGGCTGTATTGAGCCTCAGTGTGCCCTTTTGCATGTACCACTGCAGCCTGGAATAAGTCACTTGGGAGCATTCAGGTACAGACATCTTTTTCGTTGGAAGACCAATCTAATTTTTGGGCAGTCTATAGCACGTCTTCCAGCAGCAGTTGATGTGTGTCTCAGATCTGAGAGGTCTGTTGACAAGTGGGGCAAGTGCTGCTCACCCACACCATTGGCTGCACCCACACTGCCAGCCAGGGTGCATTCCCGAGCCCTGCATCTGAGCACTCGCACAGCTCTACCCACTCTTCACTGAGAGTCTCTCCACACCAAGCCATCTCTGCTGTGGCACTACTATCAGATGGCAGAGGTTCACACCAGGTTTCTGATGCCAGCAACCTACACTTTGAATGATTGCCATTTTTATAGTACAGAGAAGGGAAGAGGAAGTGTTTTTGAGTGTTCAAAGTGAGTGGCCAAGAACAACAGTGGAATAATGGAATCAAGGAATATGGGAAAAAAGCAGGAACGTGGTACTGATTTTGGATGATCAGCCATGATCATATTGAATGGCAGTGCTGGCTTGAATGGCCGATTGGCCTACTCCTGCATCTATTTTCTGTGTTTCTATGAACCTAACATAATGAATTGGTTCTCTGTGGGGTAATGCTAAGTTGGGTACCAGTGTAGTAAAGGAATAAAAGTACATCCACTAGGTGGCAGTGTCTTTTATATATATTATAGATTTCACTGTCTCGTAATTTTAACATCATAGAATAAGGACTTTAAAAAAATATATATTTTTTTAAAGGCACTAAAACTCCAGCACTGGTCAATTGGGAGTAGTGGCAGCAGGAGTATGTCTCTATCCAGCAGTGGATCCACTTTCTTTTCCATTTTCTCAAAGAAGGATTCTGTATCACATGTCACTACTTAGATCAAATCCCTGTCTGTCAAGCACACCTGCATTTTATTGGGTGTGAGTTTAGTTTCAGGAAATGGAAACTTGGGAAAGTTGGTCAAATTCACAGCGATTGTGTTTCACCCTGTTCAGATTTGGAAATAGTTTCACATCAGAAAACCTTCTGCTGTACATGGCTTTAGGCAATACATTCTAGCCTTGCCAGTAATGCCCATGTCTTGTAAGTGAATACGAAAATGCAAACCAGGGTTCAGTGAGTAGCCAATAACATTTTTTTGAGAATCAGCTAGAGGTTAGAAATGAGTAGATTACTCTTGGACGAAAAAATTGTCCGAGGATTATGTGTTGCATACGACGGTTGATGGGGTAAGGACTCTGTCTCTGTTGCAACTAGGGGGAGCAAGGGCAGAGCTGCGAAGTACCAAGGGGACATGTGTGAGGGCCTGTTGTACTTCGGTATGGGTGACAATAATAAACTAAATTAAATATGTACCGACAACAGAACAATTAAATTTTTACCAGCTGCAGCTCTACAGGTCTCTAAATAAGCAATAATCAATAATACATTAAATTAATAATCAGTAATACTCAGTTATTAGACCATAACGTTCCGAGCAAGACTGTTGTTCTGGGACCATTCAATCAGATTATGAATCTCCTCCATGTACTCTGACGCATCATCGCCCGTTATTCAGCCAAGAACAGTGGTATCGCCTGAGGAATTAAGGATGGTATTGGAACGGTGTCCAACAGTAAAGTCATAGAGAGAGTGAAGCAGGTGATTGAGCTCATGGCCTTGAGGTACTCCAATGTCCAGTTGACCCAATAACAACTGGATGAGCAGAGATGCCAGTTCTCTCAGTTTGATGATAGGTTTAGATGAATAACAGCCTGACATACAGTACATGTTGTTATTGTCTAAGTGATCCAAGTAGAGAGCCAACAAAATCACATCCTCTGTTAATCTGTCATGGCAGTCAGTGAATTGTAGTAAGTCCTGGTTCTTGCTAACATAGGAATTGATATGCATTATTATCACCTTTTCAAATTCATCGCCATGAATATTAATGCTACCAGTCGGTAGTCATTGAAGCATATCATCTTGCTCTCGTGCACAGGTATTATAGATGTCCTTTTAAAACCGATGGGAAACTTTCATCATAGTAATGAATGGTTGAAGATGTCAACAAAAACTCCAGACAGCTTGTCTGCACAGTTTTTCTATAATGCGGCCAGATTCCCACATCAGGACCGGACATCTTCCGAGGATTCATTCTCATGAAGGATCTTCTGGCGTCAGCCTTGGTGACTGAAATTACACAGTCACTGGGTGCTGAAGAGCCTAAGAAGGAACATGGATGTTATCCCTTCAGAAGCGAACTTAGAAGATATTGAGCTCATAAAGGGCCTGTCCTATTTACGTGTCCTTGGCACGCAAATTACGTGACCTTGTGGTCGCGTTGAGGCGCATGGGCATCGTATGGCCCTGCGGGGCCGGTCCCACTTAGAAGCGCGGAGGGGTATGTAGTTGGGCGCGATATCGCACGGGGCTCCAAAACTTTTGTAGTGAACGAAATCTTTGCACGCCAACGGCCTGTCACGGAACTGACGGCCAAAGTGGGACAGGCCCAAGACCCTGGCGCGATGCAACGTCTCACCTTCAACCGCAGCAAAAGCAGGCAAACGATCGCTGAACTTGGCCTGGGGGCTCAAGGCCGTTGCGGTCCGGATCCGCCCCCACATCTACTCCCAGAGCAGGGCCAAGTAAATTGAAGATAGTCACAAAATGCCGGAGTAACTCAACGGGACCGGCAGCATCTCTGGAGAGAAGCAATGGGTGATGCTTCGGGTCAAGACCCTTCTTTTCATACTGAAGAAAAGTCTCGACCCGAAACATCACCTATTCCTTCTCTCCGGAGATGCTGCCGGCCCCGCTGAGTTACTCCAGCTTTGTGTCCATCTTCAAATGACGTCACGCTCCAGACGGCTGTGCGTACACATGTAATCATGCCCAACCTTCGCAGAACCATCGTGGCTCAACGCAACCACGAGGTTGTGTAATTTGTGTGCCAAGGACAGGCCCTTAAGAGAGTGATGCATTGTTGTCACTTGACCTACCGTTTGGCTTTGCCTGATAGGAAGTAATGGCCTTGCAAGGCCAGCAATGCCTGTCAAATGTCTGGCTAATCCTCCAGTTTAGACTAAAAGAATCTCATTGCTTTCTTGATGCTCTTATCAAGGTCTTATGTGGACTGGTTATACTATGTGCAACCAGACTAGAATCTCTGGGTAATAACTCTGGTGTATTTGTTCAGGTTAATTGCCAGGTCCTTGAACATCGCCCTGTCTACTGATGCCAAGCAGATGCCTTGCAGTTTTTTGCAGTAATCAAGAGATCAACTTACAAATGATAAAGACTTTTCATATTGCCTTATTTCCAAAAGATACAGACGCTTGAAACACGCACCACCAGACTCAGGACCAGTTTCTTCTCCTCTGTTATCAGGTTTCTGAACGGTCCTTCTATAAGCTAGGCTATTGTCTGATTCACCTCTATGCCATTGCAAACATCAGACTTTGTTTTTGGGACTAGTGCTACAAAGCTGAGAACTATATTCTTCATTCTGCATCTTTCGATTTGTTCTACCTAATGTACTTAAGTTTGGCTCAATAACATTATATTTCATATTATTGATTTGGTTGGATAGCATGCAAAATAATGGCAATGGGGTGATATGGCAAGATGATCCATTGAATGCAGGGAAGGGGAATGTATCAGAAGTGCTAGTATGGAAGGTGGTGATTTGAATAGCTATAACCGAAACTGAGAAACCAGGAGTCTTTAAAGAAAAATCTTTGGAAATAAATATATTTAAGGTAAATGTGGCAACATTGGTTTGAACTGGAAATTCACAGCCTGCACATTCGCTCAAATTGGAAAATAGTCTACAGGAGGTGAGGTGTCAGAACAAGGTCATTGGAGAATGAAAAGAGTATTGAAGCTTTTCACTGTACCTCGGAACATGTGACAATAAACTAAACTTAACTGAAAACAATGTTTTTATTTTTGTAATTTAATTTATTTTTATTAGAAGCAATTGTACACGGATAAATTGCTCGACATCTACAATTATACAATTATTGTACAGCTTCATTTTTTCAAATTTTATCATAACAAACACACAGTAGACAGAGAACAAAAAACAATTAAAGAAACAAAAATACAAACAAAAAAATAAAAAAAATAACGAGTGGAGGGCAACCAGAATATCAGTCAGAGTGCAAGATCAAAGTTCGCTCAGATTAAAGACAAAGCACAGCAGCAAAATAAACAAATCAGACAGTTATGCCTCATCAAACAATATCAAAAATGATTCCCACACCTTCAAAAAATAATTTTGTGAATTCCCTTTGTTAAAACGAATCTGTTCCATCTTAGCAATAGAAAGCATTTCGTTGAGCCACCTCTTGAAACATGGGGAGAGTGGAGACTACCTATTCAGTGATATTATTTTTTAGCTGCAACCATACCTGCTCTAATAATCTGCTTCTGGTGGGAAGGAAGGGCCCTTGTATTGTCAGAGCAACCAAAAATAGCCAGATTACAATCAGGCGGAATATTTATTCGACATTGTTTGGAATGACAGTTAAATATGTCACTCCAGAAATTACTTAATACTGGACAGTGCCAAAATAAATGTGATAGTGATCCTTCTGCAGAGCCACATCTGTCACATATGGAGGAAACCGATTCAAAAATCTTGTTAAGTTTGGTTTTAGAATAATGTAGTCTATGCAAGACTTTAAATTGAATTAATCTATATCTAGAACTAATAGAGCAGGTCTGTATACCGGACAAACCTTCCTTCCACAGTTCATTTGACACAGGTGCCCAATTCTGCAGCCCAGGCCTCCCTGAGATGACCGGCTTCAACTGGTGTCGTAAAGGCAGTGACAAAGCGGGAGATCAAGTGTTTAGAGTCAGGCTGTGAGAGAAGTAGATCATAAAGAATGTGACTTTTTGGTTTGACTATGAATTCTGGGATACGCTCCCGTACAAAATGCCTGACTTGAAGGTAGCGATAGAAGTGTTGTTGAGGAAGGCGATATTTAGTTTGGAGCTGAAAAAATGAGGCAAATTTATTATCAATGTAGAGATCATCAATACAACACAGTCCCTTCCCCCTCCAGTCCAGAAACACTCTATGCATTCTGATGCCTTCTGAGCATCGAGAGATAAGATGGCAGCTTGCGTGTCCTTGTCGTGAACCGAATATAATGTATTTAACAGCAGACGAACATTACTAAATGAGAATCTACCTGGTATAATCCAGTCTGATCAGGATGTACAATTTTTGAGATATGCTTACCCAATTTTGTGGCCAGGACTTTAGTTATCATCTTCTGGTCACAGTTCAGAAGAGCGATTGTTCTGTAACTTGCAGGGTCAGTCTCTGCTTTTCCCTTTTTTAGAAGCAAGCAAACATTAGCTTCATAGAGTGAGCTGGGGAGCCTCTTGTTTTTCACTGAATCATTCACCATTCTTAACATGAGAGGGACTATTTTTCCATGAAACGCCTTATAAAATTCGCAGCCGAAGCCATCTGGGTTTGCTGCTTTTCCAGAGGGGAATGCTCGGATAGCTTCCAGAAGGTCATCTACAGAAATCTTGAGTGTCAATGTCATCTCTAGATGCGCCATCAAGTTGTAGAATATTTAGGTTAGTGAAAAAATTACAAAAATCTGTTTCAGTGGGCTTTACTTTACTGGAATAAAGTTCTTTATAAAAGTCCCTGAAGCAAGCATTTATATGCTTCGGGTCAGTAACCAGTATACCTGATTTTGATTTAATCCTATGAATGGCACGATTAGCTTGCTCACCTCTAAGTTGACTTGCTAATAATTTCTCTGGTTTATCACCGAGTTCAAAATATTTCTGTTTGAGCTTTAGTAATTGGCTGCTAACACGTTTATTGAGGATAGTATTATATTCATATTTTAATTTTAAGATCTTATTGTAGTCAGACTGTAAGAGAGAGAATCTATACGTCTCCTCAAGCACTGGAAACATCTTATCAATATCCCTAACACGACGATTAAGTTCTCTTTTTGTATATGATTCAAATGAAATAATATGGCCTCTCATCACAACCTTAAAAGGCCTCCCATAAAGTGGAATCAGAGACTTCCCCATTATCATTTGTGGTAAGAAACTCATCTATACATGCAGTCATATGGTCAATAAAAGAGTGATCATTAAGAAGAAGAGGGTTGAAGTGCCAGCTGTACTTTTGTTTGGACAGAATATCTTTAAATTGAAGTGACACCGGACTATGGTCAGAAATCAAAATATTATGATAGGTGGAATTTGTTATACTGGACAGTAATTCAGACAAAATCAAAAAATAGTCAATCCTAGTGTAGGATTTGTGGACATGAGAATAGAAAGAGAAATCTCTGTTAGTAGGATGCTGCAGTCGCCAAATGTCAACCATGTTCCTAGTCTTAGTTAAATCATTTAAAGTTTGCACTGAGGCTATGGTAGGAGCCGGTTTTATTGAGAGTCTGTCCAGGATTGGGTCTAAATAACAATTGAAGTCACCTCCAATAATGACATTAGAGGCTGGTATCATATCAAAAATTTTACAAAAAAAATCAGGATTATCAACATTTGGGGCATAGATATTAAGCATAGTTATTGGAAATGAACTTATGTGACCTGAAATCATTAAGTATCTGCCATAAGGGGCTGCTATCATAGAGTCAAGGTGAAATGTAATACTTTTACGAAAAAGAATAGCAACCTCTCTGGCCTTACGAGTAAATGGCGCTTTGAAAACCTGAGAAATCCAGTTTGTTTTCAGTCTACCCTGTTCGTTTACACCAATGTGCGTTTCTTGAAGAAAAATTATGTCTGACTTCAATGATTTGAGATGTGAGAAAACGCGACCCCTTTTAATTACATGACCAAGACCCTTCACATTCCATGAGACTAAAGTTAAATTGTTATTAATGCTGCTATGTGCAGTACTGTCAGGTACTGACATTATCCCTGAGACATAGACGATCTGGCATTCCTCCAAAAAAACCACAAAAGACAATAAAAAACACATAAACACCACACATTGCTGTGCAAAACACCACACTCACACTACCCCCTAAACATATTCCCTACCCACTCACAGAGTGCCTCCCCAAACGAAGCACGGGTGTCCCTCTAAGCCTGGGACCGCTAAACGCACGCGAGGTGAGTACCTCCAAAAACAAAACCAAAAAAAAGTAGCTAGCTGAATAAAGCTACAAGAAGCTCCACCGCCAGACACGGCTGAATTAAATAAAACAACATAAATTGACAGTCTCATACAGACCAATTGAATTCTCTGAACTACAAAGACTCACGTTGAAACATAATCAACCCTCGGAACACTCAGAGTGGCGTCAAGGTTTTTAAGATATGTCTTGTAACTCAGTGTTCAGAAATGACGTTGCCTCACCCGGTGTAGTGAAAACCTTGACGTGGCCCTTGTGTTTGATGCGGAGCTTTGCTGGAAAGAGGAGACTATGCTCCACCTTGAGCTCCCGCAGCTCGCCCAACACATCGCTGAATTCCCGTCGTTGCCGAATCACATCTGGTGTGTAGTCCGGGAATATAAGCACCTTATTGCCTTTATACACCAGCTCTCGCGCCCTCCGGAGTCGCAGTATAAGCTCCTTCTCCCGATAAACGTGGACCCGTGCGATAATGGCGCGGGGCCTGGCTCCCTCCGGTGGTGGCGGTCGCAGGATCCGGTGTGCCCGATCGATAATCACCTTGGACTGGAAGTTGCCATCTCCAAGAAGATTCGGTATCAGAGCCTCGATGAATTCCGTCGGTTTACCTCCTTCCTCTAGCTCAGGTATGCCGATAATTTTAATATTATTGCGGCGTGACCGACCCTCGAGGTCCTCCACCTTGAGCTTGAGTGCACCGTTCTCATCCTTCAGGCCGGAGAATGACTTTTCCAGAGAGCTAATACGGCTTTCCTGCTCCTGCACCTGTTCCTCGATAGACTCTACCTTCTCCAACAGTTTCTATTGGGAGCTTTGTACCGCCTGAAGAGTCTGCTCCAACTTACCAAACCTATCATTAATGTGTTTAAGTATCTTGTCGGAGACCTTCTACCAGATCAGCGGCAGACCATCGACATCGTCACCACCTGTAGCTTGACCACAAGCTCGACTGTGAGGGTTGCCGCTAGCATTGCTAGCATTACCATTAGCTGAAGCTAGTCGGAGCGACTCGGTGTCTTTGGACTTCTTGTGAGGCATGATGTCCCGAAAAATCAGTTAGCCGGACCCCCACTGTGTCAGGAAAGTTTCCGAGGCAGGTGAAATAAGACGTGAGACTATAAAAATACAGAATATAAAGACTGGCACGGAGAAGCCTCTGGAAGCACGTCTACTCCATGCGCTGCTCACTAGCGCCTCCCCAACTGAAAACAATGTTAATGAAACTTTACATTTTGAGTTGAGTGGGAAACAGTATCAAAATAACAAACAATTTTCAAAAAGAGATAAGTAGAGGTCCATAACTAACATCTCATAGGTCATAACTAAACTTGGAACAAAGAATGCTTCACATATCCTGTGAAACGATGGACAACTTCTCAAAGCAATGGGTTTTATTTGAAGTGAATGGAGGCAAAGAATAAGATGTTCAATGTATAAACATGTTCAACCTGATGAAAGAATGGAGGCCCCGTGTGGAATCCTGGTTGGGAATTGTATGACCAGGGTGGAAAATGTGAGATTCCGGACCAGGAAATACAGAGGGTAATGTGATACTCGTGAATGCAAGTGGAGAAAGACGAGACAAGGAGAAAACAGTGAAGCAGGGATGGAAAGAATTATGATTTAAAAAACAGGCTGCTATAATGAATCTATCAGGGACATTTTATATGGTGATATACGGAATGAACTCCATTTGGCAAAGGCTCTAGCGGAAAAATCTCAGAGGAGAACTTGTGTGCAAAAGAGTGGCTTAAAAGGTAGTGAGGACCAGGTCCACGAGGAGGTCCAAGAAGATGTCAGAACTGCCATCGAGCCTCCTGGGCGAGAATGGGTTTAAATGACACGATCTGTGATACTGTGAGACAAGGTTATTTTCAGGTCTGACTGAGCAGCTGGGAGGAGGAGTGGTGCACGGTATTTAAAAAACAGGTATAATCATCAGTGAATAATTGATTCTAGTGTAGCGGCGCCTGCTAGGAGCCGCGGCCACGTGACTCGGGAGGGGCTGCTTGATTCACGTTGTTTTGCTTGCGCGCGTTAGTTCAGTGCTGGCCAGCGTTGTGACCAGACGTGTATAGAGAACCTGTATACTGGAAACCGAACTTCTGAATAAAGATGTTGGAAACCCCAGTTGTCGTTGTTCAGATCGCTAAATTGGTGACCCCGACCTGTCTAGCCGTCGTTAGACAAGAAGAATTATGCGAAGGAAGAGAGTGTTCCTGCAGAATCGGCCAGCACGAGGATGGGCTCACCGGCCTTTAAATTGCCAGCCTTTTGGCCTGATCAACCTCAGGTGTGGTTCGCCCATGTTGAGGCACAGTTCCACCTCCATCGTATCGTTACAGACGACACAATGTATTTCCATGTGGTGGAGGCATTGCAGCAGGACTGTGCCTTGAGGTTGTTGCCCTACATCAGGGACCCGACCTCCATCGCCAAATACAAAGGGCTGAAGGCCCTGCTGCTCCACGCTTATGGTCTCAGCCACAGAGCAGCGAAGCTGCCGCACAGGGACTGCATCGGCGATCAGCAACCCTCGACAAACCGTGGAGAGTTGCCACCAGGGGCTCCACTGTTGCTCCAACTAGTTGCCACCAGGGGCTCCACTGGCTCCCTGTGCAGTTCCGAATAAATTTCAAGATCCTTCTTTATGTTTACAGAGGCCTTAACGGGCTTGCCCCCACCTACATCAAAAATCTGCCTACCCACCACACCACCTCCAGGTCCCTCAGATTGGCCGACTTGGAGTTACTGACCATCCCGCGGTCTAGGCAGAAGCTCGGGGCGACCGCGCCTTAGCGGTTGCCGCTCCTAGACTGTGGAACATCATCCCTCTTCCCATCAGAACTGCCCCCTCCATCGACTATTTTAAGTCGAGACTTAAAACTCATCTTTATTCTCAAGCCTTTCTTGACGTCCTCTGAGGGAGGGCTATATGTATGTATTTATGCATGTACTTAATCTATGAACCACTGTTGTATAATGTTAGTACCTCCACCAATGTAAAGCACTTTGGTCAATGACAGTTGTTTTTTAAATGTGCTATAGAAATGAAAGTGACTTGACTTGACGACCTGAGGATTGTCCAGGAGTCTAAGGGCTTCATAGATGGCAGTTACAGTGAGCTGGTCACACCTAAGGTACAGGCAGAAAATAGATGGGTGACCACCAGGATAGGGAGTAGGCAGAGAGTGCAGGAATCCCCTTTGGATATTCATCTCGAAAACAGGTAAACAATTTTGGATACTGATGTGCGGGATGACCACAAAATTAGGAGAATAAAATTGTGGGTGACATGAGAACAGGAGCAGCAGTCTGTGGCCCCAGACCCGGCTCTAAGCCACAAGGAGATAGGCTGAAGTCAAACAAAGCTATATTGATTGGAGATTCATTAGTTAGGGGGCAGTCAGGAGATTCTGTGGCAGCAAATTGGATTCCTGGATGGTGTGTTCTCTCCCTGGTACCAAGTTCCAGGATGTCTTGGAAAGTCAGCAGAACATTTACTAGGGGAAGGGTGAGCAGCCAGAACTCCTTGTACACATATGACCAAGGTAGGAAAATGATGAGGTTGTGCAGAGAGAATATAAGTAGTTAGGCAAAAGTTTAAAAAGCAGGACCTCGGAAATAATAATCACCAGATTACATCCAGGAACATACACTAGTGATGGTATGAATTGGAAAATAAGACAGATGAATGCTTAGGTTTAGGTTTATTATTGTCACATATATCAAGATACAGTGGAAAGCATGGCTGAGGAATTGGTGCAGGGGTAGGGATTCTTATTTATGGACCATTGGCATCTCTTCTGGGGTAGATGTGTCTGGTGCAACAAGAATGGGTTGCACCTGAGCTGATAGGGGACCAATACCCAAGTTGGTCATAAAGGAAAGTTTAACCCGTGCTTAGTTACGCGCGCAACAGCTGAAGAGAACCAATTTGTGGGCATGTCTGTCATTGATCACTCCTGGGACAAAATGTTCCCCAACCAGCACCAACCTGTGTAAATATTCATTTATATCATTGAGGCCCTCACATCACACTGCATAGCCCAACATTCGTAATGCCCAATGAATCCTGCTGGTTTCTGCAACAAACCCCAGCCATGCAACTGCAAGACAAGCAGGCATACTTTCACCTTTTGAAAACATGCTATGTTTTGGTGTCATTTGCAATTGGAGCTCAAGGTTTCAAGGTTTCAAGGTCAGTTTATTGTCACCTGTACCAATTAAGGTACAGTGAAATTTGAGTTACCATACAGCTATACTAAGTGAAAAGCAACAAGACACACAACCACATAAAAGTTAACATAAACAGCCATCACAGTGGATTCCACATTCCTCACTGCGATGGAAGGCAACAAAATGCAATCTTCTTCCTCTTGTTCTTCCAACGATATAAGCTCCAATCGGGGTGATCGAAACTCCCGCATCGGGGCGGTTGAAACTCTCTCCACGGAGCTCCCGAGTCGGCCTCTTCTTACCAGAGACCGCGGGCTTCACGATGTTATAGTCCACAGGCACCGCGGTTGGAACTCAGATCCCCGGCAAAGGGATCGCTAGCTCCATGATGTTAAAGTCCCGCAGACCTCCGTGGCTTGCAGCGCCCGCCGGTCTCCAGGAAAGGCCACCAACTCCACAATGTTAGGCCGCAGTGGGGATGGAAATACGATACAGAAAAAAATCACATCTGCGTTGAGGTAAGAGATTGATAAAAATGTTTCCCCCAACCCCCCCCACATAAAACAAACCAAGGAACACTAAAACATACTTTTTATCACATACTAAAAATAACAAAAAGAAGAAAGGGCAGACAGATTGTTGGCGAGGCAGCCACTGCTGTTGGAGCCACCCAGTGTCATGACTGTTTCATGACTGAATAGTTGTGTGGACTAGTCAGGTAAGAAGACAAATTTCAGGCAGTCCAACAAGGTCAATGGCAGAGAACATTTTATTTGCCCTGAACATCGATCCCATTCTCATGACGCCTAATGAGTGGATCAGATTTTCTATATGATTACATTGTTAATTCTGCCTTTTTAAACAAATGCAAGATTGTCTTTCATTTAAGAACTATTGGACCATATATCTTGTTAGTTCTGCTTTGTTTTAATTCCACATTTCTCCTGCAAAGCATATTGTGATATTGTACTATGCTAACTGCACTGCAAATCAATGCAAGTTATAGTGAGCCTGGCGCTATTGCACTTTGATGCTTTTCTGCCGCTGATCTTGCCAGTCTGCAGGACCTTACCTGACCCTTGTCCATAAAAGGTCAAAGGAAGCACTTCTTCTTTGCCCTTTTAATGCATTTTGACATGGAGTGATACAGCGTGGAAACAGGCCCTTCAGCCCAACCTGCCCACACCGGCCAACATGTCTTAGCTACACTAGTCCCATCCACCCGCTTTTGGTCCATATTCCTCTAAACCTGTCCTATCCACGTACCTGTCTAACTGTTTCATAAATGTTAGGATAGTTCCTGCTTCAACTACCTCCTCTGGCAGCTTGTTCCATACACCCACCACCCTTTGTGTGTCCTGAGAAGCAGTGTATTTTGTTAGAACTCTGAGTAAAATTTATGAATGTCATTGCCCTGTGAAGTCATGTGGTCCAAGTTCTAGCTTAATAAAACAGGTTGGCATGAATAAAGAGCCTGATGGTATTTTTTTATGTTTGCATGCAAGTTCAAATGAATAAGGGGGCGATGAAATAACTTGATGTGAATTGATCAACATTTTTGTATGGTTATTTTGTAGAAGATTGAGAGGCAGTCAAGATTATGTCATTTCCAAGGTGCTTTAACATGCACAGGTAAAGACACAAATTTACATTTGGCTGAGATAAAAATAATCAACATCTGCTTTGTAGACATGATGCAATTATTCTGAAAGCATCAAGGTTCCTGGGGCTTGTTATCTTTGTCTTTGCACGAGAGAGGTTGACAGTGATAGATTATTGAGGGGGTGCACTACACATCACTATTTGGATTATTGAACTTGGAGCACATAATCACATGGATGCAATCAAAATCACACATTTTTGGAGCAAATTCCTTGAAATGATCTGACGGACTGTTCATTGGCAAATTGCCTAATGAGGCATTAATATTGCAAATTACAGGTGAATTTAAGGCTGACTTCCCATTGTGAGATACTTTGCCCATTATAAATTGTAACCAAATGCTTCCCCTTCCATTTTTTCTTGACACGACAGGAGACAAATCAGTGATTCCATAGGAAATTGGCAGGAAAACATAAAGGGCCTGTCCCACTTACATGTCCTTGGCTCGCAATTACGCTACCTCGTGGTCACTTGAGGCATACGGGCAGCCTGTGGCCGTGCGGGGCCGGTCCCACCTAGAAGCGCGGAGGGGTATGGAGTTGTGTGGGGCTGGTCCCGACATTGCGCGGGGCTCTGAAATTCTTGCAGCGAACGAAATCTTCGCGCGCCAAATCCCGTGTCGCGGAACTGACGGCCAAAGTGGGACAGGCCCAACACCCGGGCGCAACGCAACGTCTCACCTTCAACAGCAGCAGAAGCAGGCAAACGATCGTCGAACTCGGCCTGGGGCACTCGGCCGATGCGGTCCGGATCCGCCCCCAATTCTACTCCCAGAGCGGGGCCAAGAAAATTGAAGATAGACACAAAATGCAGGAGTAACTCAGCGGGACTGGCAGCATCTCTGGAGAGAAGCAATGGGTGACGTTTCGGGTCAAGACCCGCCTTTTCAGACTGAAGAAGAGTCTTGATCCGAAACGTCACCCATTGCTTCTCTCTAGAGATGCTGCCGGTCCCGCTGAGTTACTCCAGCTTTGTGTCCATCTTCAAATCACGTCACGCGCTCCAGACGGCTGTGCTTACGCATGCAATCACGCCCGACCTTCGCTCGACCATCTCGGCTCAACGCTACCACGAGGTTGCGTAATTTGCGTGCCAAGGACACGTAAGTGGGACAGGCTCTTTAGTTTCCCACAATGTGTAACAAAGGTGACCAATGTCAGAGAAATTAACCTCAGAGCAGTGTTGATACAGGGAAATGTTGAATTATTAGAAATTGTTCCATTTCTGTAGCTCTACATCATTCTTTCCCTAACACTTTTAATGGTTCTAAATTATCCGTTATTGGGAAAAAAACACTTTACCCACCTCTTTATGGGACAGGAGCACCTACAGTTCCATTTTCTTCACATCCTCATCATCTTGTCATTTATTCACATGCCTGTAATGGTATTCCGCTCTTGCACACCAATCCCGAAAACTCCCCCCCACCACCCCAACAACAACAATGCAATTCTTTCTTTCGTGGAGACCACATTAGTTTAGTTTATGTTCGAGATAAAGGCCTTTTGGCTCACTGTTTCTGTGGAATTCATAACACAACAATGATAAAAAGATCTTTGTTTTTATTGCACCTACCAACATGCATACATTATTACATTACAGTTAATATGTACCGAGGGCAAAGTTTTGTTCCAATGCTCCCCATTCCCAATTACTTCTACATTGAAGTGATTGAAATCCAAGTGAAGTTTAAATGGCATCATAAAACTAAAACCTCCGGAATGGATGATATTCATTACATGGTTGGTTGGGGTCAGTATCAGCACAATTGCTATATTAAACTTTGAATCTTCAGATGTCCTGGTTCAAGCTAAAACTAAAGACAAATAATAATCTCCTTATACATTCCCCTGCAAGTATCTCTGTCACTCCTTTAAAATATGCCCGTTCTTTGAACAAGCTCTTAAACATCACATCTGAATCAGTTTCCATCTGATTACACGCCTTGAGGATGTTCATCTACATGTTCAATTAATAAAACAACGAGATTGGGGACATTTCTATTCAACCTGTCAAATGAATTGAGGAGGGGGGGGGGGGGGTTGGAAATAGTCAGTGAGGTAAACAAACATAATAATTGAGTGGCAGACAATAGTGCTACCTTCCCAATATTCAACTGAAGGAAATAATCGGTTATCAAGGCTGTATGTTGTAACAGACAGCCTGACAACTTGCATGCCATTTAATATTACACTTATCCCATCCCCCTGGATATTCCGGATTAATAAATTAAGGTTTTGTCAACTAATTACAGATCAGGCTAATTACAATCAATAACATTAGCCAACTCCGAAACATGAAGCGCTGAGCATCAGGATCCAGATATCACGGATAACTGGCCTCAGTTCCCCGCTCACATCTGGCAGTGTTCTCCGAGGAGCGTTTTTAAAAGGGGGGAGGCTGAGCAATCACTGATCACTGGCCTTGGGGGTACCCGGTGAGGGAGTGGAGCAACCGAGTGGGGAGTGGGTGTGGAAGAAGAGTGTCACCCCTCCCAGGGTAGGAACCTTTTGAAATTTGATGTATTAAAATCATGTTTTAGTGCATTGTAGAAGTATGATTTCAATGTTTTTTGTATGAAGTATTTTTAAGAGGTAACTTTTTAAGGGGTAACTTTATCCACACAAAGGGTGGTGGGTGTATGGAACAAGCTGCCAGAGGAGGTAGTTGAGGCAGGGATCCCGACATTTAAGAAAAATTAGACCGATACATGGATAGGACAGGTTTGGAGGTATGGACCAAAAGCAGGTAGCGTAGCTGGGACATGTTGGCGATTGTGGGCAAGTTGCGCCGAAGGGCCTGTTTTCACACTGTATCACTATGACTACATTATACCTCCACCATGCATGAATGCTTCAAAATCAAGTGATCGAGTTTTATTGCCATATACTCAAGCATAGAAACATAGAAAATAGGTGCAGGAATAGGCCATCGGCTCTTCGAGCCAGCACTGCCATTCAATATGATCATGGCTATTCATCTGAAATCTGTACCTCTTTCCTGTTTTTTCCCCATATCCCTTGATTTTGTTAGCCCCAAGAACTAAATGTAACTCTCTCTTGAAAACATCCTGTGAATTGGCCTGCACTGCCTTCTGTGGCAGAGAATTCCACAGATTCACAACTGTGTGACAAAAGTTTGCCCTCATCTCAGTCCTAACTGCCCCCCCCCCGCCCCCTTTTATTCTTAAACTGTGACCCATGGTTCTAAACTCCCCTAACATCGGGAACATTTTTCTGCTGTTACAGTAAGTGAAAATCTAGCAGGCAAGCAGGATGCTTTCTCCAACCACCCCCATTTGAAGTCCACTATCTTCCACCGTTTCTACCCAGTACTTGGTACTTACTTCCAGCAGCCAGTGATTGTCCTCCAGGATGCACCGAGCCGCAGCCTGCTCCATGCCGGTCACCTGGGCGAATTTGGCACAGAGACTCTCACGGCAGCGGCGCAACGCTTCCGACGCCTTGCATTGAGGCTGCTCCATGGCCGGAGTTGCAGTGAGCGACTCGCCAGCCCGGCAAACACTCGCCAACCCTGTTCCCCATCCGCATCTGTCCCCATCGCTGCTTCTGCTTCCAACACCCATGGCCCATGCAGTTGATATAAGTTTTGAAACTTAAATTGATCACAGAATTTCTCACAACAGAGCAAGAGAAATTTGTGATCAGCGTGAGAATTTGGGGAAATGCAAGATTCTCACGCTCAATGCATGGGAGTTGGCAGCCCTGCCTCTCTATCCCCCTCTCTCCTCTCTCTCTCTCTCTCCTCTCTCCCCCCTCTCTCTCTCCCCTAACTCTCTCCCCTCCCTCCCCTAACTCTCTCCCCTCCTCTCTCTCCCTCTCTTTCCTCTCTCTCTCTCCCCTCTTCTCTCTCTCTCTCTCCCCCCCCTCTCTCTCTCTCTCCACTCCCTCTCCTCTCCTCTCTCCCTCTCTCTCTCCCCTCTCCACACTCCTCTCTCCATCCCTCCTCTCTCCTCCTCCCTCTCTCACCTCGCTCTCTTCCCCATCCTCTCTCTCTCCCTCTCCTCTCTCTCCTCCTCTCACATTCCTCACTCCCCCTCATGTCCCCGTTGCTCTCTCCCCTCTCGCTCTATCTCTTTCTGCTCTCTGCCCCCTCCTCTTTGTCTCTATCTCTCTCTTTGCCCCCCCCCATCTCTCTTCCCCCCCTCTCTCTTTTACACCCTCCTCTCTTCCTCCTCTCTAACATTCTCTCCTACCACTCCCTCACACCCCTCTCCCCCCTTCTCTTTCTCCATTCTCTCCCCCTCTGTTCCTCCCCACTCTCTCCTCTCACCCCCTCTCTCTCTCCCCGTCTCCATCTATCTCTATCTCCCTCTCCCCTCTCTCTTTCCATCTCTCCCCTCTCTCTCTCTCTCTCTTCACCTCCCTTTGAGAGTCTGTCCCTTCAGCACAGAGACTCTCGTGGCAGCGGCGCAAAGCTTCCGACGCCTCCGACGGCCCGGGACTCCTTGCACTGCTCCATGGCCGGAACTGCAGTGAGCCACTCGTCAGTCCCACAAACACTCACCCGCCCCAACTCCCCGCATCTGTATCCGCCTGCTGCTTCCATCCCTCCCTCAGCCCTGGCTCTGCAACACCCGCGGACCATGCAGTTTATCTGAGTTTTGAAATTTTTGTTGAGCACAGAATTTCTCACCATAGAGCGTGAGAAATTTCTGATCAGCGTGAGGGCGTGATTCTCACGCTCAAAGCGTGAAAGTTGGCAGCCCTGCATTACCCAATCCTCTTGCTTCCCACTCATCTTTGCTACATTGTACTTCTTTTTTATTTTGATGCTGTCCCTGACGTCCCTTGTCAGCCATGGTCGTCCCTTACTCCCCTTGGAATCTTTCTTCCTCTTCGGAATGAGCTGATCCTGCACCTTCTGTAATATTCCCAGAAATACCTGCCATTGTTGTTCCACTGTCATCCCTGCTAGGGTATCTTTCCAGTCAACTTTGGCCAGCTCCTCCCTCATGGCCCCATAGTCCCCTTTATTCAACTGTAACACTGGACACCTCCGATTTACCCTTCTCCCTCTCCAATTGTAGATTAAACCTGACCATGTTATGGTCACTGCCTCCTAATGGCTCATTAACCTTGAGTTCCTTTATCAAATCCGTTTCATTACATAACACTAAATCCAGAATTGCTTTCTCCCTGGTAGGCTCCAGTACAAGCTGCTCTAAGAATCCATCACAGAGGCACTCCACAAACTCCCTTTCTTGGGGTCCAATACCAACCTGATTTTCCCAGTCTACCTGCATGTTGAAATCTCCCATAACAACCGTAGCATTACCTTTACTACATGCCACTTTTAACTCCTGATTCAACTTGATATCCAGGCTACTATTTGGGGGCCTGTAGATAAGTCCCATTAAGGTATTTTTACCCTTACAATTCCTTAGTTCTATCCATACTGACTCCACATCTCCTGTTTCGATGTCACCCCTTGCAAGAGACTGAATTTCATTCCTCACCAACAGAGCTACCCCACCCCCTCTGCCCACCTGTCTGTCTTCAGGGAAACAACGTTGGTTTTAACAGTAACTGAGCTCCCTGCAGTTGATAGCTCTGGCCATTGGGTGGCCCTACAATATTTATGCCACTTCACAGGTCGTAGCAGGCCACATCTTGCTAATGTGTAGAGGGAACTGCAGGTGCTGGTTTATATCATAGACTCAAAATGCTATAGTAACTCGGCGGGTCAGGCAGCAATTCTGGAGAAAAGGAATAGGTGATGTTTTGGTCTTCAGTCTAAAGAAGGGTTTCATCCTGAAACCTCGCCTATCCTTTTTTCTAGAGATGCTGCTGACCCGCTGAGTTACCAGCATTTTGTGTACATCTCGCTCATGATGGATTTAAGTGTTTTGTTCTTGGTGTCTTGAATAAGGTATGATCTGAGTAAAACTGGATTCTGCGCAGGTGGGGTTTAAACTATTGTCCATTAACACAGAGATGAGGGGAATTTCTGCGTTGAGGATTGTGAATCTTTTAAAATCTTTACCCCTGAAAGTTGTGAAGAATGAGTCATATTCATATTGGAGATAAACAGATTTCTGGGCTTCGGGGGAATCAAGGATTGTGTGAATTTAATAGAAATGTGAAGCTGAGGGCACGAATCAGGTAACCTATGATCTTGTGCTATTGAGGGAGTGCAGCGTAGGTTTACAAGGTTCATTCCCAGGATGGCGGGACTGTCATATGCTGAGAGAATGGAGCAGCAGGGCTTGTACACTCGGGAGTTTAGAAGGATGAGAGGGTATCTCATTAAAACATATAACATTGTTAAGGGCTTGGACATGCTAGAGGCAGTAAACATGTTCCCGATGTTGGGGGAGTCCAGAACCAGGGGCTACAGTTTAAGAATAAGAAGTAAGCCATTTCGAACAGAGATGAGGAAACACTTTTTCTCACAGAGAGTGGCGAGTGTGGAATTCTCTGCCTCAGAGGGTGGTGGAGGCAGGTTCTCTGGATGCTTTCAAGAGAGAGCTAGATGGGCCTCTTCAGGATAGCGGAGTCAGGGGATATGGGGAGAAGGCAGGAACGGGGTACTGATTGGGGATGAACAGCCATGATCACATTGAACGGCGGTGCTGGCTCAAAGGGCCGAATGGCCTACTCCTGCACCTATTGTCTATTTTGGAATGGTGGAATCATCTGGCTTACTCTATTCTTATGGCAAAGTGGTGGTGGGAGGGAGGAGAGGAGAACAGGGAGCAGCGATCAAAAAACTTAATGCATTGATCGGCTGAGAAGATGGACTCTATGGAATCCCAAGAGTAGTCAATTTGAGATAAGGCCCCTTAAATTGCACTGAACTAAAGGGCCTGTACCACTGTACGAGCTAAATCAAGAATTCTCCCGAGTTTCCCCTGATTCGAACTCAGAGAATTACGGTAATAGCCACTCGTAGGTACTCGGGTCTCTCGTGGACATTTTTCAATGTTGAAAAATCTTCACGAGTATTCACGAGCTTACCGCGTTTCCAGAGTACCCGACGTTAGCGTTACGAGCCGCTAAGAGACGTCCCGAGCTCCGACGTACCCGCTACGTACATTCTACGTGCTTACCACGAGTTTGATTTTTTTTTTAAACTCGGGAGAGCTCTTGAATTACCTCGTACAGTGGGACAGGCCCTTAACCCTCCGCCTTTTGGTTACATTTTAAACTCTATGCATGGCATTCAGGAATTTTATCTGTGCAGATCATTTCAAAATGAGTAATGTGCAGTGTTTGACATCAGAAATGAGAAGCATGTTTCCAGCATGCAGAGGGCCCAATCTGATTTATTTTTATATACAGAAAAAAAAACTGAATTTACAGAATTATTTAATGTTGTGCAATGTGAAATTTCCAAACCCAGGGGATGCTGATTGGTCCATATTGAAATGTCATGGTCATGTTGTTAGTTTTATAGGATTACATTAATTGTAGTTAATGCCACTTGTTGAATCATGCCAATACTTTTCTCCTTTGAGTCCTGATTTCGAGAACCCAAACCTTCATACTAACAATGTTATATTTTGGCCTCTAGCATTCTGATTGTTGAATTTTATCATTCCTTATCTTGCTTTATGTGCAGATCTTCCAAAATGTGGAGGATTTTATGATCCTTCAATGCTCTTCTTAACATTTCCCTCTTAAAATGCCTTGTCTTTATAAGCAATTTTCTCCCTTTGATTTCTGCAATAAAAGTGTGATTGAATCACTCAGTGAAGAGCCA
Organism: Leucoraja erinaceus; assembly: GCF_028641065.1. Lineage (NCBI taxonomy): Eukaryota > Metazoa > Chordata > Chondrichthyes > Rajiformes > Rajidae > Leucoraja > Leucoraja erinaceus. The sequence goes on along the minus strand of NC_073387.1, from coordinate 34,666,124 downwards.
TAACCAGCAAGGTTTATGGAACTGATGTTGGAATGTAGGATTAGTTTGGATTGCGCCAGTTCAATTAGCATACAACATGATGAGCCAAATAGCCACCTCCTGTCACAGTTCTTTTGTAAATCCATGTACCAGACCAGCTGGGATAGCCATAAACGTTTATCACCCGCCATCAGGCCCGAGGCTAACTGTATTAAAGGATGGTTTCATGGTGATATTTTGACCAATGATCAATCTGGATTCATTTTGCACATAATAAAGCCAATAGAGACCTCCTGCCGATGAAACACGGCAGGGATAGCAAAGGCACCCTGACATCATTTGTTTGTTATTGTTCATTTGTTTGGAGTCTGAGTGTCTGTAGCAGGGCTACATTCATTAATCTTTTGCAAATTCCCCTTGATGAGGTGATGACATTCTTGCATTGCTGTATTCTTTTTGTTCCCATTAATGCCATTGTGGAGGAAGTTCCAGGATTTGGACCCAGTGACAAGTAAGGGAACAGTTGTGTGTTTCCAAGTCGGGATAATGTGCTGCTGGTGGTTGTTCCCATGAAACCACTGTGTCTTGGTTGGAAGAGGGTGCAGGTTTGGCAAGTGTTGTCAGAATAGCCTTGGTATCTACCCGTTGGGCATTTTATACATATGCCATACTGTAGTCGTGACGCACTGCTGGTGGAGAGATGTCACTGCACTGAATCCAGATTTCCAATGATATTCTCATTGTAAATGTGCATGCGTGGGAGTCAGGACAGTATGGTGATGTGAACATGTAAGGGTCCTATTTAAACAATATTCTATTAACAGCGAAACTCTTTCAAATGAAGTGACAACATTTAGATTATGTCTTCTAAAAATATAGTGTACAAGAAATCTTTACAACAAAAGCTGTTTTCGTTTAATGTTCTACAAAATAAACCTTCATAACAAAAACAGTTGCAATTTGAGAGCCCTTCTCTAAAATACAAATGAAAAACTGTCAATGTAAAATGGTTTCTTTAGTGATTGTATCTGAATTACAGTACAAGCACAATAATGGCACACATTACAATAAGGTCAACATCCCTTTTATAACTAGTCAGTAACAAATAAGCTCTTGTTCTATCAATCACCTGTCACATAATGATCACCATATCATTGATTTTTCAATTAATAATCAGGATTTCACTGCTATTAAATTAACTTTCACAAAGACAGGCTGCACTTACATACAGAGCACTTAAGCATATTTGTGTAAACAATGAAATTCTTCATTTTGATTACAAAATAATGTTTCAATCATGTGTCCTGTGGCATTTAGAAGTACCCTTAGATCAAACTGATCCAATCATCTTTGCACAACTTAACTGCTCTCCACCGATACCAATGCTTTCAGTCCTACTTTCGACCAGCAACTTGCCTTTTTTTGGCATTTTAAAAACTTTCCTGGGTGCCTCACTCACAATTACACCAAGATGTTAAATTAGAGCTCTGGTGGATAATCTGAGCAGTGGTTATTACCTATAAAATGCTATTCCTTCCTATTCTCTTTTTCTTTTGGATTAGCATGCTAGTGGCGAATAGACTGCTTTCAAGTGTGTGAGCAGTGTCTCAGTGACTAGCTGCTGGGATGTATCTGTTCTGCTTGTGCGTATATGGGTGATGGGAGTTTGACTTCCAGTTCAGGAAATTCTCAAATATAGTGATTGGAAATATGTCTAACTAGGATTATGTTCTGGCACTAAACACCTGTCATTTAACCCACTATCCAAGAGTATGCTCCCATTTTTGATTATTCTTTGTGTAACATGAAATTACTTGATGGAACCAAGTCGGGGGTTAAATTACCATAATGTGAGGGACTTTGGCTGTCCTACATACAAGCTCAGATCTAGCAATGTGGATTACTCTTGCTGCTTTCAGAGCTCAGCAGTGATCCGGCAAAGTCTATAATGTCTGCATTATTCATGAAAGGTACATTTTGCCTGCATTTTTTTTAATGACAGTAATGGATGGCACTGTCATCAATAACAATCAATTTCTGAACATTTTATCTTGTAACAAAAGACCTAATGTTGTTTAATCTGTGTTCAAAACTGGTATGGGTAAAATAATAATAGGTGACCTCATCTTTGTTTTACTAAGATGTGCAATATTAAACCACACATCCATAATTTCTGCAAAGCCTAGTCTGAAGAAGGGTCTTGACCCAAAACATCACCTATCCTTTTTCTCCAGAGATGCTGGCTGACCCGCTGAGTTGCTCCAGCATTTTGTTTCTATCACTGCATACCAATGCAGCTGAAGAAATATCTCAAGCAATGGAAGTGTTAGCTTGTGAGAAATATGAGGTATTGTGGTGTCAAACCTATTAACAGTCAAATCTTTGCCAGCACTTGCACAATTAAGGTTTATAATGGTTCAGGAGTAGACATGACACAATGTTTTTTTTAGGAGCTGAGATTTTAGATTTTAGCAACTCAATATTTTATGTATAAACACACAATTTGGCACTGAATACAGGTTTGTCAATATCAAAATCTATTATTTCAGATACATCATCACCTGATGGGCAAACTCAAAAATTCATGGAAATTTCCTTGGTCAAGTTTCCATTCCAGTCACATTCGGCAATGCACACATTACCTTCAGTGTCAAAGGTAACTTTTACTAACCAGTGTAGTTATGAAGTGCATGTATGAAGTATACTAGTCACATCCATGTCTATAAACCCTGAATTAATGTTTTATTCTACAATACCTGATGACAGTATGCTAGGTACTTTAGAAATATTGACTGTAAGGCAAGACAAAGTTAAAGAATAGGAATGGGCATCTGACTAATGTAATTTCCAGTGCTGCATAAACAGTGATTATGTTGAAAGAATACTGTAAGTAAGCTCTATTTTGCATTGAGTTTATTTCAGTATTCTTTCTTGGTGTTGCTTGACACGAGTGTTTGATGAACCCAGGCTCAAATGTGAGGTATTCTACATCTGCTACTTTGAAATGTTATTTAATTTTTATCAAGTTATGTTAATACACAGTTCTAACAACAAATTTCACATTCTAGACTCTTGAAGCAAGAGACTTAAACTTGATACCAGTCAAGTCCTCATAAAGTAAATAAACCCAATATATATTTGATGCTACATTACAACTAATGGGTTTAAGGTATACTCTTATAAAGAAAGACCCAATGTTGTTTACATTTGAGGAATTAGTCAAAAGCATATTCTGTGTAACAAAACTGAAAAGAGAAGTATTTTTGTTTAATTTGAGTTATTCTCAGTACGCTGATTTTCAATGAATTTCAATGTTTGAAGCTGTTAATAAATCCAGCTGCTTTTATTTAAAATCCAATCTCCCTGATTATTACAGAACCTTGCAAAATAGCTGATTGGATGAAAATATCAGCCATCCACATAACAGCTCATTGTTCTCTAAACTATTTGAAATATACCACCAGTATCTCTGTATGTATAGTTTTCACTATGTATAGGTTACATAAATATATATGTACTGTCTTTATGTAGGGAAGCTTTACAACTTGCACACACTACATGTTGTCAGTGTGTATAAGTGAATGTTAAACCGTTTACGTGCATTATATCAGTGGCTAAGCTATTGCATCCCTTTTAAACATAGTTGTAACTTTTATGGCCTTCTGAAGCAAGATATATGAATGAATGAAGGTGTTTTAAAATACGTAATCTACTTCGGAACATTACTACAATATAAAATAATTAGAATACAAAAAGTGATGCAGATTAGTTATCATTTTTAAGAAGGAACAACAGTGTTGTGGCTGAGTGTATTCATACAAGATGTGCATTATAAAAAACCTGCAATTAGTACCTTTTTTAGATAAAATAGAGGCATTCAAAATTCTACTTGTTATTTATCCAACCCTGTTTGGAATAAATGAACACATTTTCAATTCCTTGTTTGTCAGAAAACCCCTAATATTACATCATGTGCAAGTTTTGTATACTGAGCAAGTTTATTTCCTTAGTTCTTGGTAATGACGATATTTTTCTCTCTCAACAACCATTTGCACAGCGCAATAGCTTGCTAGGTTATTTCTGTAACCATTACATGTTGTGAGATAATTGTAACTGGACTTGTATTTGGGATGATTAGTATCCTTATAGTCAGTGTTCTGGTTAAGATTTAAAACACTTTGGCATATTACTAAAGTGTGTTTCCCAAATACTAGCCGGCACCAGGTTACCAGCAGGAAACTATTTGGTTTTCTGATGACTGGTAAAGCAATCATGACTAAATAATTCAATGTTATATAAAAATGAGTAAATGTAATAATCACAAATCTTTGTAACCATAAACACTATGTTGTTCCAACTTGTGTTGAAAATAATATATAAGGAATGTATTAAGTTGCTTTTGGAAAGCTTAAACCTATAAATTATTAATCTAATTAAATATTACATATGAAAAGCATCTTGCAGTGTTTAGAAACAAAACTATACCAAGATACTTATTTTTTGACTAAATAATTGGAAGGGGCCCAGCCCTCCCATGTCGGCTCACTATCCAGCATTTTACAGTACCACCATCCATTGATATTCTTTTCAAATACTTCAAAAACAGTTCCCTCCTTAAATCCAGCTGTCTCATCATCTCCTCCAAAATCTGCAAGAGCTACAAATAGGGATGGACTTGAGGATTCGTCATCTTTGGACATCTTTTTCTCAGTCTGTCTCTCTGTCACTTTTGGGGAACTAAGTGGCCCCTTTCTCGGTTCGTGAATTTTGGAAGCAACAGTTCCTTTTGCCAGGGGGAAGTCTTTTGAACCTCCTTTAGGTTTAACATCATCTTTGTTGTAATCCTGAGGTGGGCCCAATTTAAATCTTGGTGGAGGTAAAGCAGGTTTATTTTGGCCCCAGGCAGTATCTTTCTGGGCTTTCACTTCTGCAGGTTCTGAAGAGGTTTTCTTTGGCAGTGGGGGCCTTCTAGGTGGCACAATTGGGCGAGGTGGACCTTCTTTGCTTGCCACAGGTGGGCCTTTCAGTTGTACATCATCTATTTTCTTCTCAATGGACTTCAAGCCCTTGGAAAAACAGGCTTTCTCATCAGCATTATCCCTATGATTTAGTTCATTTTGTTCATTTACACCATTTTGGTCTCCACAATGCACTTTCAAATTATTTATTTTAGAGCTCATTCCTAAATTCTGTTTCACTTGAGGTCCATTTTCTGTGTTTCTATGAGAGTTGTTACGTGTATCCCCTGAGTCTTGATTATTTGAGTAGTTGTGATTGCTTATAACATTCTGGGAAGAGTCCAGCTCCCCCATTTTTTCTGGCAATTTTGCTCTTCTCAACTTGCTTCTGAGGTTAGAGATATCAACTTCAGATTCCGAATGGTTTTCCGCTTTTATGATGGGCAGTGGCTTGGGTCGCAGCAGAGGTTTTGGCTTAAGTGGTAGATTTGGAGACGGTTCCACTAATTTGTCTTCTACATCAGACTTTATCTTTGTTTGCCTTCCTACAGGCCTAAGATTTGGCCTGGCAATTTCACTTGCTAATACCTTAGGCCCTGCCTCAGGTCCTTTCGGCTGTATTATTTTACTTGCTTCAGCAGTTGGCTTCCTGTCTCCTTTAGATGTCATTTTTGGCGGCAACATTGGTAAAATACCCCCTGGTACAGGGATCCTGGGTGAAAGCCCCCTTGGTTGTTTTTCTGCTACCTCCAACTCAAATTTGCTATTAATTAATTCTTTTTTGAGTGGGAGGACAGGTTTCTCTTTGTTAAACTTGGAAGCATCGTTGTTCATTATATTTAAAGGTGAACATGACTTGGGCTGGCATTCTATATTTGATGGAGAGTTGAACTTGTCAGAAGATGGACTCTTACTTGTATCCCTTGCTCGCCGATCCTTCAGTACGTCAAAATCGTTTGATGGTGGTTCTTTAGGCAAAGGTTTGTTTATAAAGGCGCTGTCTCTGTTAGTGCTGCTTCCTGTGGCTGCATCTGGAAGTTTAAGCTTTGCCAATTCTTGTGCTATAGGCAGCAGGAAATTTGCCCTTGAAGCATTACTTGATTTCTTGTATTTATCAATGAAAGAAGCTGGAGCCCACCCTTCTTCATCATCTATCTGTATATACCACCAGCCACTTAAATTCTTTTCAATTACCTGCAAGCAAAGAAAACACAGTTTGAGTATCCTATCTGTATAATGTAATAGTATACCCAATGACAATCTGGGGACATTTTCCCAAGTTATAAGGACTTTGTCATGTTATTTAAGAAAAAAAATAATAACCAATGTGCAAATGATCTTGAAAGGAAATATTTTATCTTTGCATTTACTGCATCCCTTGAATACAACAAAAATCAAAATTGCAACTTAATAAAGCAAATGTTGAAATAGAGACACCCTGTATTTCAGACAGCAAGAATTGATATGAAGCAGAGAAAAGCTCATTCAGTTCTCTGCTGCTGTCAAAATAAAGTGGCATTCATTTCACCATTGGTTATCTAACACTGCATTTAGCTACTACTTACTTACCATCCTATTTCAGTGGTACACCATGCTATCTCCCATCGGTTTCTCTCAATGTAGCAAAAAAATGTTTCATTGTCATTAGTCGAGATTGAGATAAATAGTCTTATTAAAACTCCATCAGCTCATCTCCCCCTCCGCCTTCAAAAAGGCCAGGCAGTGATCCTTCATTTGTCTTACTGCCAACCAGTAAAAAACAAAATGCTCCAGTGATTTCTGGCCAGCTTTTTTTTTTTTGAAGGCCATAATAGAATGAAATCATGTTGACAGTTAGATTCCTAATATGTCTGCAGCATTTAACTGCTTACCTCAACCTTTTGTCCTGCTTGAAAGCTGATACCATCTGGAATTGTTGTCTGGAAAGCAGCTATTGTGTAAAACTCTTCTTCCACTTCTGGAGGCGTTGGTGGTTTGGGAAGATTCAATCCACGTGGCTGTTTATGAAGTTGGAAAGATGTCGAGTCATTTACTGAGTCCAGATGCACGGACATTAATGATTCACATTCTCTATGTGAATTATTGGTTTTCCACATGAGGCTAGTATACTTGAACAATTTAAAACTAGTTATTAATGCCCACTATATTTTAAATCAGTAATTTTAAACAAAAAACAAAGCCACAGATATTCATTAAATGCAAGACTTGAACCAGACTTTTTGTCTGCAATTGCTTCAACAAAAGGAGAAAAAAATGATACACATTGTACTTGTTTTACCTCGTCTCAACATACTGTTTGGTTAGGCGCATGCTGTCCCACTTCTGGTATACCACAATTGTAAATGTAATACATCTCATCAGATGTGAGTGCTGTACTGTTCCTAATACCCGACACGGTGGCGTAGCAGTAGAACTACTGCCTTACAGCGCCAGAGACCCAGGTTCGATTCTGACCACGGATGCTTGTCTGTACGGAGTTTGTACGTTCTCCTCATGACCTGCGTGGGTTTTCTCCGAGATCTACGATTTCCTCCAGACGTACAGGTTTGTAGATTATTTGGCTGGGTATAAATAGGTATGTTACAATACTTACCTTCAGTGGCGTTGCAATTCTGTCACTGGCCGTGTGCGCGCGATTTTGGCGTGAGGGGGGGAACGGGGTTAAAACAGGGTTTTTTTCCGACCTGGTCCTGAATTATATTTTGTTGGAGTGCAAGATGTTGCTAAAGAATCGTTCCGACGGCCGTTTCTGTGTTTTTAAAAAAAATTCGCCCGACAAGTTAATCGCTGGAATGATTTTAAAATCAGCTTCTGAAGCCGTCAATGCCGACAACGGGGACGGATTTTATGTAGGGGACAGGTAAAAGAAAGTAGTTTATTTTTATGTATAAAAGTGTTTCTTAAGATGTATTTAATTCACATTTTAAGTTGCGAAACGGTGATTTTTTACCCCGAAGAACCGGCAGTGTATTTGCTGCCGATATGGGGGACTAAATTCACCGCAACCTCAGCGTTCCAAATGGTCCCGTTCCAGAAAATCCCACTCGCAAGCTGATTTAAATGGCCATTAATTTACAGGTATTAAACATTAAATTCCTTCCATTTGGCCTATAAACCCATGACAATGAGATTTAAAAATTATGTTATATTGTGAATTCTTGTGTGAATGTTATTTGGACACTTAGGCTATTTAAAAATGTTAATTTATTCTTAAGAAATGGATAGATGTTTAGATCTAGTAATTGAATTTTGTAATTAGCTACAATTAGGTAACTAACTAACTAATCATATGCTTTAATTTCAGGTCATCTAAGTAAGATTGTTTCATATTTGTTTCAGAATGCTTCAATCTACAATAACTGAACATTTCTTTCAGTTCTCTTAAAATTTAAGAAAGTTATGGGCTTTAAAATGTTCTCGATCACAGCTTTTGTGTTAAGTCAATGAAAACGCAATAGGGAACAAGATGCCAATTTCCGAGTATGAAAATGGCCATAGCTTTTTTAATACTGAAGATATGAAAGTGAATTAGGTGTCAAATTAAACTTCGTTTTATGCTTTATCTGATGGGATAAATTAAAGACTTGATTTTTAAAATCTCAAAATTTTGTAACATTGCTAGTATAAATGTAAAATTGTCCCTGGTGTGTGTTGGCGTGCCGGGATCGCTGGATGGTACGGACTCAGTGGGCCAAAGGGCCTGTTTCCACGCAGAGATTTAAAAAAAATTTGCTTGCATCTTACTGCAAAAAGGTTACACAGTTAAACAGTGAAAGTATAATTGGACAAGACATTTGTTAAAGTGCCTCAGGGGGCATTATAAAACGTCACTTGTCCAGTGACATTAAATCCTTCAACCTTTACTGCAATTAATGTAATAAGTTCTTAAAATTGAGAACAATCATTGGTATATTGAACAGGGGAAGACTAAGTATATAAGGGGGAGGAGAGGAGAACATTTCCAATGCATCACCACAACACGGGGAAGACTGCCTCACAAGTTAAAGGAGTAGCATTAGGCCATTTGGCCCATCAAGTCCACTCCACCATTCAATCATAGCTGATCTCTGCCTCCTAATCCCATTTTCCTGTCTTCTTCCCATATCCCTTGACACCCGTTCAAATCAAGAATCTGTCTATCTCTGCCTTAAAAATATCCACTGACTTGGCTTCCAGACTCCCATCCTTCTCACATTCTGCCTCTATTAGAAAAACAATCAGGAAAAGCAAAAGAATAATTAAAAGCTAATGGGAGCAAAATCCCATATGTAGAAAATTTTGGTTTTCAGTTATCCACAGATTTAACACACTGATCAACCAACCACAAGTATAGCATGTCTACAAGAGTAGGTCAAAGTCCGGGTAACCTTTGATGAGTAAACTCTCTTCCCACTTTGCCACCCTAAAAAACACATTGGGACTGTGATGGAATACCTCTTTGGGTGAGTGCAGTTCCAACAACATGCAAACAGTTCAACAGCACCCAAGTCATCAGCTACTCTAAACACTTGCACCCTCCGCACAGTACACAGTGGCTACATCATGCGTTCTTGGTTTCTTGGTCCTCCAAAATATTCCAAATGGAATTTAAACTGGAGGTGGTGGAGGGAGGACTTAAGCCAGGAAGGGTTATTGGGAAGAAAGAGCTACTTTAAATTTAGTTGCATCTGGTTGGGTAACTATAGTAGGGTGCAGTACACATTGCCTACAATGTGTACTACAGTTACTTATCAAAGCTGCTCCAACATCATCTCAATCACACATATATCGTCAAGAGTGTTTAATTGCCATATATACAGACAATGGAACAGTAAAATACTTACTTGCAGCACCTTAGCAGCCCGTAAATACAAGCATACAGATAATTTTAGTATATTGATCATTATATATAAATAACGGTAAAACTAATGCAAAACAAAAAGGATGGAGAGGCATGTCCTCCTTATTTTAATTTAGTTTGGAGATACAGCGCGGAAATAGGCCCTTCGGCCCACCAAGTCCGCACCATCCAGTGATCCCTGCACCATAACACTACCCTACTTACACTAAGGACAATTTTACATTTACACCAAACCAATTAACCTACAAACCTGTATGTCTTTGGAATTCTATATTTGGATTCATGTTTAACCAAATATTTTGCACAACTATTTTACTTATAGGATGAGGGTCAAACTAATAATGCCAGCATTTATTTACACTGGCTATCCAAATTGCTTTTGAAGATGATGAGTCACTATTCCTGAATCATTTGGTTTGGTATCTGGTAGGTAGAGTTCTTAAAGAGTGGAATAAATTGCAATAGTGCATTTCCAAGCTGACAGATATGTAAACTGGAGGTTGTGTTATTCCTATGGCTTATCTTTATTGGTAACCGGTGCGACGAAGTCAGGAGGTTTCGTCAAAGAAGCTTGAAATACATATAGTGTGCCAGCATTTATTCCTAGAATTGGGAATGGAATGTTCTATTTTGTTGTGTGTTGGAGCAGCTAACCAAGCGGAAAATGTCTTTGCAGTCCTGACATCTATTATATAGAGGGAGAACAGGAGGAGAGTCTCTCACTAGAGAACATCCAGCCATTGGCTTGCTCCAGTTTAGCTTTTGGTTGGTTTCTGCCAGAACTCCCTGTAAAAGTTCCCTGCTCTTGTTGCCTTGCAATACCTCCTCCAAAATATTTGCATTTATTTAACAAAGCAATCTTATTATAAAGAGAGCGAGAGACAAGAGACAGCAGATGCTGGGATCTTAATCAAAAAACAAGGTGTTTGAGAAACACAGCAGGCCAGGCAGCAAATGTGAAGGGAGATGTATGAACATTATTTCGGGTTTTTCCCAGGAAGGTTCCCAGCCTGTAACACCATCTGTCCTTTTCCCTCCACAAATGCTGCTTGGCCTGTTGATTACCTCCTACACTATATTTTTGCAATATGCTATTTGGTCACACATGTCAAGGGACTGCAGGAGACTGGAGTTGGACGAATCCAAAGATCTGAGAGATGTAGTTATGGAATGGGGGCAAATTTAATGAAGGATTAGAATTCAAAATAACTTGAAATTCTATCATTGACATCTCAGTTATGAGCAGACAACCAGATACACGCGTACATCTTTGTTCAGATGGACAGATGCCGAGGTGAAAACAACTCAAAAGTGGGGTAAGAGGGAGTGATACTCAGCTCAGGATTAGACAATCATTAAAAAGCCAGAGAATTTTCATTTTAATTATTTTTTCCTGCTGACTTTCGATTCCTCTCCAGACCAGCTTTGCTGTGACTATGATGCCACTTTACTATGACTCTAGCACAACTGGTGAAATGTTGCCATGATTTAGAGATACAGCGCAGAAACAGGCCATTCGGCCAACCGGGTCCGCGCCCACCATCGATCGCCGCACATTAACACTATCCTACACATAATAGGGTCAATTTTTACATTTACCAAGTCAATTAACTTACAAACCTGTATGCCTTTGGAGTGTGGGGGGAGACCGAAGATTTTGGAGAGTACCCACGCAGATCATGGGGAGAACGTACAAACTTTGTACAGACAGCACCCCTAGTCAGGACCGAACCCGGGTCTCCGGCGCTGTAAGGCAGCAACTCTACTGCTGCTCCACCGTGCCACATGTGCAATCACTCACCTAAAATTCAGCACGCTTGTCCATGTGTGCACCCCTAATTTCAGTCTTCTCATCTCAACTCATTAATTTTGTTCTTTTGATGTAATTTAAGGATTTTTTTTCAAAGTCTACAAAATACCAGTTGCTCTTGCAAACCATTTGTTACTCACCACAGTGAGATCTCTGCGTGGCGGTGGCCTCTGTCTCATATTTGGTAACTCTGTATTGTTTGAAATAAATACAATTAACTTTCTTTGTTTGGAGACATTCTATTTCTGACACAAGCAATCAGTCTGCAAATACATTCACCATCTCCAGGCAATTTAAAGCAAAGGTAATATTTACATTGCCCTCTAAAGAAGAATTAAACAGATGGCAGGCTCAATTTGAAAGTATGACAAAGAAGAAGGCTCTGGGAGTTCCCTAGTCATAAGAGTAGGCACCTACGCATCTTCAACTTGGCACACAAATAAATTGCAAGTATTTTTTTTAAAGTGACCTGGTTTTCAACAGTCGCAGTGGAACTCCGGCGCACTGACCAAAGTCAGCAATTATAAAACCAATTTTGGGTGTTGCATAGCATTAATCAATGAGAGATGTTGCCAGGACTCAAGGATCTGAGCTAAAGGGAGAGGTTGGGCAGGCCAGGGCTTTATTCCTTGGACCGCAGGAGGCTAAGGAGGTGATCTCATAGAGGTGCATAAAATCATGAAAGGAATAGACTGGGTGAATGCAGTCCTAGAGTCCAATTACCTAGGGTGTAGGAATCAAGAACCAGAGGATATAAGTTAAGGTGAAAGGGGCAAGATTTAATAGGAACCAGAGGGGCAACTTTTTCACACAGGCGGTGTTGGGTATAGAAACATAGAAATTAGGTGCAGGAGTAGGCCATTCGGCCCTTCGAGCCTGCACCGCCATTCAATATGATCATGGCTGATCATCCAACTCAGTATCCCGTACCTGCCTTCTCTCCATACCCCCTGATCCCCTTAGCCACAAGGGCCACATCTAACTCCCTCTTAAATATAGCCAATGAACTGGCCTCAACTACCCTCTGTGGCAGAGAGTTCCAGAGATTCACCACTCTCTGTGTGAAAAAAAGTTCTTCTCATCTCGGTTTTAAAGGATTTCCCCCGTAGAACAAACTGCAAGAGGAGGTAGTTGAGGCAGATACTATGTCAGCATTTAATAGAGACTTGGATAGGTACATGGATAGGAATGGTTTAGAGGGTTATGGGCCAAACACGGGCAAATGGGACTAGTATAGATGGTGTCTTGATCTGTATGGACGAGTTGGGCTGAAGGTAAACTCTGCCTCATGGTTCCACCACTGTTGGAAAGGTCTTTCACCTCAATCAACTAATTGTAAAGGTTCCCAGTATATGAAACTCAACTTTTGTTTATCAATTACAGTGAACACACCAACTGTTGAATTTGTGAAGTCCCAACTATCACACATCCTTTAGGTTTGTCCCGACACTAGCTACTTTCAGAAAGAATATCTTCTGAATCTAAATGTCATATGCCTCCACCAAGATACTGCCATCTCTTTCTATCTAGAGTACTCTGCTTCCCATCCTGCTTCCTGCAAAGACCCAATCCCTACTCCCAATTCATCCGTCTACGGTGCATCTGTGCCCAAGACGATGTTTCTATATCAGGACATCTGAAGTGTCATTATTCTTTAGGGAACGTCGGTTCCCCTCTTCCATCATACATGAGGCCCTCACACGTGTCTCCTCGGTAACCCGCAGCTCTGCCCTTACTCTCCCTCCCCTCAGTTGCAACAGGGACAGAGCCCCCTTGGTCCTTACCTTTCACCCCATCTACTGTAACCATTGTTCAAGGTGAGGACTCTTGTATATCGGCGAGACCAAACATGGGCTGGGCAATCGTTTTGCTGAACACCCTCGCTCAGTCAGCCTGGATCTACCTGATCTCTCAATTGCCATTCATTTTAATTCCCCTTCCCACACTGACCTTTCTGTCCTAGGCCTCCTCCGTTATCAGAGTGAGGCCAAATGTAAATTGGAGGAACAGCTTCTCATATTTTGTCAGTGGTATGTATATTGATTTTTCTAACTTCAAGTAACCTCTGCCTTCTCTCTCCATCCCACTCCCACCCAAGTTGTACCAACTTCAAAGTCGCCTTGTTGAATAGTGTCTATACTCGTTCTCACCTAACAAGCAGCCAACAATGGCCTGTTTCCTTTATCATCGTTACTTTAGTTTAGATATACAGTACGGAAACTTCTTTGCATATCTTTTATTCATTGTTTCGAAAGCTCTCTACATCACCGTTTATATCTCTCATTTCCCTTTCTCAATTCTCAGACTGACGAGGGGTGTCGACACAAAATGTCACCTATTCCTTTTCTCCAGAGATTCTGTCTGACCCACTGAGTTACTCTTGCTTTTTGTGTCCATCTTCAGTTTAAATCAGCATCTACAGTTCCTTCTTACACATGTTTCCCAACATTCTCTTATGTTTATTTTTGATCTAAATGATCTACAAGATCTAAATGAATACTTACTGCCTTTTGATTCAATGCATGCTGCTCCTCGGTATTCATTTTTTTCTTCTTTTTGGTCAAATATTGATGCTATCTCTCTGATCTCTTTAGTGGAGTTTGGTTGGTTGCCAATTCCATCAAGGTCCAATGAACTCGAATGGATAGATTGCCCTGAAGATGTCTGCTGCCCCAAGGGATCATTTGAAGCCTTTTTCAAGTATGAAGCAGGAGCCCAGCCTTCCCGATCCTGATACCTGGTGAAGGAAAATGTATGGCTTGTAGAATAAATGTTGTTGATCATTGTGTGTTTAGTTTAGACAGTGTGGAAACAAACCCCTTCATCCCACTGAGTCTGCATTGACCAGCGATCACCTGTACACTAATTCTATCCTACACATAAGGGGCAATTTAGAGAAGCCAATTAACCTACAAACCTGCACATATTTGGAACGTGGGAGGAAACCGGAGCATCCGAAGAAAACTCATGTGGTCACGGGGAGTTCGTACAAACTCTGAATGGACATCACCTGTAGTCAGTATCGAACCAGAGTCTCGGGCACTGTAAGGGCAGTAAAGGGCCTGTCCCACTTGGGTGTCATTTGCGCGTCACACAGGTGGCGCGCGAGGATTTTGAGAATTCCGAACTCCTGGGGCGCCACGCGTGCTACGGCACATCACTGCCTACGCCACCACGCGCGAGTCATGACGCACACGTAATTGATGTCGCGTGAATGACGCCCAAGTGGGACAGGCTCTTAACTCTACCGCTATGCCAAAGAACTCCCAAATTAGGTTCTGCTAATCTGGGCTAAATTGTATTTAACATCTTTCACCTCAAAGTTAACATTAGCTATAATATTTTGAGATTTTTTTTCTCAAAGTAAGAATGAAATGGTATTATTTACTTCCCCAATTACAGGGAAACCCAATCATACAGCATAAACAATCAGGGCACAAAACCTTCCTGGTTACATTATGAGATGAATTCACTTCCTGTTATGCACCATCTGCGACTGATATGAGAACATGTCACTTTCCTGTTCTATCTATTACTGAATCAGCAGCTCGATGGAGGGGAAAGCATTTAGAACACCCCGAACTGAAACATTTCCTGGGTTTTCTAAATTACTTCTCTAAATTTATGGCTGAGATCATAACTCTGTTATGATACGATACGATAGAACTTTATTTAACCCAGGGGTGGGGGGCATTGATCTGCCAACAGTCATAAAAACACAAAATACAGGGAGCATGAAAGTGACTAGTGGAATGGATTGGGGATGTGCAAAGATTGGGGGGGGGGGGGGGGGGGGGGAGTCAGTTGTGTACAAAGCCATGCTGACTATCCCTAATTGACCTCCGGATGGAATCCCTGGCCATTTCTTTGGGGCCTGTGAGGGTCAGCTGGCAAAGGTATTCACTAACATTCTTTGATCTCTCACCACTCCATTCTGAGGTTCCCACCTGCTTCAAAAAGTCCACTATCATCCTGGTGCCTTCTACAGCTTGTTTACATCTCTGAAGCATTGAGAAAGGCAGGGATGCCAGTAGCTTGCCATTAGCTTTGAGGTTTTGGTCTTGTTATTAATCCCTTTAAGCTGTAAACACTCCCAGAAGCTGATTTTGGATTGTATTCCTTTAAAACAATCATATAAGCATCTATTGAGAGTTCCACGTCATTTTCAAACTGGGCAAATTTCATAGCTATTTGGGGGGTTAAGTCAACAAAGACAATTTCCATGACAAATCCATTCACAGGAATTGGAATATGATTTGGTTTGAATCATGGGACCAGGATACCAAACGGATGTTAATTCATCCATCCTCTCTTGGTTACATCAATAGGAATGTGACTAATCCTTGAATTAATTATTCATATCCTGTAGAAATAATGAAAGACGTTGACAAAAACGGAAATTATCAGTATCCGGCATATATTTCTTCTAAAGTAATAAATTCCTGCATATTACACTTCAACATTTTTAGTTGAGACAACTACAAATATACAACAATGCATTAGCCAAATGTAATCATGAAATAATGACGTATGTCAAGGTTTTATTTGATGGATTAGTAATCTCCATATTAGGTTCTAACCTCATACTAATCTTAATTGAAAGTGGGAACTTCTACCGCTGCGCCATCGAGAGCATCCTTACTAACTGTATCACAGTATGGTACGGCAACTGCTCTGTCTCCGACCGGAAAACACTGCAGAGGGTGGTGAAAACTGCCCAACGCATCACCGGTTCCTCACTCCCCTCCATTGAGTCTGTCCAGAGCAAGCGATGTCTGCGAAGGGCACGCAGCATCGTCAAGGACTGCTCTCACCCCAACCACAGACTGTTTACCATCCTCCCATCTGGGAGGCGCTACAGGTCTCTCCGTTGCCGGACCAGCAGGTTCAGGAACAGCTTCTTCCCTGTGGCTGTTACCTTACTTAACTCTGCACCTTGGTGATTGCCAGTCACCACCCCCCCCCTGACACTCCTTCCCCCAGTGACTGATCTTTCCCCCCCCCCCCCCCGAAAATTGCAGGACTGCTACTGTATATACATATATATATTTTAATGTTCCATTATTCTGTGTTCGCACTTCTAGGTGAGATGCTAACTGCATTTTGTTGTCTCTGTACTTGTACACTTCACAATGACAATAAAGTTTGAATCTGAATCTGAACAGTTTCATCTCGTGTTTCTACTTTCATTACCAATAGCACTCATCCATTAGAATCTTTGTTTACATGGTGAATGAAAAGACACTTCCACAGCCAGCATTCCTTCTTTCTAATTGGCACAGTTTGCTCGGAAATTACATTTCAAAGTTGCTAGAGTGGGATTCATAGTTAGTAGAAATATGCCCAATGTTCTAACTTTATATCCTACAAGTGCCAAATGTCAGAGCCGCTTTTTTTTCTGCAAATGCATCCACCTCAATAATTTCACTTCAAGGTCCATGGCCAGAATAGAAGCAGATTTGTGTCATGTTTTTCTGTGGGTTTTAACAATTCTTAGTACAACCATTTTTTTGTGTTGTAAATTTCTGATTTCTCAACCCCTTGTGTTTTATCAATAAATTCTGGTTGTGAATGAATGTAAGGTTCAAGTGAAATCATCTTTAACCAATTGTATATAGAACTGTGCAGCACTGGGACAGGCCCACAATGTAATATTAAATTAATATGATGTCATATTAAACTAATCTCCTTTGCCTGCATGTGAAAGACATATCTCCATCCCTTGCAATACCCTATGCCCATCTTAAAACAGCTTAAATGACAATATCATTTATGCATATCTCCTTGAAACTTTGCCCCTCCACCTTAACAATGTATTTGACATCTCTATATTTGGAGAAAGGTTCGGACTGTCTCCCCTATCTAAGCCTTTATTAAGTTTATATACTTCTATCAGGTTTCCACTTAGCCTCCAATTCTCCATTGAATTTAAAAATGAAGGGGAAAACTAGAAAAGATAGAGACAATTGAGGAATTAAAGTCAAATTAGATAGGTAAATAAGGGGATAGCAAAAAGGTAATAAAGTATTTAAAATTCTTCTAGGATCATCCTACAGGAGCAAGACTGCACAATTTCATTGTTCCTTTACTGGTTCAGTAGCAACTAAAGGCTATAAATTATGTTAACATGATATAAATTATTCAAGCTTAAATGGCTGTGGAAGATGAATTTGTATTGGGCAATTAAATTAAGCAATTTCAATAACTTGGGGGAGGGGGCTACCAATTCAGCTCCAGGCAGCCACACAATTGAAAAAAAAATTACAACTAATGTGATTTGACCATCAAGTTGGGTGCAGTTTGAATTGCTGGTGTAACTGCATCACAGATTGCCTTTATTATTACATTTCAACTCAATGCCGTGACTTTTGTTTTCTTTTCTACTCTTTTCTAGGACAAAAAGTTAATTACAGCAGTTTACAACAAATTGAAATTGTGGCATTTTTCTATGGAAAATATTGATCAACTCAATAGCATGTAATTGTGATTTTTGTTTAAAGGTGGTTGAAGAATAACTTCACAATCCAGCACTGTTGGGATTGACTGCTCCTGCGATGGCTATAGATGGTGCTGTTGTGCATCTATTTCTCTTTTGTCTTCATATGCCTAAATAATGTGAAACTAAAATGCCAAATCTAGACAATGCCCATTGATGGAGTGTATGTGCATTGTTAAATAAATGGTATGCATTTGACTTGTGTTTCCTTATGGGTTAAACCTGTTCATATATCTTCAAACACAACTCTCGTAGCAACACAATGTGTGAGTCAGGAACATTTGCTGTTACAGTGGGCATGTGCATGTGCAACTGAGATTAACTCAAGTGTGTTTATAGTTTCCAAGGGTAGTCAAAAGGATCATCGGGTTGCCTAACCAGACCTATTGGTGAACAAGAAGCATGAGAAGTTATGACCTAAATTCTCACTTTCCTTTCCCCAGCATGTCAAAAGCCTCAAGTATTACAGCAAAAGTTCCCATACCCTCATACAGTCATAGCTCATGAGGTAATCATTTCATCAACAGCAGCACAAAATTCAGAAAAAAACCATTGCATTAACAGTACTTAATTCTTAACTGGCTAGAAGTCAATGTCCTTCTTTCATCTGTGTGCCAAACTCTGATATTCATCTGTGCATGTATTTTCACACCTAGTGCACCATGAAATAGTTATCCTGTAGCTCTTGTTCTAGTATCTATTTTTGAGTCATAGGGCATGTACCTGCATCCAAAGGTACTACAACACTTCTACACTCTTCAGGATTCCACATAACTGTATAATCAAGTACAATGTTATCTTAAATGCTTTTAAATATATAAAATATACATGGTGGAATACTTGACCAGATTGCAGCTTGTATTCCAAGCAAAGATCCTAGAGCGGAGTAAGATAGACCACTCCTGCATAATCCAATGGACTGACATGTAGTACGAAACGGAGCGTAACTTCTGCCATTTCAGTAAACCCGACCCTATCTTTGACCCAACCCAACTTCTGTTATGCGTTCAGTTAAAACAGCACATGCCTTGTATCGGGAGGAACTGCAGATGCTGGTTTAAACCGAAGACGGACACAAAAGGCTGGAGTAATTCAGCGGATCAGGCAGCATCTCTGGAGAGAAGGAATAGGTGACATTTTGTGGTCGACTTTTTTGATAACTGCCATGACCCGTTTGATGTCATTCTTTGCCGTGCTCCTGGTCTTGACCCGCACCGATCTGCAGGACATGCTGTGTGTGTGACCCTTCTTCAGACTGACAGCCAAGAGAAAAGTAAACGGGAGATATAGGCATATCTTCCATTCATTTGTCCTTAGTACTGTCTATATCTCTTGTTCCTATTTCTCCTGATTCAGTGTGAAGAAGGGTCTCCACTCAAAATGTCACCTATTCCGCTCTATGATCGTTGCTTTCTTCCGTCTGTCTGTGCGTTCGCTCGCTCTTGGTGTCGCGCTTCTCCCTTCAGGCTTCGCCAAACTAACACACACACAGCATGTCCGGCGGATTGGAGCGGGCCGAGACCAGGAGCAGGGCAAAGGATGACATCAGCAGGTCATGGCAACTATCGAAAAAGTACGGAAAGGGTAAGGGGGAAATTAAAAAAAAAAAAACAACCAAAGGAAAATAGATAGGGGGTGGTGATCACTCGGTGTCGGAGGGGGGGGGTACGATGGCTTGAATGGGTGCAGGGTTTTCTGGAGCACCTTCCTAATGGCAATATTTTGTATGTTCAAAGTTAATAAGGAAGACTACGCAAGAATATCAAAATGATCACCTGCTGCTGAGAAAAAAAATGATTTGTGTGGTATTTGGTAAAATAATAGCAATATGAAGACCCCATGACCAATGCAAAGATACTAGAGTGGAGACGGAAGCCAGTTATGGAAATGGCGCTAAACATTACCCATAACCTGCTATGGCTTTTTCATCGAGTGGACTATCTTGCTCTGCTCTCGGATCTTTGATTCCAAGAGAGAGAGACAACCTAGAGCCTAGGTTGATGTATTGAGACTCATGTTGATGTGTATCTTGGAACTACAATGATAAGTTGTCTTTGCCTTTGAAATGTTTTGTCTGTGGTGGTATAGTACCTTGAACTGATAATATCTTGTCTTTGAAAGTGTGTCTACTTATTGTATTGTACTTCCGGTGGCGCTGGTGCCAGCAGCCTCCACCTACAGCCCGGTATCTTTTTGTTTTTTTGTTTATTTAGTTATGTAAAAGTGTGGTGGTGTATATTGGCGGTGCATCCTTCACCATGAGGACTATTATCGATCTTTGTATTGGCGCGGCCTTTGCCTGCCGGGTGACACACACAGTATAAACACACCGTGCAAGCCCGGAGTGCTGGAACTGCACCACCCCCCCCCCCCCCCCCCCCCCCCCCCCCCCCCCCCCCCCCCCCCCCCCCCCCCCCCACTCTTTGTTCATTGAAGTAGCTCCCAACGGGCGGCGCTGAGCACGCGGGGTCCAGCGAGTCAGGAGTGTCTGTTGCTTACTTGACTGAGGTGGATCACCGTCGGGGTTCCGTCACTTCCGCACTGCGGGGCTTGAAGGCCCCGTCACGGTGAACAAGGAGGGGAGGTTGGTGCCGTTACTTGCCAACGTTATGTTTGTGAGTATGTGTGCTTTTTTTTAAAAGTAGTCAATTTCAATTTTATTTTTAATATGTTTCATTATTTATTTTTATTTAGTTCATTTGTGATGCCTGTAAGCATTTCATCAATTGAGACAAGCAATAAATTTGAATACAAAAGATATTGCAAATCTTTGTTCATTTAGTCAGGAAAGTCAACTGCTTACTTGAAGGACATGGTGGATCATAAAGCTCGAGTTGGTTTACTTAACGTTATTGTGAGTTGTCTGTTTTTAAAGTAGTGAACCTTATCACAATCTTTAAGTTCACCGATGATACAACTGTTGGCGACTGGATCAGCGATCATGATGGGTGAAATATCGGAAAAAGACAGAAAACGTGTGCCATCAGGATAATAACAACCCTTTATATCAGCGAGACAAAAGAGTTGGTTGTTAACCCAAGGAAGCCGGGTGATGAATACAACCCTGTCCTCAACAACAGGGATGATGTAAAGATGGTCAACAGCCTTTAAGTTCATAGGAATTCATATCATCAGCAACCTAATTGGGTCCCATCATTACGGATGCAGCCATCAAGAAAGCACAAGGATATTATTCATTTCTCAGGAACACTCTGAAAGGCCATGGTGGAGAAGTTTGTTATTTTGTAATAGTTACAGCATCTTGGCTAGTGCATGCATCTTCCATGGAACCAATACAATGTTCCTGGTTTAATAGCTCAGCAGTCCTATTGGTCTGCTTAACCAGAAAATGCGGCAATAACAAGATTCACTGAAATTCCCATCGCAAAATGGCAATTATTTCCCATTCCCACTGTCTAATTTGAGCCCCAAGCAATTGATGAAAAGGGGTGGGGGGCTGGGCAGCAGAGTGTCAAAGGGAAGACTACCATAATGCAGCATTCTCAATGCTGACCATATACCCACCATGTATTTTAGTATGAAGTTGTAATGCATAAAATGGTATGATGAGCAAGAACAGAAAAAAACATTGGGTAATTAAAGGATTTCAAGCTGCTCAGCTCTTAACATCTGTTCATCCTCACTCCAATGACTCATTATTCACATGCTGGTTATTTGCTCAGAGAACTATAATAAGCCCTATTCTGGAAAAGAAGCCGGAAAAAGGAAGTGGCAACATTAAACTAAACCACTTCAAGTAAAAGAAGCTTGCTGAGGACAGCAGTTTTTAAAGAAAGAAAGAAAGTTACATCATATTTTCAAACTGGATAAATAAGTTAACTATTTACTCACAAGATGTACTGTTTATAAAGAGGGCACATTAATTCAAGCCTTACCAGTGACAAGAGAGCTCAGTAGGGATAGACAAGCCCTATAACATTACAGTTCAGAGTGAGGGCAAAAATTTAGCTCAATTACTGGCCCATCTGAAATGGAATGAATGGTTAAATTGGTCCCACCCATACAAAGCAGAGTGAAATTCTGGTGGGTAAGTTGGTGCGTAAAATTATGGTGCATAAATTCTGGTGCGTAAAATTAGAGCCAAGTGCCTGCTTCATTTAGCGCTTTCTTCATGCAATGTAATCCACAATTTTGATTTAATGAAAATTGGTTCTGGTCATGAGAGTATGACACAGACCCCAATTCTTCTATGCAGCAAACAACCTTTCTCCTTCCTGATTGTGCCTAATCCTACCTGCATATCATTCCATTACTTTCACCCTTAAGTGCTTATGGAGCTTCCCACTAAATGCATTGACTGTTGGTTGCTTCTGCTATTAAAGTCAGCAATATGTGGACAATCTTCAAAGCTTTGCCAGGTGGTAGGCTTCCTTGAGAAAAAGGAAATGCAGATAACACACTTGAGTGCCTTCTCGCAGTAACCAGCAAATTTACAATCAACCTTTCATCATTTTCTTTGCCATGGAAATATTGTGTACAACTGTGTGTAGTAGTTCTGTTACCATAGCAAGCTACTGGACTGCTTTCAATAGGCTGCAATCTACTGTCCCCGTACCGGTTTCCTTACTCTATCTACCAACTTCTTATCTACCCCCCCCCCCCCCCCCCCCCCCCCCCCCCCCACCCCCCCTCCTCAATCTTTGACCTGATGCTTGGTGTGAAGAGAGTTATCCTTCAACAGCACTGAGACACTTTCTTAGAGTCAACATACAAACAACAGTAACTGGGAAACAATGAAGTTTAGGTTTTGTTACTGCTTACAGGAAGTAAAACGTGATAACAATTTCTTAAAGCAGAGGTTTTCCAATTTCTGATTTGGTGTTTTGGCTAACATTTGAGAAAAAATTTGGTGCAACTAAATATGGATGAAATCCAACTTCCTGCCTAAGATATTAAAAATAAACTAGCATTTAAATTATATGTGAATAAATACACTGCAGTAAGTGGAAAATAGGTTGGCAGTAATGTTGTTTTCACCCACAATTTTTTAGACTGTTGTTAATCAAAGAGGACCTCCGCTCCACTGTGCTGGAAACTGAGCTCACTTTCTGACTGTGAACAGCAAGACATAAACTAGAGGTTGGGACAATGCCTGCCAGCACATTTTTTGAAACCGGATGCTGTTTTGAAGGGGAAAAAAGCTCATAAGGCTTTCACCAAAACCAAAACGGATAGAAATGCTGCAAGAGCAGTTAAAGTCATCTTATTTGCATTAGGCGCTACATTATTATTGGGGAATTCGGTATCTTTTTTATGTGTTTAATTGCTAACCATTGAGAGGATGTATGGTGCAAATGAAGTGAATTCACTGATTACCACGACATTCATCTATTGTAAAATAAAATATCAATGCACAGCATACTTCATCTTAGTAACGAGTTAATCAATTTGTTTTTAGAAAGGGTGAAATAGTTAAAAACCCAAAAGTACTATTGTTAGATCTCGGGGTTATTTTACCAAACAGGTAGATATGTGCAATGGGAATGCCTCGCATGGCACAGACCGCAGCTTGGAGCCATTGATGTAACTCAAGTGAGTAAGATAATTATGGCGGGCATAAGTCTGTAACAGTAGTTTTCAATCTCACATCAATGCCAAGTTTGTCTTCCACATTTGCACTGTAACTATAAGGAAGTTACATCCTCTTTTGCCAACATCAGTACTTAGCATTAAAACAGAGGGGATGCCATTTAAAAGCTGGCCTTTCACTAGATTTTATGTTGTAGGCTTCAGTCAAACTATTAACAAGCTTTTCTTTTGGGGCGACTTCATATAAGCAGCAGACAGTTCAAATTGGGAGGAGTTTAAGGCTGTTTGTGTTGCCACATCAAACAAATTTTGCACCTCATAGAATAAGTGAATAAATGTTCATGTGAAAATTAAATTTAGTAAAGTAAATACGCAACAGGTCAAAGGAGGATGCAAATTCACTGAGTCTCCACTCTGCACTGAATCACTTGCACAATAAAACACACATATGTTTGGCTATTGCTCATAGACAACAGCTTGGTGTTCCACAAAATAATCCCCTCCAAATTAGTTACTGAGCTGATGGAACTGGGTCTCTGCGCATCCCTCTGTAATTGGATACTCAACTTCCTCATCAACAGAACGTAATCTGTGTGAATTGGCAGCAACACTTCCTCCTCGATAATCATCAGCACAGGAGAACCTCAAGGCTGCGTGCCCACCCTCTTGCTCTGTACTCATGATATGTAGCCAAACAAAGCTCCATCCCCATCTACCAATTTGTCGACGACACCACCATTGTTTGCCAAATTACAGGAGACACTGAGTCAGAGTCAGATGGATTTACTGACCAAATGGTGCCAGAACAACAACCTTGCTCTCAATGTCAGTAAAACCAAGGAACTGATTGACTGAAGGTCAAGGATTCACAAAAAGCTGTCTTCATCGACGGACGGTGGAGGAGAGAATAAAAAACTTCAAATTCCTGGCATGCATATCTGTGATCTGTTCTGCACCCAGAACAGATCACCATAAATGAAAGGCCATCAATGCCTCTACCTCCATAGAAAATTAGGGGTTATTTGGTATGAACTTCGACAGATGTACAGTAGAAAGAATATTGGCTGGTTGCATCACAGCCTGGTTCGGCAACTTGAACGTCCAGGAGCAAAGAAGATTACAAAAAGTGGTGAACACGGCCAGTACTTCATGGGTACTGACCTCCCCACCATCGAAGGGATCTACAAAGAGTCGCTGCCTCAAAAAGGTAGCTAGCATCATCAGAGACCCGCACCACCCTGGCCCCACTCTCATTTCACTCCTGCCATCAAGAAGACGGTATAGGAGCCTGAAAACTGTAACTTGCAGGTTCTGCAGCAGCTTTTTCCCTACAACAATCAGGCGATTAAACACTGCAACCTCCAAATAAGGTCTGAACTACATGGACGGGGGCATTATTGTTACCTTTGCACTATTATTGCTTGTTTAAAATATATATATTTTATATATATATATATGTTGTGCAGCTGTGAGTAACAATTTCATTGGTCAATTTTGGAACACATAACAATAAAACACTCATGACTCAAATAAAATATGTATAAACTTATATCCATACAGCAATGATGATTCCCCTCAAAGAGTTATCTGAATTACCTGATTTTCCACCAGCCTTCCAGGTTCTTCTGTATGACTTCCACCACTGCACCTCTTTCCAAATCAATCTCATCATTATCTCTTGCCGTATATGGATAAATGACCACAAAGTTCTCCTCTGAAAAAAAACAAGTTTACATTGCACTCAAAACAGCACGTCGCAAAAGTTAGCAAAACTAAAGCATGAATAGCAATGATGTTTGAAGGTCTGGAAAATAAACTAAATGACACTTAAGTTTATGAATAACTGAAAACATAACACTGAATTTTGCAGTGTCCAAATTAATGGAATGCGCTTTTATCGATCGACAGCAAATTAATTAAAAAATTTTAACACTTCATGCTGCAGCAAGAGCAGTGTGGAGGGAAGGAATGGTTATGTAGGAGAAACCAAATGGGCACAGTGACAGGTATATTATGACTCTAGGAAACATGACCATCATGCAGGTTTTTCCAACTAAATTTCCACTGCTCAGCTGTTGTGGTGAGTTTCATCAGAAAATAATATTATCACTGTGCTCCACAAACATGAAATAAGCTACACAATTTGTTAAGGAAAGCAATTTTGAACTGCTTTATATGGGAAGTAATTTTACTCTCACCAGAACACTGAATGAGGTTTTTTGGCAACAGGGGAAACAGACTGTTTTCATTATTATATAATAAAACCTAAACTGAAATTGTGTTTAACTGTTGCGGCTCTTGAACTCAGTTAATGCTTGTTCTCTTTAAACTTTACACAATATGCCACAAGAAATTGCAGGAATTGTGGATGCAGCCCAGACCATCGCACAAACCGACCTCCCTTCCATTGACTCCATTTATACCTCACGCTGCCTCAGCAAGGCCAGCAACATAATCAAGTACAAGTCGCAGACTGGCCACTCCCTCTTCTCCGCTCTCCTTTTGGGCAAAGGTATAGAAGCATGAAAACGCACATCTCCAGATTTGGGGACAGTTTCTTCCCAGCTGTTATCAGGCAACTGAAGCATCCTATCATAACCAGAGAGCAGTCCTGAACTATCTACCTCATTGGTGATCCTCGGACTATCTTTGGCTGGCTTTACCTTGTACTAAATGTTATTCCCTTATCATGTATCTATATACTGTTGGCTTGTAATCATATATTGTCTTTCCGCTGACTGGTTAGCACGCAACAAAAGCTTTTCGATACACGTGACAATAAACTAAACTGAATTGAACTAACCACTGTGACAATTATTCTCTATGGACTGTGCCCTTGGTTGCAAAACAGACTTTGGCTTGTACTATTTGAACTATTATGGTTACGGTGATTAATTTAATGTATTTTTGATTATTACATATAATCTCCATGTTTTTGTGTTTATGGGCCTTATTAAGTTGCAATAAGTATTTCATTGTTATGTTGTCAGTATCTATGACAAATGAACACTTGCTTTCTGACTTGACTCTTGAAATGAGTTCTTACAAATACACTGATTAAGGTGCTGTCCCACTTGGGCAATGTAATTGGCGAGTTTAGAAGAGTTTAGGAGAGTTCGAAAAAATGACATGTTGAAGACCTCCTTCGACGATGTAGAAGACTTCCTTCGACCTCCTTCGACTATATTGAAGACCAGCTACGACTAACTTCGGGAAAATTGGACACCGAATAGTGGAGAGTGAAGACCACCTCCTTCGATCTCCCTTCGACCTCGTTTTGACTATGATGAAGACTATCTACAACTACCTTCGACTATCTTCGATTATCCTCGATTACCTACGACTAACATGCCGACCTACTACGACCTACTACGACTAAACCTACGAGTAAAAAAAGTATCGATTTTTTCCATGGCGACCTTTTTTTACTCGCGGGCATTTTTTAACATATTGAAATGCCGCAACCAGCTGAAGCCTCGAGTACGTGGAGAGCACTCTCGAGCATGAAGGAGAGTTACGAAGACCTCCTACGGCCTCGTGTCGACCATGCTGCGAGTATGGGTCAAGGTCAAACTCGCCAGAACTCGCAGATTAGAGCGCCTTAGCGGGGCAGGCCCTCTAAGATTCAGAAATCATATTGTGAATCATAATATTGACTTTATGATGTACATTGAGTGCTAATTAAATTTGGGTTAAACATAATTAATAATTTCTCACAAAAGTGCTTTTCTTTGGATACGAGTACAAGTGCAGTTGTCCTGGTATTATACCTGAACTAGATAATCCTGTGTCACATATTGACGTGTTTATCATTGAAAACAAAGAAAGAGTGCCTGGAATTAAAAACAACCTTCAAGTTTGAAGGGTCTCGATACGAAACATCACCCATTCCTTCTCTATAGTGATGCTGCCTGTCCCGCTGAATTACTCCAGTATTTTGTGTCGATCTTCTCAAATTCAAAATTGACAAAAGGGGTGACATCAAGGGTTACCAAAAATATATTCATTACCCCCCAGCTAAGTTCCATTCCTATTGGTGGTTCCTGTTCAGGCGAGACTTCCTGTAAGTATGTGTCGTAGTTGTAATAAGATTTATAAGGATTCTATTCTGTGTAAGTGGAACATTGGACCACTGCACACATCAGGGCTCATCTGAACTTCTGTGCATTAGTTTCCTCAAGAAGCAAGAAACAAAATCCTGAACTTCATGCATTTTGCCCCAAATTTTCTACTTCATTAGGTATTTGTTGACTAAAAATGAAATCATATAAAGAACAAATGATGCCGTGTGATTCAATTTCCAGGCAAAATATATTAATGTTTTTAATTAATGTTTTTAATGGATTATGATTAAAATAGGAAAGATATACCCAATGTGAGACAGGAAACTAATCATTAGTAGAGCTGCTGCCTCACACCTCCAGCAATCTGGGTTTAATCCTGACCTCTGATGTTGGCTGTGTAGAGTGTACCCATTCTCTCAGAGACAGTGTGAATTTCTTCCGTGTGCTAGTTCGCCCCACCTCCCAAAAAAACGCTGGTTGGTAGATTAATTGACCACAGTAACTTGCTACTGGTGCGCAGGTGAGCGGTTAAAGAAACTGAGGGGTGTTGATGGAATGTTGGGGGAATTTAAAAAAAAGATTAGTGCATATGAATAACAGCCAAAAGGCAAGTTCTAATGCTGTTTAACACTCTAACTTTGTAAACATGGTCGCAAAAGACATACTCCACGTTTGAACGCATGAGGTTCTGAATGGAAAGAAAAAGACAGCCAGAAACAGTGCTTCACAGCATGTTAACACAACAGAACAAATAGACACTGATTAGGAAGGTACACAAAATTGCTGGAGAAACTCAGCGGGTGCAGCAGCATCTATGGAGCCCGAAACGTTGCCTATTTCCTTCGCTCCATAGATGCTGCTGCACCCGCTGAGTTTCTCCAGCAATTTTGTGTACCTTCGATTTTCCAGCATCTGCAGTTCCTTCTTGGACACTGATTAGGAAATGTGAAGTGCAAATTTAGATAGGTAGTTGGAAGTTGAATTAGGATGCCAATTAAGGATACTTGATGTCAATCCACTAATTTATGCAATGATAGATATTAGAATGGAATGATGGCAGAGGACATTGCGTAAGATTCATCTGGAATTTAAAATGTTTGAAGGATATTTTTCACTCAAAATTTGCAATCTGATGGGAGTACATTAGGATGTGCCCTGTACAAATTAGAAAGTGCAAAATGAATTTCCTATGTAAGAACTCAAATAAGTGTAGTGGACAGGTAATGTATCATGGCATTGTCAGGCTTCTATAACAACCAAGGATCACCTTGCTACAATAACACTCGACAGTTGGCGCAAGACTACAGATTATATCTACGGGCAATGAGTTGAGAATTTAGCAAACATTTTTTGGGATTGTACGGTTAATATAAATCAAAGCTAAATGTAGCAAAGCAAATTCTGCTGAGCAAGTTCATGCAAAACACATGGATGAGACACATGAATAGATATAGCAAGCAGATACACAAGACTCCATAACAGCAAGCACTTGTGTCCATCCACCTTGACCCCAGATACTGATGTACAAGTCTCCTAAAGTCCGACGGCGACCGACATGTCGTGGCAAAGACCAGAATGGCTTAATGACTGTCAGCATGTTGGGAAGTGGGAAGTGATCACAGAGTATAAAAAGTTCATTAATGATTCTAAATGCACTCTGATAAAACTTGCTTCATTCTTAAAATGTTACCATGGGCAATTAAAACGATTTACCATAGAGTAATTCAAACACACTTGCAAAATTATCACAACAGAACATAGAAAATATTACATAATGTTTATACATCAACATCTGTTGAAGATGTATTCTTTAAAATATGAATAAATAGTGAGATGTTAAACTATAAATGGAGACAGAAAGACATCTAAATATATAGAGGCCGAGCTAAATAATATAATAACTGTTGTTACAACTGTTACAACTGTTAAGCAATACGATATGGAAAAAAAATCATTATTCCCTTGAATAATTGAAATATTTCTAACAAAACAAAAATAATTCTCAACTCTCTGGAGAAATTCAAGTAACTCTAAAATAAAGTATTAAGCAAAAATTAAAACACCACTGTTATCAGATGATTTATGTTTAATCTCATTATAAATTTCAGCTTTCATTTTGTTGAATAATCTTTAGCTGAAAAAGAGTCCCAAATAGAAATATTGCCTATCTATCACCTCCACAGTTGCTGCCTGGCCCATTGAGTTACTCCAGCATTTTGTGGTTTAATCTATAGCTACTATCTAATTGAAAGCACTGCCAAGGGCAGGAGAGAATATAATTGGTGCATTACACGATGCATTTGGGCATTCCATAGAGATACAGATACATGAATAAATAAATTATATCCGTGCATGTTGATCAGTTCATTCCCTGTCCAATATCTATAATGAAGTGATCCATAAATCTCTCTTTCCACACTAGGAGTCATATTATATATAGAAAGTACATTAGGAGTTATATTAATGAATACCAAAAGCCCAAGACACGTTGATTTATTGATATTGTGGAAATAGCGCATTGAGGCCGTTCTTGGTGGGAACTCATTGCCCTTGATCTTAAACCACTGTCAAGGATATGTCTAAAATAGAAACAGAATATGCTGGGAATAATCCACAGATCAGGATGCGTTTACGGGAAGAAAAATAGTTAACATTTCAAGTTGAAGGCCCTTCGTCAAAACCATTGGAACCAAAACCCTTCTGACAAAGAGTCTTCAAACTGAAGTGTTAACTGGTTCTCTTCCCACAGATGTGACCTACCTGTTATGTATTTCCAGTATTTTCTAGTTTTATTGTTAGATTTCCAACATCTGCAGTTTTTTTACATTTCCAATATTCACTCTCTTTAAAACTCTGACTCCACTCCACATTTTTTGTTTCTCTGTATAGAATACTGGTGAACTAATTTGCTACTCGATAGTTAAAAAATACTTAGAAACACATCGATTTTAATGATAAAGTGAGCGAACTTTTGGTGTGGTTCAAAGCCCTTTTTGTGAGTTTAGTTGCTGAAGTACAAGGAAATGTGATTACTTGGGAGAAAGGAGAAATAATGGCAAAAAAGAGAATTTTGTATCTTTCATAACAAAACGTTTAGTGCCAAGAGAATTTAGTGACAAGAGAATCGTGTCTTTCATAATTCATCGTCAAGTGATACTTTTCAGTATGGTCACAGCTCTAAAACAGGAAACACAACAGCCCATATCAAAATACAGTCCCACAGACAACATTGAGATTAATAACCAGATGTTCTGTTACTCTTTTAACAAAAACAATGGTGGTTGTGATATAAATGGCGATTGGGAACAAGGGAAGAACAGATTTTACTTTCTGCAAATACGTCCATGAGTTTGTTTATTTTTATTAGAGAGGGCAGATGGGTTCTGTATGGATGATAAAGATGACACCTTTAACATACAACATTGCTTTGGTACTTCACTGAAATGTCAGGTTATGCCCTCAAGCCCTGTTACGGGCTTGATTCCAAGACGTTTTTAATGTAGTACTAAGAAGCCTTCATTGAGCCAAGGCTGATGTCTTTTGACAAAGTTCCAACCAAATAAAACAAAGTTATTCCCCTCTCTTGAGGAAAAATGTACAAGTATTCAATGAAAATTGTGTTCTAATCAAAAATGTTTTTAAAATCTACTGTATGGGTTTAAATTGTTTGCATTTGTGGAAGATGTCTGAATTTTTTAACTGCTTTAATTTGGCTTTAAAATATATTTTGTTTGTTTCCAGAAGGCAATAACTCAATTTAGCATAGTTATAAACATATCATACTCATAATTAATAAATGCATATAATATTTACCATATAATGAACTAATATGTATAGTCAGTTCTGAAAGCGTTATAAATAAACGTTTTCAAGTTGGAACAGAACAAGCTTTATCTGAATAAAACGCCTTGTTTGTTTTGGCTGCTTACCTTCCCCTGGCTTGGCGCTAACAATTGAAAGGTCATCCTGAGCTTCATCCTGGGGCTCCAGACACGTGGCAGGAACCCATCCCTGCTCATCAGCTGTGCTGACAAACCACCACCCTGCAAATACAAATGTCACATTTCATCAAATGTATAAATCTCTTTAATGATTGTTTAATGTATTTGCAATGACCTGTTGCAGTTGTAAAATCTCTCTGACTAATGACTTCCTCAGGGCTTTAAATATTGCTTCAGTCTTCTTTCCAGTATGGTCACCATTTTTCTTTGTTTCAATCATGGTTTCTTCACCATTGCAGCAGATTAGAATGTCTCTGATCCCAATGCTGCCTCCACACTTAATGTGAAATTTGCCAAAGGAATTTTAGAAACGGTTTCCATTGTCCTCATAGAAAGCAGCATCTCCATGGCACAAATGCCGACTAAAATTTGTATAGTGAATAACTTTGACTGAAATATAGGTTCTGGTGGGGTGTAGGTTATTTACCCATTGAATTCTCTTGTTTGAAAGTACATTATGCATGAGAACTTGTGACATGAAAGTGCAGTAAACCGTGTCTGCCTCAGTTGCTATTAATGCAGGAAATTCAGCAAAGATGGAGGGTTAGTGAAACATTAGTAAGTACCTTGTTACATATGCAAGAGAAGAAACACATCACTGAGCCTCCTCTCCCAGGGGAAATGTAGACATCCATTGAAAGAATCCATTCCGACTCAGGATCACAAAAGCCAGCATAGAACCACCAACCAAATGATATCACAGGTGACCAACATCCGTTGTTTATCACCATTTGCTTGCTAAGGTTGGGAAGTCAGCCATCGGGAGTAAATTGTAAACATGGAGTTAAAATACGCGAGCTCCTCTTCTTTTGCAGGAGGTATACCGAGCACATGCTTCAAGATACCACAAAAAACTGTCCTACAGTTAAGATCCGACAAAGCATTCAGTGCCTTGTGCATGTTTTAACTCATTTAGCCTGACAGTACTGCCAAGCAAATAGCCTAACGGGGCGGCACAGTGTTGCAGCTCCCTCACATCGCCGAAAACCCGTGTTCAATCCTGATTTTTGGATGTGCTCTGTGCGGAACTTGTACGTGCATTGGCTATATTTAAGAGGGAGTTAGATGTGGCCCTTGTGGCTAAAGCGATCAGGGGATATGGAGAGAAGGCAGGTACAGGATACTGAGCTGGATGATCAGCCAAGATCATATTGAATGGCGGTGCAGGCTCGAAGGGCCGAATGGCCTACTCCTGCACCTATTTTCTATGTTTCTATGTCCCCTCTATGACAGGGTGGGTTTCCTCCAGGTGCCCCAGTTTCGTCCCACATTGCCGTTTCGTAGGTTAATAGGTCTCTGTAAATTTTCCCTTGCTTGTTGTGAGTGGATGCAATAATGAGATAGCACAGGACTAGTGTGAATGGGAGACTTGTGGCTGGCATGGATTAAGTGGGCCAAAGGGCCAGTTTCCAATATGTATGACCGTCTGTCCATCTGTCTGCTTCAAAATGGAGCGTGTTGCAAATTGAAGGCAGGACTTAAATTCTCCAAGGACTGATTAAAGAGTGCTCTTACCAATGTTATTATGTATGAATGCATCTGTACCAGGAAGGCTGGTGAAGGCTAGTGAGGTGGTGTAGTGTTTTCCCCTCCATGTTGGTTCTTTCACCACTTTCTCCTTTAGTACTCAATTAGTTTGGTGATTGATGGTGGTGCCCATAGACACCTTTGGTGATAGATATTGAAATTATCCATCCAACGTCTCTTGCTCCATCTTCTCTCTCCTTCGCTAATGTTCATACAGCTAGATATGGTAAGTACAGTGATAGGTGACAATGTTCTATATTCCAATCTCTCTCATAGACTTTCAGTTGAATGGAATTATCTGCACCTCTACTTAACATTGTCGAAGAAAGGACAAAGTATATTTAAGTAGCACGTCATTCTAATCTTATGGTATACTTTACTGATAAAAGCAATCACATTTGTCACCGGGGCTAAAATTTGGGCTACCAAACCACATATATCTAATGTTTATTACAAACCACAATTCAATAGCTCTTCCTTGTAAAGGATTTTCAGAACTAAACCGTAACATGAACAAATGACGATGGACTGTTGCCAATAGTCTAGACTTATTTCCTTGCAATCCAGATTGACTTGAATCCGTTCCATATGTATGTCAATGTTTTTTACTGTGAGGTGACCTATGTTATTCTCCTATTTGTACAGCATTTTTGCTTTAACAGTATTACTTTTCCATGCATCTTTAAATTACACATCAATCCATTGCCTCTCAACGTAAAAAAGTACAGAGCAGACAATATAAATTGTAGCGCTACATTTTTCGTTCTTTTTGTTTTGTAACCAAAATATATGAATTATGGATTGAGCTGCGAGGGGAGCCCATACTTGATCAAATTATCATTCACTCATCATTTCACTTAATTGTTTTATAGCTGCAGGAAATATCATAACATTGTTTATTGAACTTATTTTTAAATATATTCTTTGAAAACCTGATTATACTTTACTTAGCCAAATCCAGAATGTATTTTCACTTTCACAGATAAGAATATTAAGGGAGACTAGAGACATGAAGATCTGCTAGCTCACTTCTGTATGTCTGGCAATCATCAGTTCACAATCTCAGTGCAAGAGAAAACTATGGGATGCTAATGTTAACACAAGAGCAGTCAGTATACACTCTAATTCCAGATCAAATGATGAACAGAAAGAAGCAAAATAGGCTAAAACAATTATTACGTCTATACATTTTCTTTTTCTATAGTATATTGAAAACTATTCTCAATCCATTAAAATAAGTTTGCTTCACCGAGATGGACAGAAATCAGTAACATCAGATTGTGTGATGCAGTTACTTGGGCACTCTGCATTTTAGTTTTTGTTTAGTTAGGCTTAGTTCAGGATAGAGATAAAAACGGACATGGTACCTTAAAACGGACATGGTACCATTGACTATCAGAGGGGACTGTATGGAGAGGGTGGCGGATTTCTGCTTCCAGGGAATCCATATTGAGGAGGACCTGACGTGGAGCGTGAACACCACTGCGCTGCTGAAAAAGGTCCAGCAGAGACTGCACTTCCTGAGAGTGCTCAGGAAGAATAACATCACTCAGAGACTGCTGCTGCCTTTTTATCGGTGCTCCATTGAGAGCATACTAACATACTGTGTATGCGTGTGGTACACCAGCTGCACAGCGGCTCAGAGGAAAGCGCTCCAGAGGGCCATTGACAACACCCAGAGGATTGTCGGCTGCCCTCTCCTTACCTTGGAGGACTTACACAGTTCCCGCTGCACCAAAAAATCCCAGAGTATCATAAAGGACATTTCCCACCCCGGACACTCCCTGTTTGAACTGTTGCCGTCAGGCAGACGGTACAGATCTACAAGGACATGGACGAACAGACCAAAAAACAGTTTTTACCCCACTGCTATAAAAGTACTAAATGTAGCCGCCAAGGAACGCAGGGGCGAGACATACTAAGGGACTGTTATACACTGTGAAATCGACAGAAGGATTGAGGGTTGGGTGTTTATGCGTGCTATTTTCGTGATATTTACTTTAGTTGTTTATCTTTTAATATTTTACCTTTTATGTATCGTTAGCTTTTAGAAATGTTTGAATGGTGCACTGACTGGCTGACATTTTTAAATTTTGTTGTACATGGTTCATGTTACAATGACAATAAAGAAACTATTCTATTCTATTCTATTCTATACAGCGCAGCAACAGGCCCTTTGGCCTAACGAGTTCACGCCGACCAGCGATCCCCGTACACTTACACAATCCTACATACACTAGGAACAATATACAATTTTACCAAGCCAATTAGCCTACAAACCTGTACATCTTTGGAATGTGGGAGGAAACCAGAGATCTCGGATAAAACCCACGCAGGTCACGGGGAGAAAGTACAAATTCCGTACAGCCAGCTCCCATAGTAAGGACCAAGCCCAGATCTGGTGCTGTAAGGCAGCAACTCTACCACTGCACCACTGTGCCACCCTTTATTATTCAATGATAATAATTTATGTTATTATATGTTAATCTTTCGTGTAGAAAAACGACCAAAGGTATTTCTGCGGAGCTTTAGAAGTGAAAGATTAGAATTAGAATGTATTTTCAAAGTTTTATCAAAGAAATATGTTAAGACGGGTCAAGATCGGAGAGTGGACCATAGAGCGTATGAGGTAAGAACATCCTGAGCTAGAGAGACACAGAGTTTTGCTTGCTGTGAGAAACTGTACAGATGTAGGGAAGAGCAAGGCTCTGAAGAATTTAAATAGTTCTGGAAAAGAAAGTTGGCAGCAAATTTTTGAATGAACATAAAGCCATTGATAAAAGGAACACTAGTAAGATATCATTGGAATGGTCAGGTCTGGAGATTTCAGGGGTATTTTTTCAATCAGCTTATGTTTGGGTTACAAATGCTGCTTTACAGGAAACCATCTTTAGTTGAACTTTTGTTTTAATATTTGGCAATTTGGTAGTTTTCAGGAGCTAAGAATCTTAACCAGCATTACGCTGCCAAGCTATTTTAAGCGAAATTAGAAGCCAAAATATTTGACCGCAGAGATACATTATTTACATAAACTGAATTATAGTCTATCGTCTTGGATGTATGAACATATATGGTCAAAGAGAAACTGAGAAGCTTTCATATGCTAGCTGCTGATTTTTAATGTGTGTGTGAGAAAATAAACATAAAAA
Source organism: Leucoraja erinaceus (assembly GCF_028641065.1). Classification (NCBI taxonomy): domain Eukaryota; kingdom Metazoa; phylum Chordata; class Chondrichthyes; order Rajiformes; family Rajidae; genus Leucoraja; species Leucoraja erinaceus. The sequence continues at coordinate 34,629,750 of NC_073387.1, read as the reverse complement.
TCCAGAAATTATCCACACGCTGACTTAGCAATTTTAATGTCCTGGCAAAGGATGGACAATGGTAGCTGCAATAACAAGCACCTCAAAGAAAGGTTGAGCTGTAAATTTATATTTCTGCTTTTGTCAGACAACATAAGTTGCTCAATTGCCTCAAAACCACCCAGAGAATTATTGGCACTGGTAAAATCGGCCATAAATCAGGCAGTAGACTTGTCAAAAGGAGTAGCTTACCGCAGGTTCTCCCAGTGGATTTTCTCCAGGACTGCAGCAGAAATTATGCTTCATGTTCATAAGTGATAGGATCAGAATTAGGCCATTCGGCCCATCAAGTCGACTCGGCCATTCGATCATGGCTGATCCATCTATCCCTCCTAACCCCATTCTCCTGCCTTCTTCCCATAACCCCTGACACCCAAAGCGCCGGGGACCTGGGTTTGATCCCGACTACGGGCACTGTCTGTACGGAGTTTGTACGTTCTCCCCGTGACCTGCGTAGGTTTTCTCCGAGATCTTCAGTTTCCTCCCACATTCCATAGACGTACAGGTATGTAGGTTAATTGGCTTGTTAAATGTAAAAAATGTCCCTCGTGTGTGTAGGATAGTGTTAATATGTGGGGATCGCTGGTCGGTGTGGACCCGGTGGGCCGAAGGGCCTGTTCCTGCACTGTATCTCTAAACTAAACTAAACACCTGTACTAATCAAGAATCTATCCATCTCTGCCGTCAAAGTATCCATTGACTTGGATTTCACAGCCTCAGTGGCAATGAATTCCAGATTCACCACCCTCTGACTAAAGAAATTCCTCCTCATCTCCTTCCTAAAGGAACATCTTTTTATTCTGAGGCTATGGCCTCTGCGCCTAGACTCTCCTACTAGTGGAAACAACCTCTCCACATACACTCTATCCAAGCCTTTCACTATTCTATAAGTTTCAACGAGGTCCCTCTTCATTTTTCTATAAATCCAGCAAGCAGAGCCCCAACGCCATCAAAAGCTCATCATATGTTAACCCGTTCATTCCTGGGATCATTCCGTAAACCTCCTATGGACCCTCTCCAGAACCAGCACATCCTTCCTCAGAGTTAACTCTCCCAAGTTAACTTTCGAACTTTATTCGGATAACCATTAACGTAACTTGAAATTATCTTACTTTTGAAGTCATGGTTAAATTTACAGATTTGTCACTAGATTTTTGAAATGGATATACAGCTGAGAGGAGGCAAAAGCTGAGATCAGGTCAAGTCTTTTTATCACCAGTTCCTCTTTAGTCAGTGCAGTGACCAGGGCCGGCTTTAAGCCGATTTGACCGATTGCTCCCAATTGGGCCCCGCGCCTAAGGGGGGCCCCCGCACTAATGTTCCGTTTTTCGTACGGAAATACGAATTCTCTTTACTAAATAAAGATTTTTTTTTTAATTCGCAATCCAGATTTTTTTTTAAATGAACACGTATAACAACCGCTGCACGGCCATCAGACACAAACGATTTGTTAACTAGTACTGTTAACACTTCGTAACATCAATTAGTTAACACGTTGTTATACAATGTCATCAATGCATCCCATCCACATTCCTCAATAAATGTTATTGTGTTTTGAACAAGTATTAATGACGCCGTGTTCCCTTGAATAAAATTCACGCGGCGTCATTAATACGTGTTTAAAACACAATTACATTCACTGAGGAACGTAGACCGATGCATTGATGACACATTGAGAATTTCTTTAAACTCATCATCATGAGTGAGGGCCCCGGACCGTGAGCATCGGCTTCTTCTTGGTGTGCAGGTTAGTCATTCACCTACCGACCCACGTTGCGTCTCTCTGTCTTTCGCTCTCTCCCTCCCTCTCTCCCGCTCCCCATCTCTCCCACTCCCCCTCTCTCACCCTGTCGCCTTAGCATTCCCAGAATCATTGACGTTTAGCGGTAGACAAAAATGCTGGAGAAACCCAGCGGGTGAGGCAGCCGCTTTGCCCGCTGAGTTCCACCAGCACTCTGTGTTTTTTGTTTGGCTCTGAAGTTGAAGGTGGCTCAGCGGGACGGGCATGGGCTCTGGGGAGAGGGTTGCGTTTCTGGTCGAGACCCTTCTGCAGACAATCGCAAGTACTCTCACCGATGAGAGTTCAGTTCAGTCAGAAGAAGGGTCTTCTCTCCAGAGTCGCTGCGCTGCCTGTCCTGCTGAGTTAAAAGCCCTGTCTCACAGTGCAAGCTGACCCACGAGGTACCCGAGTGAAAGACTCGTGGTTGTGTACGAGATTCCAAGTGTATGATCTAGAGTTTAACCGAGAACCCACGGGTATGACAAGTTTGCCGTTTACTTGTCATTTCTGCGATGTTCCAAGTTCGTCTCCCGAGTTACTCTTGAGCCAACCCTGAATTAAAGTGTTTTAATAAGCAACTCTTTGTAGACAGATTAAATTACAGCAGCATTTAAGAGTTTTTTTAGGTAGGACATGAATATGCAGGGAGTGGAGGGATACGGATGGCATGTAGGCAAAGGGGATTAATTTAACTTGCGTGTGCTCACACAGTCTCCTGTACTAAGTCACCCCAACCCCCCCCCCCCCCCCCCCCCACCTTTCCCTCCCAACTCCAGTCCCCTCCCGACCCCCTGGGAAACTGAAGGGATCGACAACCAACTGGGGGGGGGTCAGGATAAACAGTTGTGCATGGAGCCCGCCACTGGTCCAGAGATGCTGCCTGCCCGCTGAGTTGTACCCTGTTCCTGCCTTCTCACCATATCCTCTGACTCCGCTATCTTTAAGAGCTCTATCTGCTTTCAAGAGAGAGTTAAATGGAGCTCGTAAAGATAGCGGAATCAGGGGATATGGGGAGAAGGCAGGAACGGGGTACTGAATGTGGATGATCAGCCATGATCACAGTGAATGATCACAGCTGGCCCGAAGGGGCAGAATGGCCTACTCCTGCACCTATTGTCTATTGGATGTTGACTCGAGTCATCGTAAGAAAATGCATTTATGTCTTTGCCTTCTTCACGCTGCGGTGAATATTTATTGTTAGACTAGGAACCCATACACTTCAGTAAACGGCTGGCCTAGCAACTGGTTCTTTTAAAGTAATGAATGACTTTCCAGAATTTCAAACTTCGCCAAAAAAACGAGCATTTAACGCTTTCCAGAGCACTTGAACCAACTCTAGATTGGTTCTCGCTAAAGTTGACTTTCAATGTGATATTGTCTCTCTCCCAGGTAAAATTTTAGTATATCAAGCATTTAATGTTTATTTGGTTAAAGACGAGCATACTACACGAAATATGAACATACATAAATTTTTACTTTTGTAGAGCAGGGGCCCCGCCATCAGTTTTCTAATTGGGCCCCGCAAATCCTAGCACCGGCCCTGGCAGTGACAATGGTGGTTGGGGCAGTGATGCGCTCTTTCAGCAGGATGTGGGAGATTAGGGAAACTTCCAGGGTCCCCAAGGTCAAGACGTGTGGGAAATGCGCACAACTGCAGTTCCTCACTGACCGCACGGGGAAAGTGGAACTGAACTGTAGCTGGATGACCTCAGAATCATCTGAGGCTTTATAACTAACAGTTTTAGTAAGGTGATCTTGCCAAAGATGTAGGCAGAAAATAAATGGGTGACCACCAGGAAATGTAAAGTATAACTGACTTACTGATAGAAGACAGGGGGTTGTGGTGGATGGACAATATTCAGGCTGGAGGTCATTACCAAAGGAATTCCACTGGGACCTCTGTTGTTTGTGATTTATATAAATGACGTGGACATAAATGGAGAAAATGGAGTTGGATTGGGCACACCCTCAGGAAACCTGCCACAAACATCACCCGATAAGCCCTGAAATGGAACCCCCAAGGAAAAAGGAAAAAAAGTCGCCACAGGAACAGCTGGAGAAGAGGTGTCCAGACAGATGTGTCTGAGAGTGTGTTCAACTGGGGAGATCTCGAAAGAACTGCTAACAACCGAGTGAAGTGGAGAACATGTGTCAATGGCCTGTGCTCCCTAGAGGAGCAAAGGGCTTACGAAGAGAAGAAGATATAAATGGAGATGGGGTGATTAATAAGTTTGCAAAGGGCACCGAGATGTCATGGACCCTAGATCAACTACAGAAATTGGCAGAGAAATGGCAGATGGAGCTCTGTGCAAGTGTGAAATGTTGGCACTCTGTGCAAGTGTGAAATGTTGGCACTTTGGGAGTTCAAGTACCAGTGGAAAATATACAATTAATGGCAAGACCCTAAACAGCACTGATGTACAGAGGGATCTTGGGGTCCATGTCCATAACTCTTGGAAGGTGGCAACATGGGAAGATAAGGCATGTGGTATGCTTGTCTTCATTTGTCAGGGCACGGAGTATGAGCCATGAAGTCATGATGCAGCTTTGTAGGACATTGGTTTGTCCGCATTTGGAATATTGGGTGCAATACAGGAAGGATGTGGAAGATTTGGAAAAGGTGCAGATGCGGTTTATTAGAATTATGCCTGGATTAGAGGTTATTAGCTACAAAGACAAGTTGGACAGACTTAGATTATTTTCTCTAGAATGCCGGAGGTTGTAGGGCCACCTGATAGAAGCCTATACAATTGTGAGAGGCATAGATAGGGTAGACAGTCAGTACCTTTTTTGCCCAGGATGGAAATATCAAATACTAGAAGGCATAGCTTCAAAGTGAGAGGGGCAAAGTTTATAGGAGATGTGCGGGACAAGTTTTTTTTCAAAAAGGGGCATCTTGGTCACCATGGATGAGTTGAGCCAAAGGACCTGTTGCCTTGCTGTATTACTCTGTAAGAGTTTAAATTTTAGAAAATAATGGATTATGTAGTATTTCATTCAAAGGGAATTTTCTATACTAGAGGAAAACTATAAAAATACCAATTCTAATGTTGATATTATGAATAAATACTTAATTTTAAAGTAATCAAAACAATGGTTCCAGTTTGAATATTGTTCTTACAGCTATAGATCAGTGGGGAAATGGGATTAGTAAAGATACGTACAATGATTGGCATTGACAATTCTGTGCTTTATAACTCTCCTTACAACCTATGACCTAACGTGCTTCAGTGCATAGATATGGACATGGAAACCAGACATGGAGAAATGATCAATTTATATTTTTTAAATGTCTTTCCAGACTTCTGGACATTCCAGACCACTTTACAGCAAGCATTTTTCAAGTGTGCACATAAAATGCAGCCGTCAATTTATGCAGTTTCTGCTTCAAATAGTGATCAAATCATAATTAAACAGCCTATTCTTGATGATGTTGACTGAGGGATACATATTGACCAGCATCCAGTGATAACTTTTTCACCGTGGGACATGAAAGATCTCACATCACGAGATCTTCCATGCCCTCTCCCGTCTCCTACCCTCCCCCCTCCCTGAGGGCAAAGGGACACTGTTTTAAATCACACCCGAAAGTCAGCAAGTCTGATAATAGACCACAATGCGCATTTTGTCATGCTGTGACTTGTTAGTGTGTTGACACTGTCATTGTAGATAAGGTGAGGCCTTGTTCTAGTGTGCTAGCAGTTGGAAAATTTAATGAGTAACTGTTAATATCAGTGTAGATTAATGGTTTTAAGGTTATTACAGTGCAATAACCCAAAGCATCACTGTTAATTATTAATTCCAAGGTTATTACAAAAAATAATTGAGTCACAAACATAGAAAACTGGTGTATTATTTCTGCTGGATTCAGAAAGATAATGCTGTGAAATTATATATTTTTTTTACGAGGACAGGACGTTTATCTCTTTGAGTTGATGAAAACAACTGAATTTACAGTCAGCGAGGATCATAAAAGCTAAAATTGGATTCAGTCATAATGTTTATTGGAAAATTAGAATATTAACGATCCACCACAGTCTTATTGTGACACTTCAAACAATGGTGCGAGAGATTAAGGTGAAAATAGTTCAATGAATATTCAGATCTCAACAAGGTCGACACAAAATGCTGGAGTAACTCAGCAGGATGCTGCATGTCGCGCTGAGTCAGTCACTCCAGCATTTTGTGTCTAATTTTGATTTAAACCAGCATCTGCAGTGCTTCCCTACACATTCAGATCTCAACATTGGATAGCAAAATTATTAATCTTTCCAGAAGTAACTTACCTGATTCATTTTTCTCTATAACTTCCACGACTTGGCCTTGATACAGACTAATCTCAGTGCTTTCCTGTTTCTCGTAGTTAGTCACTGCTACATATTGATCAAGGAAAAACTGGTCTGCGCATGTTCCATCTCCACCTGCAAGCAAAGAATCAACCTTAGGAGAATAGCATCAAACAGGGAAAGGATCAACAATATTTTGGGCAGTCAGCAATAAAATGCCAGAGTTTTATTTTGCTCCAAGCAACCATAACATGGATCTTATACGAATGTTTTCCTTAGCACACAAAGAGGGTCATAGCATTTTCTCCAAGGGGGTGTACAAGTTGATCAGTCATTAACAGGGCCGTTTGACCTCAAAATGAGCAACAAGACTTCAAAGCTGATGTCCAGAATTAACTGTTGATATTTCAAAAACACTTGTATCCTGCATATAGAAACTCTGTACTTTAAAAAAAGATTATAATTCTTTTCCCATAATTAAAATTCTTACCATTTACAAATTAATTGTGACAACAAAGGACATTCCCACTAGTTTCATCTAATTACATTCTTATTATTTTGTTACATTCTTATTACTAAGAAACCACTTTTCACACGTGTCTAAATCAGCCTGGGTGCTGGAAATCCTCCTTGATTGGATAGGTACAGGCAATGGTATCTCCATCTTGAATGAAACTGGAGAACTTTGAACACCGACAGATGAAGGGAAAAGCTTGGAATTCCAGGGAGCTCTGTCACTACCTGTGTCTTGGCTCTTCTGACCATAACCCGCTCAGCACTTGGTATATTCAGGGCAATCCAATTTTACTTGTTGCTTCTTATTTGCAAACACAAAGAAATGCAGAGATTTTTCCAATCATCCACTCCAGTTGCCCATTTTGTGGCGGCACGGTGGCGTAGCAGTAGAGACCTGGGTTCGAACCTGACCATGCATGCCATCTGTATGGAGTTTGTACGTTCTGCCCGTGACCTGCATGGGTTTTCTCCGAGATCTCCGGTTACCTCCCATACTCCAAAGACGTATAGATTTTTAGGTTAATTGGCTTGGTATGAATGTAAAATTGTCCCTAATGTATGTAGGGTAGTGTTAATGTGCGGGTATCACTAGTCGGTGTCTGTTTCCATGCTGTATCTCTAACTAAAATTAAAAAATAGCAAATTATGCACTGAAAATGTACTTTCTGGCTGTTAATATTGATACTTAAGCGGGCACTTCATGTCTTAAAAAAAACCCATCCAATTACCATTCAATCTTTTAGCCAGTGCATGTTCTTTATTGGAATTATGATGGATAAATTAGGTTTACAGTTTGTGCTTTAGAAGGATTATCCAATTTCCAATTATCTTTTCAACATGGATCTTTGATAACCTTTATATTAAAATCCTCTTCTCTAGTTGTCCCGGTCTTGCATTCATGTTACATTTCAATGAATTGTTCTGCATCATATTCAGGTCTTTAAGATTCTCCTTGGAAACTATCACATGGGTATCAAATGATTTTACATTCCATGCTCCTAACTACAAAATCCTGCATGCCATGTGCTTGTTTTTAAATAAGATTTATCCTCTCATTTTTAAAGAAATCTATCTTAACCATTTTGAGAGAGCAAGAAATTATGGGGCATACCTCATTGATCAGGTTCCCTCTCCCCTGAATAGCGACCACTCCTGTGCACTGTGCATCCTAGAAGCCAACAATGTAACTGACCCAAAGAGCTATAGGGTCTCAGTGAAGCAATCCCTTTTTCATCTCCTAATCATTTAATGTCAACCAAACCCATTAGCACAGGTCTAAGGCTCCTTATCAGAGTAATTGTAATGGAGGGAAGAAAGTTTGAAAATAGCTGGGGTGGGACAATATCTAGCTAATGATAGGCAGATAAAGATGGGTGGAAAAAGCTAGAAAAGAATACAAAATGGCATAACAAAAGGAGAAGATTGATATGTGAAGCCAGAGGAAGGATAATAGATGGAAGGGGACGGAGGGGGGAAAAGGTGGGGTGGGATAATAAGTGAAATAGGTGTGGGTGGGGGGGGTGGGGGGGGGAGAGGTGAGGGGAAAAGGGGGGTGGGGGTGGGATAATAGGAGAAATAGGTGTGCTATCGAAGCACTGTTCCTGTTTGTGGAGTCCCATTTTGGGGGAGGCACTAGACTAAAAGGTCAGTATGGAGATGGGAAGGGCAGTTAAATGGTTAGCAAACAGGAGATCCAGACCATGCACACGTGTTCAGCAAAACAGTTGCCTAGTCTACGCTCAGTCACCCAATGTAAAGGAGACCACATTGGGAGCACCAAATGCAGTAGATGAGGTTGGGGGTGCATATGAACCTGTGAATACCTGGCAGGGCTGCTGGCGTCTCTGGTTAGATGCGAAGGAGGAGGTAGAGGGATTGGTGTTACACCTCCTGAGGTTGCAGAGGAAAGTACCCAGGAAGTGATGAATGAAGCAAGGAGTTGCAGAAGTAGCCTTCTCCATGGAAAGAAGAAACATCTGGGGTGGGATTAGGAAGATGGGAAGAGGGTGGGTGGTTGAAGGTAGCAGAAATGTCAGAGAATGATGTGTTGGATGCCGAGGCTGATGAGTGTGAAAGATAAGGGCCCGGGGATCTCTATCCTTGTTCCATCTGGGGTGAGGAGCAAGAGCTGAACTGCAGGACACAGAGCTGTTGGGAGCAGTTGTGGCAAAGAAGGAGATATTAAGAGGATGGGATGGTGTCTTTGCACGAGGCAGGGCGGGAGGAGGTATAATCCAGATACCTGTGGTAGTCAGTGGGTTTATAGTAGACATTGATCAACTGCAATACCTACTGCTGTTCAGTATTACACTAATGAATCTCTGGTTGGCCTCGTGGGTAGAAGCCTGGGTCAGGTCGGCACCAAGGAGAAGTGAAGTGGGGCGTCGACAGGGGCGAGGCCTCGGTGGCGGCAATGGTGAAGCCTCGCGACGATGGGGCCTCGGAGGTGGTGAAGCCTCAGTGATGCCTTGCGGGTCGACACGCGGTCGATGATCGATGTGAGCGTGGAGAACCACCATGACGGGGGAAGGGAAGAACAATGGAGGACCCAACTTGGGGGGATCGCCGTGAGGGGAGAGTGGAAGAACAATGGACAATGGGAGGGGGGGGTGACACACAAAGGACACTGGGGACCCGGCGTGAGGGAACTGTCTGGTAGGGGGAGGGGGACAAAAGGGGGAGCCGGCGTGCTTTGTAACTTTTGTCAGCCGTGTAGGTGGCTGCTATTTGTATACATTGTGTATGCAAGCAAAGAATCTCACTGTGCTTAGTCACATGTGACAATAACGTATTCCTATTCCTGTTCTCTGATGACATGTTGCAAAAGCACAGGTTTTCGGAATATAATTCAATTTCCATTGATGTTTAAAATATTATGATTAAATCTTCAGATAAGACCAACCCTATTTCCCTCAGCATTCTTAATCCACATCATCAATGCATTTCATGATGCTTGACTGGGTTATTTCCTGAACTTCTCCCATCCAAATGATACCCTTTTTTCCAGTACTGGTCTATATTCACCACGTTCTTGGTGATTTTTGCCAAAATATTTAACTAGTACCACCACTATTTCCTCTAATCTCTATAAGATAATTAATTCAGTTTTGGCTGTAGCAGCCAAAAGAAAGAGGTACCCAGTCCCATAATTCCAACTCGATTCAGAACCCTGCAATCATAGCTCTTCAAGTTATTGGAGGTTGTACTTGCCCATAAAAAATTGTGGCTGCTCTCCAAAAGTAATCAAACTCCAAAAGTACCATCTACTTATACATGGCTATTGAGACAGATTTAGCACGAGTGCATTCTGCCATAAAGAGCCACTACCACAGATGATTAATGTACAACAAACACTCCTCAAAATTTGTCATCTGCTTCACTTATGTCCTGTAGTGAAGGAAACCTAATTTCCTTGCTCTGTCTGGCTTAAATGTGACTTCAAACTCAAAGTACATTGGCTTCTGAAATGCAAACCATTAAGTCATAACAAGCAACCACAACAAAGTGTAATGAAATTAGGACTAAATGGACCATACAGCATCAACTTGGCATTGTGCTGAGACACAGCGAAGATGCATCATTAGCATTGATCACATGATCATTTTGTGCTGATCGACAAACTAGTCAAGGAAGATTCTGATAGTATATCCACAGATTTTGTCATTTTTCCCAATATCCCACACTCAGTGATAATACTCCATTTATATTCAGTCCTATTGGCAGGCAGATCCATCAGACATACGAACAGTCAACAGGGAGTGACCATGGGAGGTTGTAACATTCATCCCACACACTAAGATGTCTTAATGGTATCTGAAAACACTGACAAGGTAAATTCATGATGATGACTATCTGTCATATTTCCTCCACTAAGGAGGAGTTTTTTTTTTTTTTAAAAACTCCTCCACGTTTGAATACCATTTGGACAAAGGTTTGCAAAAGCAAAGAAAGCTTTCTGGGTTGAGAATTTCAACATCTATCATCAACTCAGTACCACCGCTACTCAATACACTGGCTGACCTGCAGCAAATGGAACAGGGGCAATTAATGAGAGAAACAATACAAGAATACAAATTCCTTCCCCGTGTCCACAAATTGACTAATGGGTTAATCTCAGACAATTTTGGAAGGGATAATCCACATTAAATCCTGACAGGGACAAAAGCTTGCCTTCATATTAAGGACACCATCTATCTATTAGGTAGCAGATCTATCATGGTAAATGGGATAGGATCAGAACTGCCAAAATTAAGTACATGGGAGGTGTTGCAGCCAATTAGCAGTTTTTCTCTCACTCTATTGTTACAATCATGACAGGAGATGATATTTGGTAAAATTGAAATCAACTGCATAGAGTAGTATCATGCCTCACACAAAGGAAGATGATAGTGGTTAATGGAGGCCAATATTCTCATTTCCAGGTGGCAATCACCAAACAGCTTCAGCCATCATCAAATATGCTAATGGCAATGTCCACTGATTTTCTATTTACCAATTTCATGGAAAATTAAACACCTTGCACTCTCATTTATCAAACCCTGCACAACATTGAAGAGTTTGATTCTTGGCTTGTAACAAAGAAAGTATATTTGGCCACTACGATACGATAAAACCTTGTTCATCCTCGGAGGGAAATTGGTCCGCCAACAGTCACAACACGCAAGGTACACAAAAACTTGAAATTAAATTAAATTAAAAGTGAGAAAAAAAAGACAAGTGATTGTTGGCTGGCTGCCTTGTGCACAACGTCTTAACTGGAACGAACGGAGAAACAAATGCAGGCTTATCCCCTGGGAAAAGGATTCTAAAAATAGAGTGCCTCCACCGTCGAGGCTTGTGGGGAATATCGGACCTTCCGGTGATTGGCTGATTGTTTGGCGGGGTTCCTTGACATTCAGCAGCATTCTGACTCCATAACATTTTAGTGGGTCACCACTGACCAAACAGCATGATCATTGCGGTCACACGAGAAGGTCAGAGGCCGACTATTCCGGGACAAGTGACCCTCGCCAAAACTATTCCACACAGGCACAAGTTAGGAGTATGAATCACTAGACTTCACGCATGGATTTGGACAGAATCAACATCAAATGGTTTGTTCACTATTATCCAAGAAATGGCAGTCAGAATGACACTCATTTGTTTCCACTTTAAACAAATATGCCCTTCCACGACTTGCAGTAAATTCCAACAGCTATGGTGCCAAAAGTGTCCCACAGATAAATAAATACTGAAGTGATATTATGTGCTGTTCTAACATTTTCTATTTACTCTTACATTTGACATTGAGATCCTAGGAGGTTAACATCATTGAAGATCTAACACTAACAATTGCATCCATTCGGCATTTCTACATGTAAATACCCCCCTAATGTTGTTGTGCTGTAAAATCTCAAATGTGCTGGCTGATTGTTGGTAGCAAATTCAAACTATGCCTTGCAAAGGTGTTTCTCATAGAGGTGGAACAAGATCTTTACAACAATTTCCATTGTTTTAGTTTCTAGTTCTTAAATGTTTGATGTGTTTTTAAACTTTTTTTAAACATGGTATGGCTAATCACAGCTCCAATGTCACCTGTGAATTCGCTAACAAAACCACTGAGGGCTGCACAATGGCAGAACACCAGAGACCTGGGTTCGATCCCGCCTACAGGGGCTGTCTGTGTGGTTTGCAGTCTTCCTGTGACCGTGTGGGTTTTGTCCGGGTACTCCAGTTTCCTCCCACTATCCACAGATATGCGGGTTTGTAGGTAAATTGGTTTCTGTAATGTGCTCTTATTTGTACAATGCACAAGTGGCATAACACGGAACTAGTGTATGAGTGACCGATGGTCAGAGTGGTCATGGTAGGCTGAAGGTCCTGTTTTCATGCTGTATCTTTAAACTAAACTAAACATAAGTTGGTCAAATAACAGGTGCTGATGAGACAGTGTGTAAAGTGAGATAGAACATCTTGTTGAGTAGTACTACAACAACCTCTCGCTCAACATCAGCAAAACTAAAGAACTAGTCATTTACTTCAGTAAGCGAAAGTTGAAAGACCACACAACAGTTATAATTGGTGTGACAGTGGAACGATAGCATCTTCAAATTCCTAAGCATTGATATCGTGAATGACCTGCCCTGGATTCATCACATAGATGCAATCCAGTGCCTCTACTTTCTTTGAAGTTTAAGGAGATACAGCATGTCACCAAATACACACATTTCTATACAGTTAATGTACTTTAGAAACCATGCTGACTGATTGCATCATGGCCTGTGTATAGTAATTCAAATGCGCAGGAACACAAGAGGCTGTGGGCTCAGTGGAGTGGTGAGCTCAGTCCGTTCCATTATATACATTGCCTTCCCCAGAATCAAATGCATCTACATGAGGCGCTGCCTCAAGAAGGCGACATCTATCGTTAAGGGTCCCCATCGTCGAAACCATGCCCTCTTCTTGCTGCTATAGTCCGGCAGGAGGTATAGAATCTTGAAGTCCCATGCCACCAGGTTCAGTTGCAGCTTCTACTGGTTTACCCAGCAACAGAACATGACGGACCAATTTGCAAATCCAAGTGCCACTACGGGACCCAATCAGCCCAGTAATAGAACAAACTGAAGACTCAGTGTCTCAAATCTTTCAGTAAATCTGGACATCTAAGTTTGCATTTGTTATTGTCTAAGTGGAGGTCCAAGATGTACAACTGTTTAAGTGTCAGCAATTCCATTTGAAACCTTTGGCATTTGGCAGCAAAATCCAGTCCACTGCCTCTTGTTGCCCCAGCAAATCCCTGATAATCATTGATACATAAACAGAACTGCTACTCCTTTAATATCTCTGGTGCAGCAGATCCTCACCAACATCCATTTGCTCATCCTTTTTCTGAGAACTTCAAAAAGAGAAAATACTTAGGGCTGCACCTATTTCCCATTTATAGATTAAAACATTGAAAAGTAGTCCAACTTTTCAAAACATTCTCAAAAAGGCTAGAATGCTGCCATACATACATGTTATACACTTGGAGATTATTTATATGTAAATCTGAAATAATTGAACAAAGGCTCATTATTAGATCATGGATATTTCACGCAAAGCTGGTATTTTGTAAGATTCTGTTATAGAGGTGACGAAATTGGATCTTGAGCCCTGGACCATGACCCCACTGACGAGCACCAGGCCACCATCTCCAGCACCATCACCAACTTCATCCACTCCAATGCCCTACCCGACCGAGCCTCCAACCTCATCGTTCCCCAGCCCCGCACAGCCCGATTTTACCTTCTCCCTAAAATCCACAAACCAGATTGTCCCGGAAGACCCATTGTCTCCGCCTGTTCGTGCCCCACCGAACTCATTTCCAAATACCTTGAAACATGGTATCACCCTTGGTTAAATGCCCTACCTATGTCCAAAAACCTCAGACACTCAACTCGTTCCGCGCATTCAATTTCTAGGCCCTCACCCCCTCATCTTCACCATGGACGTCCAATCACTATACACCTCCATCCCCCACCACGATGGTCTCACAGCCCTCCGGTTCTTCCTCGACCAGAGAAGCAACCCATACCCAGCCACTGACACTCTCCTCCACCTAGCGGAGCTGGTCCTTACCCTCAATAACTTCGAGTTCGACTCCTCCCACTTCCTTCAAATACAAGGCGTAGCTATGGGCACACGCATGGGCCCCAGCTATGCCTGCCTATTTGTAGGTTACGTCGAACAATCCTTGTTCCATACATACCAGGGCCCCATCCCCAACCTCTACCTCCGCTACATCGACGACTGCTTTGGTGCCACCTCCTGCACCCGCACACAACTGACTGACTTCATCCACTTCACCACTAATTTCCACCCGGCACTGAAATACACCTGGACCATCTCCGACACTTCCCTACCATTCCTTGACCTCACTATCTCCATTGCAGGTGATAGACTTCTAACCGACATACACTATAAACCCACTGACTCCCATGGCTATCTGGACTACACTTCTTCCCACCCTGCTTCCTGTAAGGACTCCATCCCCTACTCCCAATTCCTCCGTCTACGCCGTATCTGCTCCACGGATGAGGCGTTCCACACCAGGACATCTGAAATGTCCTCACTATTCAGGGAACGGGGGTTCCCCTCCTCCACCATAAATGAGGCTCGCACCAGGGTCTCTTCCATACCCCGCAACACTGCTCTCTCTCCCCATCCCCGCACTCGCAACAAGGGCCGAGTCCCCCTAGTCCTCACCTTTCACCCCACCAGCCATCACATACAAAAAATAATCCTCCGTCAGTTTCGCCACCTCCAACGTGACCCCACTACTGGCCACATCTTCCCATCTCCCCCCATATCTGCCTTCCGCAAAGACCGCTCCCTCCATAACTCCCTTGTCAATTCTTCCCTTCCCTCTCGGTCCACCCCCTCCCCGGGCACTTTCCCTTGCGGCCGCAGCAGATGCAACACTTGTCCCTTTACCTCCCCCCTCAACTCCTTTCAGGGACCCAAGCAATCGTTCCAGGTGCGACAGAGGTTTACCTGCATCTCTTCCAACCTCATCTATTGCGTCCGCTGCTCTAGATGTCAGCAGATCTATATCGGTGAGACCAAGCGGAGGTTGGGCGATCGTTTCGCCGAACACCTCCGCTCGGTCCGCAATAACCTAGCTGACCTCCCGGTGGCTCAGCACTTCAACTCCCCCTCCCACTCCGTCTCCGACCTCTCTGTCCTGGGTCTCCTCCATGGCCACAGCGAGCAGCACCGGAAATTGGAGGAACAGCACCTCATATTCCGTTTGGGGAGTCTGCACCCCGGGGGCATGAACATCGACTTCTCCCAATTCTGTTAGTCCTTGCTGTCTCCTCCCCTTCCTAAGCTCCCCTGCTGTCTCCTCCCACCCTCCAGCCTTCCGGCTACTCCTCCTTTTCCCTTTCTTGTCCCCACCCACCCCCACCCCTGATCAGTCTGAAGAAGGGTTTCGGCCCGAAACGTTGCCTATTTCCTTCGCTCCATAGATGCTGCTGCACCCGCTGAGTTTCTCCAGCTTTTCTGTGTAACCATCTTGAGACCTCTGTTGGGATTCAGCTTGCATTGGCCAGAATTGTCCCCAGCATAAACTACAAAGACCTGACTTGCACACACAAGCCTTTTCTTTCTGTTAACAATATGATGTATTCCCCTGGTATCTGTGAAATCGCTCTTCCAACACAAACATGGTGTAAATTTGATTACATGCACCATTTATGGAAAAACATAGAATCAACTCATTATTAGTTTATGACCACAAAGGACCGTAAGAAAAAAAAAGCCACTACAATTTCCCAAAGAGCTTAGCTCACTCAGTTCTCCTCCCAGATTTAAATTTGCTGAGTTCTAGACACAACAAAAATATCATTGTGATAATGTACACATGACTTGCATTACTCATCATAAATTTAATAGTGCTAATAAACAGAGCTACCATATGTAATACCATTAAAACAAATAAAACAAAAGAAAGTGAAAAACAAAATGAAAAACTAATCAATTATGTGTGGGAAGGAACCACAGATGCTGGTTTAAACCAAAGATAGACACAAAATGCTGGAGTAACTCAGCGGGACAGACAGCATCTCTGGAGAGAAGGAATGGTGACATTTCAGGTAGAGACCCTTCTTCAGACTAGTCAGGGCAAAGGGAAACAAGAGATATAGACAGTGGTGTAGCGAGATGTAAAACAAATGAATGAAAGATATGCAAAAAAGTAATGATGATAAAGGAAACAGGCCGTTGTTAGTTGGTTGCTAGGTGTGAACGGGAACCTGGTGTGACTTGGGTGGGGGATGGATGGATAGGTAGGGAGTGCAGGGGTTACTTGAAGTTAGGGAATTCAATATTCATACCACTGGGTTGTAAGCTGCCCAAGCGAAATATGAGATGCTGTTCCTCCAATTTGCATTTGGCCTCACTCTGACAATGGAGGAGGCCTACAACATAAAGGTCACGGTGGGAATGGGAACAGGAATTAAAATGTTTGGCAACTGGGTGATAAAGTGGGTCCAGGCGAACTGAGCAAAGGTGTTCAGCAAAACGATCGCCCAGTCCATGTTTGGTCTCGTCGATGTACAGGAATTCACACCTTGAACAACGGACACAGCAGATACGGTTGGAGGAAATGCAATTGAGCCTCTGCCTAACCTGAAAGGACTGTCGGGGTCCCAGGACAGAATCGAGGGAGGAGATATAGGGACAGATGTTGTAGCCCCTGCGGTTACTGGGGAAGTACCTGGGGAGGGGGTGGTTTGGGTGTGAAGGGAAGGGTTAACCAGGGAGTTGCGGAGGGAACAGTCTCTGTGAAAGGCGGAAAGTGGTGGAGAAAGGAAGATGTGACTTGTGGTAGGATCCCGTTGGAGATGGTGAAAATGTAGGAAGATTATATGTTGTTTGCGATGGCTGATGGGGTAAAAGGCAAGGACTAGGGGACTCTGTCCCTGTTGTGACTAGGGGGCGCAAGGGTAGAACTGTGGGGTACCGAGGAGATACATGTGAGAGCCTTATTTATGATGGAAGAGGGGAAACCCCATTCCCTAAAGACTGAGGACATCTCGGTTGTCCTAGTATGGAACACCTCATTTTGGATGCAGATTTGGCATAGACGGAGGAATTGGGAGTAGGGGACAGTCTTTGCAGGAAGCTTGGGTGGGGGGGGGGGGGGAGAAGTGAAGATCGTGGCTTTGCAGGAAGCAGGATGGAAAGAAGTGTAATAGAGTCATTGCGGGAAGCAGGGTGGGAAGAAGTGTAGTAGAATCTTTGCAGGAAGCAGAAGGGTCTTGACATTGCCTATGTCCTTCGCTCCATAGATGTTGCCTCACCCGCTGAGTTCCTCCAGCATTTTTGTCTACCTTCGATTTTCCCACATCTGCAGTTCCTTCTTAAACAAAGATACATGAACATTCGCACAATAGTTCAGAGCATATTCAGAAAGAGTGTGGGACAGGTGCAAAGAAAGTCTAGTTTGTAATTATTACTTCATCAATAATTACCCATAAATTAGGTAAGATTCATCTTTACCCCATTATAAACATTGGTCTTTGTAAATGAAACTGATGTGCTACCATACTGAGATCTATATTCTGCACTGTACTTTTCCCTTTGATTCAACTATTGTACTTGATTTTCACTTGATTATAGTTATGTGTGAAAAGAGATCAAGTATACTTGAAATACTTGATCTCTTTGGATAGCACACGAAGCAAAGTTTTTAATTGTAATTCGGTACACATAACAACAATAATTCCTAAACCTAACTGCTTAAAAACAGATGTTCCCTGCCTGTTTTGTAACGATAAGTACAATTCCAGCATATTGCCACCACATTATCCAAATAAAAATGCAGCTGCTTTGTTATCACAGACATAAAACCCCATAACATTTTACAGAATTAAACTTTAGAATATTTGAAAAGCACCAAACTGAATGTGTATTGAATTGGGATGATACAATCTTACTGTGGATCTCCTTAATCAAACAGTAATAAAACATATATTTATCTTGACGAGCTCTGCATCTGGGCTGATTTGTTTGAATGTTGCAGGGTAATGTAGATTGCCAAATAATCACTTGCAGTTTCTGCTCACTACATTTATCAGTTATTTGAAGGTGCCAGAACCTACAATTCATTCCTCAACAAGAGAGGCAGAAAATAGAACAAATCAGAACAGCATAACAGAATAGTTTTCATATTCATTCCATGCTGTTTAGGAACAGGGATTCCTTTGTCATCTGCACAAAAAACGTGGGATTCCAACAAGCCTGTTCTAAATGCATAGTTGCACAAAAAAGTCTTAAACCCAGATGCTTGGCAGAAGTTAATGACTTTTTATTTTAATGGACTGCACAATTCATTATATCCCCAAACAGCATCATTCGAAGGAAACGGGAAACTGAACCAGCAATGATAAAAATTGTCACCCGGTAATTACCCAGACAAGTAGTCATGAGACAGACAGCGTGCTTTTTGTGGGAAAATGTACATCTGATCTCAATCAAGAATCATGAGGTATGATCATGTGTCCAAACTGAGTAATTTTTAAGTGAAACCATGTGAGAAAATATCTAATGGCAAAGCAGGGCAGTTATATCCTCTCGGCTCATCTTTGCCATTGTACTGGACTATTCGGTGATCAACGTTTACACGGGTGCTTTTTGCAACAGGCTTAGTACATGATGTGGTCAAAATCTCTGTCCTTTCCTGACTGATCACTTTCCCAAGAAACAATTTCCCCTTTTGCTTTAATCTTTGAATGCCTGGATTAAATCCTCTATAGAAACAACACAAGGGTTCATAGTGGCACAGCTGTTGAGTTGCTGCCTTACAGCGCCAGGGACCTGGGTTCGATCCTGACTATCGGTGCTATTTCTATGGCATCTGTACGTTCTTCCTGTGATCTGCGTGGGATTTCTCCGGGAGTTCCAGTTTCTCTCCACATTCCAAAGACATACAAGTTTGTAGGCGAATCAGCTTGGTAAAGTTGTAAATTGTTCCTAGTGTGTGTGTGTGTGTAGGATAATGTTAGTGTGCAGGGATCATTGATCGGCATGTACTCACTGGGCCAACGGGCCAGTTTCCCCACACTCATTAACTAAACTTAATAAAAGACTAATAGCAAGATGTTGCATTGCTCCCAAACTTGTCACCACACACACCTGGATTATTCTTCCATCGCAATTATGTGTAAGTACTTGCCATTCTGCAAAATTAGAAAATCACAAAGCAGTTAGGAATCCGGTGGTGCCAGCAATGGCTGTCCCTTCCTTCTTTGTGTTTAAATAGTATGTGTTAAATGTATGTTTTTAGTGTTCTTTAGCTTGTTTTACGTGGGGTGGGGGGGATTTTCTAATCTCTTACATCGACGGAGATGCGCTTATTTTCCATATCGTATCTCTGTCTGCACTGCGGCCTAACATCGCGGAGTTGGCGGCCTTTACTGGAGATCGACTTTTGAGGGCTCCACGGCTGGGGAGCACACTGGACTTTAACATCGCGGAGCCCGCAATCCCTTTGCCAGGGATCGACCTCAGAGCTCCAACCGTGGGTGCTTGCGGACTTAACATCATGGAGCCCGCGGTCTCTGGTTAGAGACCAACTTCGGGAACTCCAAACTGCAGGAGCTTTGACCGCCCCGATGCGGGAGTTTCGATTGCCCCAATACGGGGGTTTCGATCGCCCCGATACGGGGGTTTCGATCGCCCCGATATGGGGGCTTCGACCACTGGCTGCGGGAGCTTCGATCGCCCCGAAGGATAGTTCGACTGCCCCGACTGCAGGAGGAAGATTGGACTTTTTTTGCCTTCCATCACAGTGAGGAATGTGGGGAATCCACTGTGGTGGATGTTAATGTAAACCTTTATGTAGTTGTGTGTCTTGTTGCTTTTTTTTTGTATGGCTGTATGGTAATTCGCATATCACTGTACCTTAATTGGTACATGTGACAATAAAAGATCTTTGAAACTTTTGAAACCGTCATAATCAAAACCTTCTCATATTTTGGGTCATTCGCATGTCGAGACCTCATCACGAATGGATGTGACTGTCACGGTTTAGCTGGGATGGCAATTATATTACATAACTATAAATTATACCTTATAAAGTTAGTGCCAAATTCACCATGTCTGTTTAATCCAGAGTGTTAGATGAAGACTGAAAATCCAAAGCTGGGTGTTTTGGAATGCACAGTGGAAGATGGATGTGGGCTAATCTGAAAAATATTAACAAAACATGGCTGGAGAACCATAACCTGGGGATGGTGTCGGAGATTGAATGCGTGTGTAGTCATGTCTTCTCATCTTGTTCTGTTGTGTATCAACGCAAATCTTGGAGACAGTGAGAAATCAGACTGTCATTGTTTACCATGATGGTTTCTGCTTTTTTACTGACAACACACTCAAGCCTTAACTAATTAAGAGAGAGAGAGAGAGTCAATTTAATTGTCATTTGGACCCCTGGAGGTCCAAACGAAATGCCGTTTCTGCAGCCATACATTACACACAAATAGACCCCAGACACAACATAATTACATTTTACATAAACATCCATCACATAGCTGTGATGGAAGGCCAAATAAACTTATCTCTCCACTGCACTCTCCCCCCCCCGATGTCAGAGTCAAAGTCATAGCCCCCGGCTGGCGATGGCGATTGTCCCGCGGCCATTAAAGCCACGCCGGGTGGTGCGAGGTCGCACACCGGGTCTTGGTGTTGGAGCCCCCGGTGTGCGCTCGCAGAGTCCCGAGGCCATTCCAAGCCTCGCGGGGCAGTGATGTTAGGCCCCGCTCCAGGAGCTCTTCAACCCCGCAACTCGGGCGGGAGAATTCGCCGTTGCAGGAGCCCCGAAAAGCGGTCTCTCTCCAGGGAGCCGCGGGCTCCTGGCGCCGCCGTCCACAGACCTGTCGTTGGAGCCTCCGACTCTCCGGTAGCAGCAGCAGCAGCAGCAGCGCTCCTCCACCGCTCCAACCGCTCCGGACTCGGCCAGCTCCGCGACGGCGACGGTGAGTAGCACCAGAGTCCCCGGCTTCTTCCCGTTGGAGGCCGCTCCTCGTTGCGACCTCAACGACACCTGAGACCCGACGAGAAAAGGTCGGGTCTCCAGTGCAGGAATTCATTACGACACAACACAAGTTGTTGCTCGACAGGATAGTGAATCATACCATCACCCCTCTTGCATTTGGTGATGGAAAACAATAAAGGTACAAATTTAATGTACAAATATGACAAACTGTGCCATAGAAATATTACATCAGTTAATAACCAGTAAACAGTTTTGCAATCAGTGACATTTCAATTTCTCACAAGAACTCGCATAAGACAACGGAATGTGAAAGGCCAGTACACCAAGTTGAATATCATGCTTGAACTTGACTAGCTAAAAGCAATCATTGCAACATATGCATTGCGATATGTACTCATCTCTGTCCTTTGAATTTCAAAAACAAATTACTCATTTTATGAAAAGCCAATGTGTGTTAACAACTCTGAAACTATACAGCAAAATATTCACCATTCAATACAAACTAGGCAATGACTGATTGCTTGGCTTTTTAACTATACTTAGAAGTCTTTAACTTTGACATTACTATTTATTGTTGTGCAGTGTACTGACTCGAAAATTCAATCCCAAACTGATATCATTTCCTTTAACACAACAGCATTCGACCTGGCAGATTTAGCACGTTGCCACTCTTATAAATACAATGTTTTGCTGACATTGGATGCTATGTTGTACTCAATGCAAAATAAATGTCTCAAACATTTAACATTTTTTTCAAAAGCCAAAATAGATGACCTTGGTTCAGTCAAATACTCTAGGCATGGTGGAGCATGGATTAATTCAAAATTATGTTTTTTCCATGATTCAATAACATTTTCAGAATTGATGCTACTTAGACAGCCGGTCAGAGTCAAGTACAACTTCCTTTTATCTCAGTTCTACAAACTTTAAGGTGACAAAGGAGTTCTGTGCAAGATGAGCAGGTGAGCAGTTAGTCATGATGGAGCAGGTGAGTGGCTGGACTGATATCTGCCTCTTCTTAAGTTTGTGCTTGGCCACAATGCTCCTGTTCAAGAGTCTTTTCTGATTATTTAAGCAGTACCGGGATGGAGCTTCTCATAAGTTAGTGAGGATGGTGCAATTGTCAAGAGGGTTTTTCTTGAAGTGCCTTCTGTTCTCTTGGGAATCGCTGGCACGCACGCACGCACATTCTTTTCACGAACACAGCACGCACATTCTTTTCACGAATCTGGCATCAAATATGGATGATATCTCCACTGATTGGGTTTGGTTAAATATGATCACATCATCGATACTGGGGATGTTGGTGCATTTGGAGAATTGTGTGCTGATAATACTTCTCCACTACTTGAGGTGTCTACTGTTCATTGAACATGCCTCCAAAACATCCAGGAGATAGGGAATCATGGCAGTTTGAAGCTCTGGTCCGGTCACGGCAGGAAAGGCCGCGCTAATCCAGTTGGTAGGCCGCGAGGAGGGGGGTGAGGACACTGAACTGCAGATGTGGTTTAAACAAAAGATAGATACAAAATACTGGAGTAATTCAGCAAAACAGGTAGCAACTCTGGAGAGAAGGAATGGGCCACGTTTCGGGTCCAGACCCATTTTGTGTCTATCTATATCTTGAGAGATGTGGACACCCAAGAACTTTAAACTGTTGTCTCTACCCACTGCTATCCCATTGATCAAGACAGGTCCATGCATCCTTGGCATTCCCCTCTTGAAGTCAACAATCAAGTCCTTGGCCTAGCTGATTTTGAGAGCAAGATTGTTGTTCTGGCACCATTCAATCAGATTTTTAATCTCCCTCCTCCACTCTGGCTCATTTTTACCAGTTATTCATTCATAGCAGTGGTATTGTTGGCGAATTTGGAACTGTCTCAGGCTTTACATTCACAGGTATAGGGAGAATAGGACAGGGGACTGAGCACACAGGCCTGAGGTGCTCCATTCATAGAAACATTGAAACATAGAAAATAGGTGCAGGAGGAGGCCATTCATTGTGATCATGGCTGATCGTCCTCTATCAATGCCTTCTCCCCATATCCCTTGACTCCACTAGCCCCTAGAGCTTGCTCTAACTCTCTCTTAAATCCAATTCAGAATCACAATTCTTATAATTGTGGAGGAGGAAATACTGTTGCCCATTCCCACTGATCGTGATCTGTCAGTGAGGGAATCAAGGATCCAATTATGTAGGGATGAGCTGATTTTGGTAATATGTTTGGAGGGGATGATGGTGTTGCTTAATGAACTGACGTTGATGAACAATCGCTGGATGTGCATGTTCTTATTGTCCACCTGGTCCAGTGCAGAGTGGAAAGTCAGCAAAATTGCATCCCCCTTTATCTATTGTGGCAGTAGGCAAATCTTAAGCTAGGAGTTGATATATGGCCAAACAAATCCTTCACAACATTTTATCACAGTGGATGTTAGTGCCACGAGTTGGTAGTCATTGAGGCATGTCTCCCTACTCTTCTTGGGGATCGGTATTATTGATGACATCACATGTACTGATTTATAGGAGACACCGCCTCAAAAAAGCTGTCAATATCCACAAAGACCCACACCATGCACACATTTGCATTTCATTCCTCCTATCAGCGATGTGGCACAGGAGCCTGAAAAGTGTGATCACCAGGTTAAAGAATAGCTCCATACCAACAAACAACAGACATTACACAACAATAACCTTTAAAACTATGAACTATTCGATGGAAGGGTCTCGACCCAAAACGTTGCCTATTTCCTTCGCTCCATAGATGCTGCCTCACCCACTGAGATTCTCCAGCATTTTTGTCTACATTCTAAGGACTGTGTTTAAGTGGGAACTGCAGATGCTGGAGAATCGAAGGTTACACAAAAAAGCTGGAGAAACTCAGCGGGTGTAGCAGCATCTATGGAGCGAAGGAAATAGGCGACGTTTCGGGCCGAAACCCTTTTTCAGACTGATCGGGGGCGGGGACAAGAAAGGGAAAAGGAGGAGTAGCCAGAAAGCTGGGGGATGGGAGGAGACAGCAGGGGGCAGGGACTAACAAGGACTAACAAAATTGGGTGAATTCAATGTTCATGCCCGCCGGACGCAGGCTCCCCAAACGGAAGATGGGGTGCTGTTCCTCCAATTTCCGGTGCTGCTCGCTGTGCCATGGAGGAGACCCATGGACAGAGAGGTCTGAGAGACGGAACAGGCCCTATATGTAATCAGGACAGGTTTGGAGAAGGACAATGGCCAAGATCGACACAAAAGTTGGTAACTAGTGTAGATGGGACATGTTTGTCGGCATGGGCAAGTTGGGCCAAAGGGCCTGTTTACACGGTGTAAGACTCTGATTCAATGAGTTATGGAGGCTCAGCACTTCAACTCCCCCTCCCACTCCGTTTCCGACCTCTCTAGTTATCTACTCTTCAGTGGGTCAAGAAGAAAACCTATTAGCCAAAGCTAATCCGAGCATCAAGATCAGGAAGGTGCCCTGTTTGGTTAATATTGATTTTGCTGATCTCTTTTTGAACCTGTATTTTGAATCACTATACAGTGCACATTAATTAGATAGAAGTGATGATCCTGACTTTACTTACAGGCAAAAATAAGTTACTTTGCTAAAATACGGGACGTAGAATTATACTGTTACATAAACCAGGCATTCCAAGAGAATAAAGGAATAGAAGATAACAATTGAAAACTATTAACTTTTAGGAAAGAAAAGTTGCACATTATTTTTTTGAGCAATAGCTTCTGGTTATGATGAGAAGCATCACATTGCTACTTCTAGTAACTGAATACTGTATAATGTTAACAAAAAATAACTACATCAGCTGTAATTCTAAACTTCTGAAAAAATGAGAAAGTTTTTCCTCATCATAAATCTGAAGCGTAAGCAAACATCCCTTATTTATAATGTTGAGAATTACATCAATGCAACCAGTGACACTGACCAAAGGTCAATTACTACATACACTTTCTGGTGATGAATCTACAATTTTCCTGACAATTCCAAACAGGATACAGTTGTACTTTTTTTTTACAAAACTTTAAAAGTTTTAACATCAAAATTTCTTAAGCAATAGTCAAGAATAATTGTGAGCAGCCATTCAGATACTTTTCCATAGACCTATACTTTTTATAAATGAAGATTAAAGGGGTTTAAAAGTGGAGCCAATGAACTAGGCAGGATATTCCAATCCTGTCCATGACCTTGCATCAAACACCATACTTAAAACCACCCTTAAAATCAAACGTGTGAATTTTGGAAATCTGAAAAACAGAAAATACTGAAATGCAAGGCAGGTAAAGGAGGCATCTGCACAAAGAGATGTCAATGTTTCAGGTTACAGCCAATTTTCTTTTCGTTTCCATAAATGTTGCTAGATTTGCTGAGTGTTTCCAGCATTTTCTGTTTTCTTAGCATTCACTTTGTACATATTCTAGCTTTGTTCTGTATTTTCTGCAGTAAAGTACTTCTACTTTCTACTTCAAGTGTACGTATTCAAAATTGTTACCACGAATCAAAGCACATATGATGCCAATCAATACCAAAGCAAGCGAAAAATGACATCTATTCTGTGCTGGAATAAACCGCTAATTTGCATTTTCACATACATCAACAACAGCAGTGAAAACTAGTGTGAAATAAAACTGTGAAATTACCAAGAGGTTACATCATAGTCCTGAGAAGCTGCTTGGACTAGGTGTAGTTTTAAATAAATTGCTGTTGAATAACCCTCTTACTGGCTACTTGTTTCCTCAAGTGAAACTGAGGTGCTGCAAAATTATATTTTGCTCAATTTTAATATTTACAGTTATTGAATCAATTACTCAATAGGATTGGCAAGTAATTCAAAATTTGATATAAACCATGAAAATCATAATTGGCGGAAATGTAAGGCCAAATTGTTGTGTGCCGATGAAAGGGTTAATAGACGATTACTTGAATGACAATGCACCTATATTAATAAGTGGAAAAGAAAAAAAACCTTTACGTGAATCCTTTTTGATTGAATCACACCAAGAAAAAGTAGAAGGAAGTGAAAGAACAAATATCAGTCCCAAATTAATCCCATTTTAATCAATGTTACACAAGTACTGAACATGCAGAACCACACCGCATTTAGCATTAGGCTGGCCCCAACCATTGCCCATCAGCAAGCTGTATGGTCCAAAATCATAGTGGTTTAAGACCATCCAGCAGTGTTAAGGATCAGTTAAATTATGGCCAAGCAATTTTCTCTAATACCTCTCTTTAGAAACGATGCCGTTCTCTGGATTATTGCAAGCCCTAATGAAGGAAAATGAATGAAAGTACATGTGAGGAAAATGAAATAATTTGAAGAAGGTTTTGAACTGAGATGTTGAGAAAGTGAACTACATGCAATGTAGTATTATTTATTTATTCAATTTAGGCATTCAAAACTCATTGCTTGCTTTGACACCATGTAATAACAACACATAAAAGGTCTGAAACCAGTCCGCTGCTTAGATATTTAAGATCTTACCAATAGCAAGGAACAACACTGTTCAATGTGACTATTAACTCCTATTGACAACCTACTTGTGGTCCAAACAGATCAGGAGAGAGTTTCAAATGACCAGTCTAGAGAACCAAATGTGGGAACATATAATTGGAGTTATGATTTGCACTTGCAGTAGTTACAGTTGTACTTTCTTTTGATTTGAGATAAAAAAACATTTTGGGACCTGAAGAAGGGTCTCGACCCAAAACGTCACCTAGTCCTTCGCTCCATAGATGCTGCCTCGCCCGCTGAGTTTCTCCAACATTTTTGTCTACCTTGGGATCTTTTATGGGTTTTTTTTAATGCTTTGTGATCAACTGATGGAGCCGCTGCCTCGGGTTTGACCTTGACTTGGGTTGCAGCCTGTTGCACATTCTTCGCGACAATGAGGGTTTCCTCCCCTATCCCAAAGACGTGCTGGTTTGTAGGTTAATTAGTCTCTGTACAATTCCCCTAATGTGTTGCGATTGGGCAAAACGTAGAATAACATAGAACTGTGAGATCAATGGCCAGTGTGGACTTGGTGGGCCGAAGTGCCTGTTTCCATATTGATCTTTAAACTAAACTGAACATTTAACAATCTTTGAATAATTTATGACAATGCAACTGCAGCATTGTTTTTTTCTTAAATCAGCACATCCAAGAATTTGTCGTTGTATGGTCTCAAAATGTCAGTATTTTCCTCGGTTTTGTCTGTTCTATGTAGGTAGTAACTTAAACATCCAAAACATTTGAAAACATGTATTTTTCAAAATCAGAATCTGTCCAAGATACCATACCCAAGTAATCCTCTTACATATCTAATATGTTACAATAAAGTGTATTTTTTTGGTAAAGCAGGCATCAACAGTTAAATATGTATGATCTTACCAATAGCAAGAAACAACACTGTTCAATGTTAATATTAACACCTATTGACAACCCACATGTGGTAGGTTAAATGTTAAATGTTTGTAGTCTATTAAAAGTTAAATGTTTGTAGTCTATTAAATGTAGTATGTAGAGACTACATCAAGAGCCTAAAATTTGTCATAGAATTGAAAAATCTACCTCACCAGAGGAGGCCATTTGGTCCACCATATTTATGCTGTCAAAAATAGCTGTTTAGGCTACTCCGAATTCCAAGACTATGGTGCCATAGGCTATGGTGCTCGATGTTCATCCAGGGCTTGCCTTTTAAGGCGTTCTTTCACCATCATCCTTCAAACTGCAAGTTCCAGTCCATCAATGTTTTCAGTGAAAATAAAATTTTCCAACTCCTTCCAATAAATTCATCTCCCCTAGTTATTAACCTCTCTGCTAAGAGAAACACGTCAGGACATCAACTTCTCACCAACAAGAGAGAGGTCCTGACCTACCATCTACCTCATTGGAAACCCTGGACTATACTTGCACTAAGCATTATTCCCTTTATCCTTTATCTGTACACTGCGGATGGCTTGATTATAATCATGTGTAGTCTTTCCTCTGACTGGAACAAAAAAGCTTTTCGCTGTATCTTGCTACACACGACATTAAACTAAACAACTTTGTATATAACAATTAAATCTTTCAACTTCCTTGGTCCCAAGAATATAATCCCACCTCAATCTTTAATGTTTTATATTCTACACATTCAATACCATCCTCTTAAATCGTTTCTGTTTTCTCTTTATTGCCATCACATCCTTCCTGTAATATAGTGACCAAGGCTGTATGTAGTATTCTACCTGTGATCCAATAATGAATCATTGAAACCCCAGATGAGACATGATGTGAACATAAAGCACATACTTGTATTTTCTAGCTGTTTTACGTGAATCATTCGAGCATTCGATTGCACACGCTGAACTGACGAGGTCATTTTCACCGAATCCTATGTGTGGTTTAAGTAATCAATTAGGGATGCCCATCTTGAATATAAATGTTGTGGTAATCTGTTAGGTTATTCCAAAAATGTTATAATTGTACTTTGTCATATGCAGCCATCAATTTGCAGAAATGACTCATCCACAGATGATAAGATCATGATTCCTAAAATTAAATTTGTACGTATTAAATTATCAGCCCCATAGCAATGTCTGAAGTGAAATTTGCATCAGCAATGAATCTGAAAATAGATTTGCTTGTGAACAAGTGGTGTATTTTGATTTGTACCTTAAATCAAAAAACACCTTTCCCACTCTCTTCTGAAGGTTCTGTGTCATGGCTAAGATTCCTTCTTGTTGGCTCATGCTCAGTTTTTAATTTAAAATGTGTCATTGGAACTTTCGTTTTGCTTAGGAAGTCCCAGTAAATTCTGTTCAGAATGTCTGGAGCAGTATCATATAACCTTTGAAATAGTGTTTCCTGATTAATAGCCAAAGCTTTGATTCATTTCCAAAAGTCATTTGAGTTAACGATTCTTCTCCGGCCTATTGGTAATTTGGTGCTTTGTCCCATTATGGTCCATAGCCGCAGTCATTAAAAAATAGTTCTACTGATTTTTGTTCACTTGCTAAATGTTACAGTTTCTAAAAGATTTTCTTTCAACTCTAAAGTTTAACACGGTTGGAAAGGGATCTTGTTGCCACTTACAATGGGGTAAGAAGCCCATGAGTGGTTCTTTAGACTGGTCATCAAAATTTCTCATCAGCATATTATATTTATGCTACACGTGGGATATAGTCAATATAGAAAAATCTTCATGTGCAGGTAAATTAATCAAAGATTAAAACCAACTTTACCTATTCGCAATAACTCGGTAAACTATAATTTTTGGAATAAATTTAAAATGCATCAACAAATAAAGCATCTTGGTAACAAATGCTTTGCACATGGTGAATTTAATCAAATGCTTCTTACCAGATTTCTTCTTTGCAACTGGTTCCCTGAAATAATAAGAAATAAGTTGTAATGAGTGAATGAAATAGTTGGCTATTATGTCAGTAAAAGTTACAAGACATCAAACCTTAGCATTTATAATCAAGATTTAGTTTTAAAATTCAATAAACAATATATGGGAATGGTCCAATCACCAATATTATATTGACAGCAATTTTCAATCTTTGTAAAGTACCATAAATGCAGTGGAAAGAATTCCTGTTCCCTTGCCAGGACTAAAGAAACTGGTTGTCTGCCAACCTGCATTCAATCTCTATTTAACATGCAGCAATTGACACGTGGATAGATTAAACATCGTTATTTTGATGATTACTGATCAGAGCTGTGAAATTGAGCTGGGAGTACAACACTCAAAAAATTATTGGTCTGACAGAAATTGAGTGAAGGCGATAAGGTGAAGAAATACTTCTCACTCACAATGTGCAAGCCCAAAATCTATTAAGTATTGACTGCCAAATAGAAGTCTCTGTGCAGTAGATGCAATGGTGTAGCTGATGGAGATCAATGGGACCAACAACAATCCCTCTGAAGTGATACGTCTGCAGTGATTGTTGTGTTCGGTACTGAGGAGCTGTTCAGTCAGGTAAGACATTCTGGCAGTACAAGTCAACAAGAACAAGGACTGCAGGAAGAATTAGTTAATTAACCAGAGCATTGCGCGACAATGGTCCATGGGGGAGTGGAATGCAATAATGGTGGGAAACAGCAGAGACAAAGAAATATGTTGGAAAGAACTGCAGATGCTGGTTTAAACCGAAGATAGACACAAAATGCTGGAGTAACCCAGCAGAACAGGCAGCATTTTGTGTCTTTGTAGACAGAAAAATAAATACTTTTCTCTGCTCTCACTCGGACGTCCAAAAGACCCTGTAGCAGGGTTTACTCTTCAAGGGTGGAGAGGAATGGAGTGCGAGATAAAAGATATGGTGGGAACCAAAGATTGAAAGGACTAAGGAGGTGGTTCAGTTTAAGGAGTATAACTAGCATATACACTAATCTCCAGATTACTGGTTTACCCACATGCAAATGACACAAGTTCCATCAGATCTGAGAGTTGGTGGTTCAAACATTGGCTTGAGAAAAAAGGATTTCAACTCATGCAGCATAATTATCAGTGCTAGGGAAAGAAGTTATTATGTTAGGATGTACGCCACGTGAACTGGACACAGCTCGATCTCTTAGTGAATCACGTAATCAGAGCTATGGACAAGTTTTCAGCGATGTGGTTGTGGGCCGATTCTGCTGAGGCATATTTTAGGAAGATGATGATGAGAAATGATGTGGTCACAATGCAACATTACAAAATGGGTACTGATAACTAGAATCTGTCAGGAAGAGAACAGCATACACACACACATGTTGACAATTTGAGTCAAAGCAGAAACAAAGATAAGACAATTGAAGGATCTTTATCTGAAAGCATGGAACATTCAGAGAGAGTTTCCTCCCAAATTCCAAAGATGTGCAGGTATGTAGGTTAATTGGATTCTGTAAATTCCCCCTAGTGTGTAGGACAAAGGACTTATATATGGGTGATTCATGGTCAGTGTGGATTCAGTGGGCCAAAGGGCCTGTTTCCATGTTGGATCTCTAAACTAACCTCTAAATTCTACCGCAGTTGGAAGGGAATGCTGAGATAAGTTTCCAATCAGATCAGCCATGATTTAATTGAATAGCAGGGCAGAGTTGAGAAGCCAAGTAACCGTTGCCTGCTCTTACATATCCCTTTAAAGTGAAAAAAAAAAATTGACCAACTGGAGAAATTATCCAACCATAGCTATCTAGAGGTCAAAAACAGTATTCGGTCAAAGGAAGAGACTCATAGAACATTGCCAAAAGCAAAAAGCAGTTTTCAACAGAGAAGGTTCATGAGCGAAAGAATAGAAAACAAGAGTAATCTATTATGAAATATGGGGAAAAAAGACCATAAAGATGGTGTGCACTTTCACCCTCCGACATACTTATTCACCTCCTCTCCATTCAGTGTGAAGATAGATGTGCATATAGGTAAAGACCACGACTGTTAATACGGGTTCCTTATAGACTGAAACTAGATGTCAAATGACATTGAGAAATAAGGAAATGCAATAAAACTAAACAAATATTTTGTTTCTGTCTTCATGGAAGACATAGAAAAACCCTTGAACATAGTGAATGAGGTCATGAAAGAAAGTACTTTAGATAAAAAAAATAATTAGAATCAGTCATAGAGTCATACAGCATGGAAACAGGCACTTCTGCCCAACTTGCCCACATCGACCAACATGTCCCATCTACATGTCCCGCCTGCCTGCATTTGGCCCATATCCTTCTACAACTATCTTATCCATGTACCTGTCCAAATATTTCTTAAACGTCACAATGGTATCTGCCTCAACTAGTCCCCCCCCCCCCCCCCGGCAGCTCGTACTATATACCCACCACCTTTTATGTGAAACAATTACCCCTCAGGTTCCTAATAAATATCCCCCCCCCCCCCCCCTCCCCCCCCTCCCCCCTCACTTTAAACCTATGTCCCCTGGTTCTCAATTTCCCAATTCTGGGCAAGAGCCGTTGCTTTTACGCATTCTATTCCTATCATGATTTTGTACACCTTTATAAGATCACCCCTATTGCTCCTGCACTCTAGCCTGCTCAATTTCTCACTATCGGGCAGGCCCTCAAGTCCTGGCAACATCCTGGTAAATTATTTCTGCACCCTTTCTAGCTTGACAACATCTTTCCTATGTCATGGTGCACAGAACTGAACACAATACTCTAAATGCAGCCTCACCAACGCCTTATATAACTGCAACATGACCTCCCAATGTCCAATACTCTGACTGATGAAGGCCAATGTGTCAAAAAGCCTTTTTGACCACCATATCTACCTCCGGCTTCACTTTCAAGAAAAATTCTGAAGAAAGCAATGGGACTGAAAGCTAATAAATTCCTTGGCCCCAAGAACCAGCATCTGAACATTCGAAAAAAGATAATCAGCAGTTTATTTCGCTGTCACAGTATTTTCTATTATTATAAAGGTTGTAGCCAGGATTCGTGGATTTTCCTTCCACTTGAAAGCGCTGCTCATCTACTGTAAATCCAAATCGTAACAAAATCTCTGCCCAAAATTTAGCTCATTGTCCAACACATCCTCTGCCTTATGGCTGGGAACACCGCAATCCACTAGAACCAGTTCGACAAATTCAAACCAGTTCTACTAAAGTCAGAGGAGCTAATCTAGAGAAGTTGTGCACACCCTTCATAACACAAGAATTTTTAAATGAATTGGATTTTTAAAATGTTAATTCAAAATTTATTACATTTCTGGAAATCAGAACTGTAGATTTATTTTATTTGGATCTTTTCATTTTTATATTAAATCTACTGCACCGGGTCTGGCTTCATCAATGCTATGTTGTCTGTTCCAGGAAACTATATTATGCCTGATAAAAAATAGATTTTTATAATATAGAGAAAACAATCATAAAGAGCTTGTTAGTGATTAGTGCATTTCTAATTGGCACTCTAATCCCAGCAGGCACCCAACAGCTATTTACTGGGGAACATATCATACCAATTTCTGGATATTTAAAATTGCCTTTTGGTAAATATCAGCAAGATATTCAAACGGAAACCTCTCATCATTAACTGGAAATGGATGAACAACTGATTTTGTGTTGTCCTCGCAAACGAGCATAGAAATGGTGAAGTCTTCGGATTCTATTGGTTACAGTTTTGCTATTTGTGTGGAGTTGTGTTCTGTGAGGGTACTTTGTTGGCTTACTTGTTACGACACAGAAGGAGGCCAAATGACCCATCTGGCTGGTGAGGAGGGGGCTGTGGACCCCCAGCAGGACCAAAAACAAGACCTGTCAAAGGGCGGATGAGCTCCTAGCGAGCCAACAGCCATCTAGACTTCAGTAGAAGTTGCGATCTCTGTCGTACATAGCATTGTAAGGCACCGTGCCCGTTGATGTTTGCAATGATGATGATGGTGTATTTGTTAGTATGTGTATATATACACACTGAACATTTTTTTCTCTCTCATTTATTATATTGTTTACAGTGTACTATGTTTACATATTTTGTTGTGCTGCAGCAAGTAAGAATTTCATTGTTCTATCTGGGACATATGATAATAAAACACTCTTGACATGCCTACCAACTCCTCTGTGTATTTTGACACTTGACTACACTTAGAGACATTTATCAGTATCCAATTAATTGCCCACCATGTATGTGAGAGGAAACCAGAGACCCTGTGGAACCAGGTGCACTGGAGATCAGGATTGATCCCTGGGTCCCCAGAGATGTGGCGCAGAAGCTGACACGATGTTACGTTCCTGTTGGCTCAACTACAGATGTTGGTACACACGAAAGGACACAAAGTGCTGGAGTAACTCAGCAGGTCAGGCAGCATCCCTGGAGAACATGGTTAGATTACATTTCGACAGGGACCCTTTTTTTAGTCTGTTTGCGTTCCTTTGAGTTCGATTAGCTTAAAGTTCAGTACTAAAATGAAGACCACCTGTAATCAAAGGTGGTAGAAGCAAGTTGCTTAACATTTTTTTTTTAAACAAGGCATTTTAGTTTTCAAAGCAGCACTGGAGACTCTTATTTATTAAGGAAATGAAAACCATTTATTTAAATACCAATTGAATTCACGAGAAGTGCAGGCAAAATGTCATAGACAAGATAAAGCAGGGGAATTTGAAAGTACTAGACAATTAGGATCAACATGAAAACAGATTTAGGGCAGCAGTGGAGACATAGTGTTGAGACACAGGAAGTAGAGTTACAATGTGTGACCACATTATCTAGAGGACATAACTCAAACCAGGAATTTGAAGATAGGGAACAATTTATCAGTGAACAAGACCAAAAAGCAGCTGTGTTAGGTACACAACAAAATTTAAATCATTTTCAATTTACAATATTCATAATGTATTCTAAATTTATCAAGTTTTACAATAACGATAGTACATGAACAGTAATGTTTTCCAACAGATTACTTCTTGTAAAATCCAAGCACCACATTTATCATTCACTTTGCAGGATTTTGGCATAGCTAGTAAGGCCAGTATTTATTGCCTGTCCCTGTGTGTCCTTGTGTATGTGATATTGAGCTGCCTTGAACTGCTGCAATCGTTTGTGTGAAGATGCAATGTTGCTGTGTAGGGAGTTCAAACAAGATGGCATCCCATTTTCTGAGGGAACCTAAAAATGGTGGTGTTCCTGCGTATTTACTACCCTTATCATTCTTGATGGTAGAGATCATGGAGTGGTTGGGTGCTGTTAAGAGTAATCAGCCTTGTTTTTATATTCTTGTCCCCATGAAATGAATGCACTCCCAAGGCCCATTTGGCTCTCCGATTTCTGAATCCTCTCCCCATTTAGAAAATAGTCTGCACCTTTATTCCTTCTGCCAAAGTGCATGACCATACACTTTGCCATGCTCTATTCTATTTGCCACCTCTTTGCCCATCCTCCCTATCTGTCCAAATCCTTATGTAGCCTCCCTGTTTCTCTCAACACTACCTGTCACTTCACCTATCTTCGTATCATCTGCAAACTTGGCCACAAACCCGTCAATTCCATCATTCAGATCATTGACATACAATGTGAAAAGTAGTGAACCAAACACCGACCCTGGTGGAACACCACTAGTCACTGGCAGCCAACAAGAAAAGGCCCCCTTTATTCCCAATCATTGCCTTTTGCCAATCAGCCAATCTCCTATGCATGCTATTACCTTGCCTCCAATACCATGGGCTTCTATCTTATGTAGCACCTTACCAAAGGCCTCCAGAAATCCAAGTAAACAACATCTACCAACTCTGGGTTGTCTACCCTGCTTGTTACCTCCTGAAAAAAACGGCAACAGATTGCCTCTAACGATTAGCACGAAGAAGCCTGATAAGTTATAACGAGGTTTTACAGCTTTTAGATTCTAAATAGTCATCAATGCAGTTCATTTTTTCCTCTAGTCAAGTTCCAAATTCAACGTAGGGTGAAAAGGGAATTTAAAAACGCTTTACGTGAATTTTCATCTTTGTGAATTCTTTATTGGTTGCTGAACTGTTGGCTGGCGGGGGTCCAACTGAACAAATGCCTAATATCAGCGTGTCTTTGGAAAAATACTATTCATGCACAGAATTGTCAGTATGCTGGAATCACATCTTATTTTTATGAGGATTGATACATTCTACCCAATATCTACTAATGCAATTGCATATTCCAGGGCTGTTCCAAAAGTGTTTCCTTTTGATCGGGACATAACACACAATGATTTATGAGCATTTATGAGTATCTATTTTATTTAAGCTCTCCAGTGATAGATTACGCAAATAATAACTCTTCATAAGATTGATTAAGCTACTTTATTTTCTCTTAGGTAAACATAGAGAATAATAACTGTGATTAGATCTACATTTTCCATCAATACAACTTGTTTTTGAGTGCTAATGAGAATATACTGGACATTTAATATTATTGCCTTCTCTTTCAACATTAGGCTTTACTGCCTGTTTGCCCTCAAAGCAGCCCACTTGCAAAAAAGATAAAGCCTCTCCACAAAGATACATTTTATTTTTTAGTTGCATCAAATGTAAATACCTTTCAACTCAACAGGATGCAAGTTCTTGTACTTTTGCCTAATGGATGAAAAAAGCAAGGTCACCCTGACGCTACTTGTGAAAGTCACAAAGATAGCAACAATTTCATGATGTGCACAAGTGTTGTCAAGTTTCTTTCTGTAACATTGACATTTAGTTTTCAGTATTCCCACTTGATGCATTGCAGGCACTTCGCATCGAATGTGCCATTGTCTGCATCTGACTTTCAAAGGGACAAACAACAATACAAGTAACATTCTCACTTTCCCAGCCACACGGTAAAGTTGCTACTGAATGGATGGTTTCTTGGTCCTCCTGAATATTCCAAATGGAATTTAAACTGCAGGTTTCTCAAAATGTTGTAACGTTGCTAATCCTAGGTTAATAAGGTATGCTCGATCAAGTATAACAAAGGAGTAAAATGCAGGAACACTAAAAAAGGATAATTCAAGCCACAGACATTAATGATTGATTGATTAATTGATGGATGTTAAAATGACTTGAGGTGTAGGAAAGTTGCCCTCAAAGGATCAGAGGGCAACTCGGGTGGACTGTTGAAAAACAGGAGATCCTGTTGCGGCGACAACAAGTCTCCTGTCCGGTGGCAGGGAGGTCTATGTGAGGTCATGGATGCAGTCTATGAAAGCCTATAAATTGGAGATGAGCAGAGATAAACCAAATGATCGTCGTCAGCCTGCTTCAGATAAATAATTACAATCCTAGTAGGTATGTTACAATATTTACCTTCAGCGGCGCTGCAGTTCTGCCCCTGGCCTTATGCGCGACTTTGGCGCCTTTGAGGGGGCGGGGGTCGGGATTAAAATGCTGTTTTCTCCTGCCTGTCTGAGATATATTTTCTCGGCCTGCTACCTGCTAAACTTCGATCCAACTTCCATTCTCTGAAGTTTTTTTTTAAATCGCGGGATAATTTAATCGCTGGAGTAAAATAAAAAAGCTACTTCTAACGCCGTCAACGCCGACAACGGGTCGGATCTCACTTGGGTGACAAAACATAAGGCAAGTCGTATATTTTACATATAAACTTGCTTCTTAGGATGACTTCAATCCAAATTTCATTGGCGAAAATGTGAATTTGCCCCAAACAAACCGGCAGTGTTTTTCCTGCCAATATGGTGTTCAAAATCACCGCAAATGCAACGTTCCAATCAATCGCGTTCCACAAAAACCCACTCGCAAGATGATTTAAAAGCCCACTAATTTACGGGAATTAAACATTAAATTCCTTCCATTTGGCCTATAAATGCATAACAATGAGATTTAAAAATCATGTTATATTGTGAATGTTATTTGGACACTTAGGCTTTTTAAAAATGTTAATCTTTTCTTAAGAAATGGATAGATGTTTAGAACTAGTAATTGAATTTTGTAATTAGCTACAATTAATTAGTAACTAACTAATGATATGCTTTAATTTCAGGTCATCCAAGTAAGATTGTTTCATATTTGTTTCAGAATGCATCAATCTATAATAACTGAAAAATTCTTTCAATTCTCTTAATTTTTAAGAGAGTTATGGGCTTTTGACTGTCCTCGATCACAGCTTTTGTGTTAAGTCAATGGAAAAATAATAGGGAAGAAGATGCTAATTTCCGAGTATGAAAATGACCATAACTTTTTTAATACTGAAGATATGAAAGTGAATTAGGTGTCAAATTAAACTTTTTATGCTCTATCTGATGGGATAAATTGCAGACTTGACTTTTTAAATCTCAAAATTTGTAACATTGCTAATCCTAGGTTAAAGTCAAAGTCAAAGTGTCCTTTATTGTCATTCATACCTTTTGGTCTGAATGAAATTTCGTTGCCTTGCAGTCATACATATAATAAAAATAACAAAAACACATAATAAACACAAATTTAAACACAGCGAGTTCACCAGGCACTTCCTCACTGTGGTGGAAGGCAAAAATCTTAAAAGTCTTTGTCCGAGCTCCGCGAATGGGCCGGTTCAATCTCCGCGGCCCGGGTTGGTCAAAGCTGTCGAAGCTGCCGCCCTCCAGTCCAGCGGACGAAGTTGCTGTTGCGGGAGCTCCGGAAAAACAGGTCACCGATCTGTGACCTGCGAGCTCCCACGATGTCGTCCACTGGGCCTGCGGCCGAGCTTCCGAAGTCGGGTTGCAACCGCCAGAACGCCGCCACAGCTCCAAGTCGGGCCGCCGCCGGAACGCCACCACAGCCCCGAGGCTGCCAGCTCCGCCATTAGGCCTCAGCGCAGTCGGAGACGGGGGACACAGCACGAAAAAGTCGCACCCCCCCGATGGAAGAGACAAAAACCATGTTTCTCCCACCCCACCCACACATACACAACCTAATAAACCTAATTTATTTATTACTCTATGGAGAAGGGTAAGATAATTGAAATTATAAAAAAAGTATGATTACTGACTGTTAGGCATTAAAGCAATGATAAAAAAAAGGGGATATTGGCACAAGATCATGAAAAATTATGGGAAAATGATTTATCTTCAGTTGAAAAATTCAATGTTTAATCCAGATGGTTGCAAAGCGCCTGGAGAGACATAACAATGTTATTCTTCTAGTTTACATTAAGCCTCACTATGGTGGGTGGGGGACGGTGTGGGGGAGGGAGGTTGGGGAAATGGGCGCAGGCATGCACGTTGCTGTGGGAGTGGGATTAAGAATCAAGATGACATGCTCACTAACCCTCAGTGATTATGCGTAAGTGCTTTGAAAGTGATTGCCCAATCGCCATTTCATTTCTCCAGTGAAGATATGGTCACATTGTGAACGCTGAATGCAGCAGACTAGATTGGAAGTGGTGCAAGGAAATCTCTGCTTCAAATGTTGGCAATACGGCAGACTGGATCTTCGGACCTGCTCAGTATTTCCAGCATTTTCTGCTTATGTTTTCCACCATCTATAGTTTTTTTTTAAATTTCAATTACCTCGCGAATTACTGCTTCACCTGGAATCACTGTTTTCATAACTAAATGTGGGCAGGAAATCTGTAAATCGACAGGTGTTGTATCTCTAGTTACATGGGAAGGTGCTCTGGGAGAGGGAGTGGTAGGTGTGGTTATAACTGCAGACCACAAGCTGTGAAATGCCGAAGGAGAAAAGAGTGAAAGATGCGATAGCTGGTGGGATCATGTTGCACTGCGCTGAATCAGTGTGTAGGTGAGGTCTTAAGAAGGGTCTAGATCTGAAATGAAACCCATTCCTTCAAACCAGAGATGCTGCCTGTCCTATTGAGTTACTCCAACACTCTAGATAATGTGAGGTGGAGGGCGAGTACCACATGAACTCTTTGTTCTGTCTCAGGGAGACGGGGTAGGAATAGATGTGATGGAAGTAGAGGAAATGTGAACCATCATGTATGGCAAAGGAGATGCCATGTTTCAGGAAAATTGACATTTAAAAAATGTTGGAGTTGAAGGCCTCCAATGGAGATGATGAAAAACTGGAAGAAGGGAATACAGTGGCTTCCTTCAGAAGGTAGGGTGAGAGCGTATATATTCAAGGTAGCTGTGGGAGACTAAGAGCCTGTAAAATATGTTGGTGGTTGCCCTATCTTTTGAGATGGAGGCAAAGATCTAGAAAAGAAAGTGTCAAAAATGGACTATTGAGAGCTGGGTGGAAATCGGCAACAAAAGTGATGAGGTTTTTTTTTTTGTTCTATGTGTGCAAAATGTAGCACCAATACTCCAGAGCTACAACAAGCATACATTTGCCACCTGCCAAACTGGGAATTAAGATGCACATATTAGCAACTGAAAAGCGGGTGAGGTGCCTTCACATTTCCACAGCTAGGCCAACCATTAATGCAACTATCCATTGGAAGACAAAATCGTGCCAGATCAATAAAAACCATGTACAAAAGGATCAAGAAACTAGTAGCCCATAGACAGATAC
Organism: Leucoraja erinaceus; assembly: GCF_028641065.1. Taxonomy (NCBI): domain Eukaryota; kingdom Metazoa; phylum Chordata; class Chondrichthyes; order Rajiformes; family Rajidae; genus Leucoraja; species Leucoraja erinaceus. Next base: position 34,589,751 of record NC_073387.1, on the reverse strand, counting down.
ACTGCATGTTAGGACAGGTAGGAAGCTGCATATTCAATCAACTCTTTGGGGCGGCACAGTGGCGCAGCGGTAGAGCTGCTGCCTTACAGCACCAGAGACCCGAGTTCGATCCTGACTACGGGTGCTGTCTGGATGAAGTTTATAAGTTCTCCCTGTGACTGTGCGGAATTCATCTGGGTACTCCAGTTTCCCCCCCACACACTGAAGGCTTGGAGGTTATTTGGCTTCAGTAAAATTGTTCCTAGTGTGTAGGGTAGTAATAGTTTGCAGGGTGATAGCTGGTCGGTGCGGACTCGGTGGGCTTATGTAATTGTTTCAGTGCTGTATCTCTAAAGTCTTGGTCAGTACAAGGTCAATGAAGTGAAAAAAATTGACTATATACAATTGACCTCAAATATGGATTCCATTTACCATGACAGGCCTTTTTGATGCAGAAGATGTCCTCATGTCAGTTTATCCTTGCAAAATAATTCTTATTCTCTCTGAGGCAGCTTGGCTTTCTGACAGTTCAGTTCAGATGCAATCGTCTAATCTAATTGATGAGATACAATGCTGGAAATGACAGATTTACCACAGGTAGCTTTTCAATCCTTAAGATTGTCTTTTAAATTTGGCAATTCTTCAGAAATGTCCCAATCACACTGAAATCCAATCCAATTGCACTGAAGGGTAAACAAGGACTATTGTAAATTATGACTGCACAATAATAAAGAAAATAGGGTCTGTTTTTTTTTTAAAGCAAGGCTCCAAGGAAATATAATATCCTTGAATCAATATCTAAAATTTGTTACAGAAAACTGCAGCTAAACTGCAGCCATTATCTCTATGGCTCCAAGATCTCTACACCTGAAGTACCAGCATTAAATGCACACATAAACAGCTGATGATGAGGCCAAGCTGGTGACAAAAACACCAAAAGATCTTAATAATGATGACCGTGAAAAATGCCAGGTGATCACAGAACACCATCTGGTTCATTATTATATTTCAGGGGAGGAAATCTGCCATCCTTACCCAGTCTGGCTGATATGTGACTCTGGGCCTTCTGTTTGTGGTTGACCTTTAAATACCTTCTGAAGTGGTAGAGTTACTGCCTTACAGCACCAGAGGCCTGGGTTTGATCCTAACCACAGGTGCTGTCTGTAAGGAGTCTGTACTTTCTCTCTGTGACCGTGTGGGTATTCTTTGCGTGCTCCCGTTTCCTCCCACGTTAAAAAGACATGCAGGTTTGTAGGTTAATTGGCTTATGTAAATTGTCCCTCATGTGTAGGATAGAACGAGTGCATGGGTGATTGCTGGTCGCCGCAGATTTGGTGTAGCAAATGGCCTGTCCCCACACTGTATCTCTAAACTAAACTAAAAGTAGGGGGTCAGTGCTGGGTCCATTATTGTGTGTCATATTGTATTAATGATTTGGATGAAAATATAGTAAGTTTGCAAATTACTGTACGTGCAAAGTGATGCATTTTTAGAAGTCAATTAGGGCAGGACTGATACAGTGAATGGCAGGGCATCAGGGAGTATTGTAGAACAAAAATACATAGAAGCAAAATTGCATAGTTCCTGAAAGTATCGCCTCCGACAGACAAGGTGGTGAAGGAAGAGTTTGGCACATTTTCCTTCATCAGTTGAAGCATTGAGTACAGGTGTTGAGGCATTACGTTACAGCTGTGCAAGATGTTGGTGAGTCCGTAAAGTAATATTGTGTGCCGTTCAGGTTACCATACTAGAGGAAGGTTGTGATTAAGCTAGAGAAGATGTGGAAATAATTCACAAGGGTATTGCTTGGACTACAAGGCTTGACTGGGTAGGCTGAAACAGTTTTCACTGGAATGAAGGAGACTGAAAGAAGTCTCAAAGAAGTTTTGTAAAATAATGATGAGCATAGATAAGGTGGATTATCACAGTTTTATTTTCCAGGGTAAGGGAGAAAGGTTTAATGGAACCCGAGAGGCAAGTTTCTCACAAAGATGGGTGGGTATATGCAACAAACCTGCCAGAGGAAATGGTAGTAGAAACAGGTACAATTAAACATATAAAAAACATTTGGACTGGTACACGGATAGGGAAGTTTTAGAGATATGTGGACCAAATGCACCAAATAGGGCTAACTCAGGAAGACATATTGGTCTGCAAGGATGTTAGAATGAAGAGCCTGTTTCTGTGCTCTATGACTATTATAACAGCTGGTATCATTGGCAGCTGGTCTCTTTTATATGAATTGACTGATGAGTGTTAAATAGAGTGGTAAATCCTCAGAACATTTGTGTTCGCTTGGTGAAGAATATGTTGATCGTGCACTTTAAAAAAGCTGAGCATAAAGAGAACATAATAAAATACTTGTTTTGTTTTTCAAACTCATTGGCAGTGATTCCAGTTCCTAGAATTTAAACTCCTTATAAAACATGTCTATTTTAAATCTCTGACGTGCTTTATATTATTGCTTTTTCTCTTTTTTTCCCCAAGCTTAGTCAAGTCAGACTCATCAAACATTATCTTGCTGCCAACTGTAGCAAATCACTGTCAGCGCAAACAAAGTAGAATTCTAGGAATTAGTCATGAATTTAGTTTAGTTTAGATTAGAGATACAGCATGGAAACGGGCCCTTCAGCCCACCGAGTCCGCACCGACCAACAAGCCCCACACACTAACACTATCCAAGGGACAATATGACATTTATACCGAGCCAATTTATACCAAGCCTACCAACCTGTATGTCTTTGGAGTGTGGGAGGAAACCTAAGATCTCGGAGAAAACCAACGCAGGTTACGGAGAAAGCCTACAAACTCCGTAGAGACAGCACCCGCAATCAGGATCGAACCCGGGTCTCTGGTGCTGCAAGGCAGTAGCTCTACCGCTATGCCACTGTGCCGAAAAAATTCAACTCCTATTTTTTTTTTTCCATCCATCAGATTTACAAACAAAACACCCTTATGGCTGAATTAGATTTAAGCAAAGTCTTCTAAAACTTTTGGAACTCCACATCAAATCAACCCCATATGTGGATGGTGGACATGTTAATATTTGTTTATCCCTGGTGGAGTTGAAGATTCACGAGGCTTACATCAGAGCTGTATAAAATTATGTAAAACTAGATTATCAAGAACAGATTTTAAAATAAGCTGACAGCATGGATTCTGCCTGTCTTGTGCACATAACTTCAGTACCAATTTCATGCAACCAGCCACACCAAAGTGCTGATTGACAAAATATAAGTCAGCAGCAGGAGCAGAAATATCACTTCCCTCTTTTATACTTTCAGCCTCAACTGCCTTATTTAATGCACATTCCTTTTTAGCTTCCAGGTCAAGTCGTCTTATGCATCTCTACCACTGATTAATTGTCTGAGGATTGAGCTGAAGCACAAATGGCAAAGCAGAGAAAATGTGTAGGAAGGAATTGCAGATGCTGGTTCATAACGAAGATAGACACAAAATGCTGGAGTAACTTAGCCGGTCGGGCAGCATCTGGGAAGAAAAGAATAGGTGACGTTTCGGGTCGGAACCCTTCTTCAGGCAGAATGTACAATTGGGGGGAGAGGGGGGTGGAAAAACTGGTGGTGAGAAAAGGCCAGAACAAATCAGGGCCGGCAACAAATGACCACAGGAAGGATGGAGCCCATAAGGGCCCATTGTTGGCTGGGGAAGAGTTGATAACAAGAGGGATACAAGGATGCAAACAATGGACTTGGCTGGATGTCTAGGCTCAGGGAAGGGGGAGAGGGGAGGAGTAGAGACATAGATAAAGATGAATGCATTACGTGGCCCTGTTCCATTCAATGGGATAATGGAGATGACCTAAATTAAGAGATTTAACCAGAAAAAAATATTGCAATGCTAGATTAACTTTCCTGGCATTTTTGCTGAGGCAGCCACAAACACGAGGAAGGGTTTTCACATATTAGTACGGGTGTCAAGGGTTATGGGGAGAAGGCAGGAGAATGGGGTTGAGAGGGAGAGATAGATCAGCCATAATTCAATGGCGGAGTAGACGTGATGGGCCAAATTGCCTACTTCTGCTTCTATGACTTATGAACTTAGATTATTTTTGCCTTGTGGGAGATTTAACAGCTAAACTATGGATAGTACAGGATGGGATAAACTGTACACTTAAAAATTAGGCGCAAAAAGTTAAATATTTTCTTTCAATGCATGAGTTTCAGCATGTCCAGCTGTTTCATAGAAAAACAGATGCATTTTTATTACATTGCTCAAGTATTCCTATCACCTACCTATAATTCAGAGTTGCCAACAAACTACAAAAATCTAACTGACTAAATCTAATTACTGAAATCTTGGACTTTGCAACTAGGTTTGTGTGATTATTAATATGCTTTTCTTCTGTACATGATGTACAATTACACAATTTACATTTATGTATTTTTTATTTGATTAAACATTTTAAATTGTTATTCAAAAAATAATTTCTTTAAAGTACAATGTTAATATTTTGTTGCATAATTAATATTTTGCTGCTTTTCCCAGAGAACCCAAATTATCAAATCATATAATTTTTCAAGGAATCAGTGAAAATGTAATTTTTTAATTAAAATGATATTAATATTTTGCCTTCATGATTGCCTAATATATAATTAATAACTACCAGATCATATAGAAATTGATTGTATGCAGTAAACGGGCATATCTACCAACCACTGTACGTTAAAAAAGAGATTGCTTCAGAAATGTTTCATGAGAATTTATTAATAATAATAAATAATAATAAACATTGCAAATTTACTTGCTGAGTTTCATTTTCATGAAAAACTCAATTCCTAGGCCTAAATTTGCCTTGGACGTGTTAGAATTATTCATTTTAATAATTGGGTCTCAATTGGATTTCAGCAGGTTAGATCTTGGGTTATCTGGTAATGGTGAGGTTGTAGATTGTTTTGCGAATGCAGGACGGGGACAGTGGCCACCATTTTCACCAGAGTCCACAAAAGTATACTTTGTATAGGAAGTATGATTCAATACACTGTGTAGGAAGGAACTACAGATGCTTGTTTAAACCGAAGATAGACACAAAATGCTGGAGTAACCCAGTGGGACAGGCAGCATCTCTGGAGGGAAGGAATGGGTGACGTTTCGGGTCGAGATCCTTTTTCAGACTCAATACACTGTTTACAAGATACAAGATACAAGATACATTTAATTGTCATTTGGACCCCTTGAGGTCCAAACGAAATGCCGTTTCTGCAGCCATACATTACAAACACATAGACCCAAGACACAACATAATTTACATAAACATCCATCACATCGCTGTGATGGAAGGCCTAATAAACTTATCTCTCCACTGCACTCTCCCCACCCGATGTCAGAGTCAAAGTCAAAGCCCCCGGCTGGCGATGGCGATTGTCCCACGGCCATTAAAGCCACGCCGGGTGGTGCGAGGTCGCACACCGGGTCTTGCTGTTAGAGCCCCCGGCGTGCGCTCGCAGAGTCCCGCGGCCATTCCAAGCCGCGCGGGGCAGTGATGTTAGGCCCCGCTCCAGGAGCTCTTCAACCCCGCAACTCGGGCGGTGGAAGTCGCCGTTGCGAGAGCCCTGAAAAGCGGTCTCCCTCCAGGGAGCCGCGGGCTCCCGGTGCCGCCGTCCACAGACCTGCCGTTGGAGCCTCCGACTCTCCGGTAGCAGCAGCAGCAGCGCTCCTCCACCGCTCCACCCGCTCCGGACTCGGCCAGCCCCGCGACGGTGAGTCGTAGCACCAGAGTCCCCGGCTTCTTCCTGTTGGAGGCCGCTCCTCGTTGCAGCCCCAACGACAACGGTGCACACATTGGAACGGAAACCCGACGAGAAAAGGTCGGGTCTCCAGTGCAGGGAGAGATTTAAAAAAGTTTCCCCCCCCCTCCCCCACCCCACCCCCACCCCCCACACACACACCCCAACAAAAAATAACAAAAACTACATTTAAACACAGACAGAAAATAATAAAACGCGGACAGACTGCAGAGGCCGCTGCTGACCAGAGTCGCGCCGCCCACCGAAAGTAAGTAAGTAAGTTTATTGGCCAAGTATTCACATACAAGGAATTTGCCTTGGTGCTCCGCACACAAGTAGCAACATGACATACAGTGACAGTTACGAATGATTCAGAAAACACTAAACATTAATAATAATAAAACATTAATGAGAAAACACCATTGATCAAGCATGTGAACCAACAAAATACCAGATCAAAGGGAGGCTACAGATTTTTGGCTGTTGAGAAGAGCAACTACTCGTTGATAAAAACTGTTTTTATGTCTGGTGTATTATTACTTTATTATACAGTCGCCTTCCAGAGGGAAGTGATTCAAAGAGTTTGTGGCCAGGGTGAGAGGGGTCAGAGATGATCTTACCCGCTCGTTTCCTGGCTCTTGCAGTGTACAGTTCATCAATGGAGGGAAGGTTGCAGCCAATAATCTTCTCTGCTGATCGGACAATTCACTGCTGCTTCCAGGTGCCGTGCTTGGTGGCTAAGCCAAACCAGACCATGTTGGAGAAGGTGAGAACAGACTCTACGATGGCCGTGTAGTATTGGACCATCATTACGTGTGGCAGATTGTGCTTCCTCAGCAGCTGCAGGAAGTACACCCTCTGTTGTGCCTTTTTGATTGTGGAGTCGATGGTAGTTCCCCACTTAAGGTCCTTGGAGATGATGGTTCCCAGGAACTTAAAAGACTCCACAGATGTGACAGTGGTGTTGTTGATGGTGAGTGGGGTGAGGGGAGGGGGAGCTCTCCTAAAGTCTACAATCAATTCCACTGTCTTAAGAGCGTTGAGCTCTAGGTTGTTGCAACGGCACCAGGACGCCAGCTGTAACACTTCCTGTCTGTAGGCAGATTCCTCCCCATCATGGATCAGTCCAATCAGGGTTGTGTCATTCGCAAACTTGAGAAGCTTGACAGAGGTGTCTGTGGAGGTGCAGTCGTTGGCGTAGAGAGAATAGAGGAGAAGAGAAAGTACGCAGCCTTGTGGTGCTCCTATGCTGAGCGTTTGTGGGTTCGAGATGTGGTTTCCCAGCCTCACATGCTGCTTCCTGTCTGTCAGGAAGCTGGTGATCCAACGACAGAGGGGTTCAGGCACGGTCAAGTCGGAAAGTTTGGAGTGTAGTAGCTCTGGCACAGTGGTGTTGAATGCAGAGCAAAAATCAACAAACAGGATCCTCGCATAGGTCACCTGGCGGTCTAGGTGCTGTAGGATTAAGTGCAGGCCAGGTTGACAGCATCACCTATTGGCTGATATGCAAACTGCAGAGGGTCCAGCAGGGGGTTTGTGATATTTTTCAGCTTGGCCAGCACAAGAGTGTCTTCATGACTAGAGAGGTCAGTGCGACAGGTCTGTAGTCATTAAGACAAGTAATCCTTGCCTTTTTGGGTACAGGGACAATAGTGGAGACTTTGAAGCAGGCAGGGACAGTACATGTTTGCAGGGACAGGTTAAAAATGTCTGTATAGACATGTTCAGAGCTTAAGAGTAGAGGGGGAAACATTGTCAGGTCCTGGAGATTTCCGGCCTTTTTGTCCTCTGAAAAGCCTCTCCTCCTCTATATTTTTATTGTTGATATTGGATAAGTTATGTTGTGCAGCACAGAGGGTGTGGGTGATTGGGTGTGAAGTGGTGATTGGAGGGGGGTGGGTGTAGAAGGGCCTAGTCTTTGCAAACTGAGGTCATAGAAACATAGAAAATAGGTGCAGGAGTAGGCCATTCGGCCCTTCGAGCCTGCACCGCCATTCAATATGAGCATGGCTGATCATCCAACTCAGTATCCTGTACCTGCCTTCTCTCCATACCCCCTGATCCCTTTAGCCACAAGGGCTACATCTAACTCCCTCTTAAATATATCCATACCTTCTGTGGCAGAGAATTCCAGAGATTCACCGCTCTCTGTGTGAAAAATGTTTTCCTCATCTCGGTCCTAAAAGATTTCCCCCTTATCCTTAAACTGTGACCCCTTGTTTTGGACTTCCCCAACATCGGAAACAATCTTCCTGCATCTAGCCTGTCCAACCCCTTAAGAATTTTGTAAGTTTCTATAAGATCCCCCTCAATCTTCTAAATTCTAGCGAGTACAAACCGAGTCTATCCAGTCTTTCTTCATATGAAAGTCCTGACATCCCAGATCAGGCTGTGAGTGGGTGTGAAGTGTTGGTTGGGGTGGGAAATGGTCCTGTCTTTCCATACTGGAGTCTTGCCTTAAGTAGGTGTGAAGTGGTGAATGGGAAGGAGAGGGTGCAGGGTCCATTCTTTGTAGACTGGGGCTGGTGGTTGGTGTTGGTTGTGGGGGGGGGGGGGGGGGGGGGGGGGGGACGGGGGGGGGGGGGGGGGGTACCAGGGTTACGTTTCTGATATTCAAACCTGCAGTAAAACTCATTCAGGCTGTTGGTCAGCTGACGATTGTCCAAAGAGCGGGGGGCTTTCCTCTTGTAGCTAGTAGTTTCTTGCAACCCCTTCCAAACTGAAGAAGAGTCACTAGCTGAGAACTTGCTCCTCAACTTCTCAGAGTACCTTTCCTTGGCACTGATTCCTCTTCTCAGCTTGTACTTGGCCTGCCTGTAGAGGTCTACATCCTCGCTCCTGTAGGCCTCCTCTTTAGACCGTCGGAGCTGTCTGAGTTCTGCAGTGAACCAGGGCTTGTTGTTGTTGAACCATGTCCGGGTCTTAATTGGAATGCAACTGTCCTCATAAAAGCTGACATATGATGATACAGTGTCCGTATACTTATCGAGGCTTGTGGTTGCTTCCCTGAACACATTCCAATCCGTGCAGTCAAAGCAGGATTTTAAGTTCTCATTGCCCTCGCTTGTCCACGTTTTTGTTGTTCTGACCACAGGCTTAGCAGCTTTTAGTTTCTGCCTGTAGGTCAGAATAAGGTGAACTAGACAATGATCAGAGAGACCCAGACCCGCCCGGGGAATAGAGCGATATGCGTTAGTTTTGCGATCCTATCTAAGTGACAGGACCCCAATGTGCAGACTGCATATGATGAGGGTCTCAGCTGCCCAAATGAGATAATAAGTGTCCCATTTTATATTTCATGTGACAATTGGTATTTGATATACAATTCGGTTAGAAATGCAACAAGCAAAACGTCAAGTGAACAGCTTGAATCTAGGCAGAGAAAGTCATAAAATATAATTTGTAGCTTTTCAAAAAATGAAAACAGGTAGAGTCAAAGAGCCATACAGCACCAAAACAGGCTGTTCAGCCCAACTCATCCATGCTCACCAAGTTGCTTGACTGAGCAATTCCCACTTGCTTGCACCAAACCATTCCTATCTATGTATCTGTCTAAGGCTCTTTTAAATGTCATAATTGTATTTGCTTCTACCATTTCCTTTGGCATCTCATTCCATGTAAACACAGCCCTCGGTATGAAAAACGTTCAATTTCAGTTTACGTTTTTGTCACGTGTTCCAAGGTACAGTGAAAAGCTTTTTGTGGTGTGCTAAATAGTCAGCAGAAAAAAAACATGATTACAATCAATCCATTTACAGTGCATAGATACATGATAAAGGAATAACGTTTAATGCAATGTAAGCCAGCAAAGTCCGGTCAAGGATAGTCCGATGGGACATCAAAGAGGTGGATAGTAGTTCAGCACTGCTCCCTGGTTGTGGTAGGGTGATTCAGTTGCTTCAGGTCTTTTTTGAAAATGCGCCCTTCTCACCTTAAACCTACGAACTCTAGCTTTTGACTCCTGTACCATAAAGAAAAGACTTTACCTGTTTACCTTTTCTATGTGCCTTATGATTTCACATATATCTGTAAAGGCCCCCCTCAGACACCTGTGCTCCAGGAAAAAATTACCCAGGCTATCCAGCCTCACCTTTAAACCTAGTAAAATCTTCTTAAATCCTTTATATGCCCATTCCAGTTTAATGGCATCTATCTGTAGCAGGGAAACCAGATATGTTTACAGTGTTCCAAATGGGTCCTTATTAATGTCTTGCACAGGTGTATTATGACATCCCAACTCCTGTACTCAATACTTAACTGATGAAAGCAAATGCTTTCTTCACCACCATGTTTACCTACATTGCCACCTTCATGGAACTATGTACCTGCACCTCTAGGTCTCTCGGTTCTACAACACTCACCAGCGCCCAACAATTTACTATGCAAGTCCTGGCCTGGTTTATCCTACCCAAATAGAAAACTTCACATTTATCTGAATTATACTCTACCTGAACAATATTTGGTTGTTTATTCAATATTGATCATATTAGATGTAATTGTTACAGGGTTGTGTCATAACAGCGAACATCATGAGAACAGGCCATTAGGATAAATTTGTCCATGAAAAAGGTGACACAAAAGTATTGGATCAGGCAACATCCCTAGAGAACATGAATAGTGACATTTTGGGTCAGGATCCTTCTTCTGACTAATGATCTTAATTTGTCATGTTTTTCAAAACCATTGAAATTTGCACAAACATTTGTTTAGTGCATAATCAATACAGTGGCAATCCTACGGCAAGACACTTATTAGAGTAAAATATTATTTTATTCAATATTTTAATTTAAAATTAAATATAACATATTATATTTATGTAATTAGATTCAATGTTTTCAGGTAACCACAATTATCTACCTGGAACATTAAAACTTTATTTTGAAATTGCATAATTAGCCCAAGCAGTATTAGCCCAAGGATTAACACTTGTAATCTCAATGTGGAAACATCAATCATGAAGAAGCAAGAGATATTCACCAAATTTTTCCCGTGAAGTAACCAAATGATTGCTGGGCTGTGAATTTTAAACGATCATCACAGACATAATCCGGGTCCCTTATCCAATTAGTTAGATAAACATCTTGCTGAGTGTTTGACAAGTCTGCCACCTATTCTGCCACACAGGAAATTAGCTCATTATCACAAGGTGCACATTTATGGAAAGATGAAATTTAAGTACGAGGTTGAAATTTAATTATAACTTTTGTGCAACTCTGCAAAATGTTCATGGTGAAACTTGATAGTTTATGCGCATCTAAATTCCACAATTACACCCCTCTCACCCCTGCCATCTATTTTTCTGTGGGGAAGAAATATACTTCATGGTTTCAGTAAATCCTGAGGGACTGAAAATTAATCCTTGATTTTCTGCACCAAATGCATGACATAATCGTGAATGCTTTTGGTATTCTGTTTCCAAACTACAATTTCATTGGCCTGAACTGGACCACAAACAGAGGTCGAGCTGAGTCCAAGCACAGCAACAGTAACTTCCAGCAGAGAGACAGGAGGGTGACGTGGCACTATAGGGAGGTTTCACGGCAGTCGGGTCACGACCCATGACCCGTACTGTTGCTACGCTACTCCAAATGGATTCCACGCAATGAACTGCAGGTAGGCACTTACCATTGTTTCCAGCGTAGCGGGCCCATTAAAACCCGCTGAAATTGTCAATTTTTGCACTGTAAATAATTATGTTAATCGGGATAAGCGTGTGAGACATTTAGCATACTTCAGAATTCCAAAAGTGAGGAGAAATGACGGTAGATAAAAACGAGAGCTGAAGGGACAACAACAGCCAGAGTGCTTGACGAACATTGGCCGTTTGCTCACTGCATTTCATCAACGGTAAGGCATTATTTGTGTTTTTTCTTGATTCCTTTGGCATCTAAAAAGTTTCAGAAATGATAAATCTGGCTGTAATTTTTTTTTAAATCGCCCATGGTTCTCGTGGGTTTTTACATACCAAATGAAAACGCAACTGAAGAAAAATTTACAGCCAGATTTATCACTTCTGAGGAATCAAGAAAAAACACAAATAATGCCTTAGTTGATGAAATGCAGTGAGCAAACGCGATAATTTCCAATATTTTCAATGTTTACCAAGCACTTTAGCTGCTGTAGTCCCTTCAGCTCTCGCTTCTGTATATCTTCATTTCACTTCACGTTTGGAATTCTAAAGTTAGGTACATGTCCCTCACACTTACCCTGACTCCCACAATTTTTTTCAGTGCAAAAATTCACCATTTTGGCGGTTTTTAACAGGTAGGAAAGTACGTGTTTCTAGCATTAATAACATATACCGGAAGTGACGGATGTCTTCCAGTTGGATTTAGCAAATCCGTGTGTCGAGCCCTATGACCCAGTGACCTTTCGTGCAACCTTCCTAGTCCTAAAGGGGCCAGGACTCGGCTTCTCCTCCGGGCCTCCTTCAGGATTTCCAGGGTGGCTCCAAAAACCCTAGCGATCCGTATTCAAATCTATTTTATCCACTTCCTCAAAACTGCCCCCCCATCAATGCCATTTTTCCTATGTGTAAGATTAAAACTCTCTTGAACATAGAATAAAGATAATGATTTATTTTCTATAATACAAAACTCAGGCCACATGGTTTTAAACAAATTTAAAACTAAACTCATGTTTGTACTTGTTCCCAGTTATAAAAAAAATCATTTATTTCCAATATTTGACAGGATGTAAAAGTAAAACTGCTGATGAACATGAAACAAATATTTCTTCAATCACATTAATAGACCCAGTCCGAAACCAAACAAAAACGGGGTTAAAATGTTCATAAAAGACAAAAAGGATGATTGCAACTTGCAATCTTACTGAAATGCTTCTCAGATATTAGTCCAAAACCAACTCAAGTAAAATACCAATTCAAAGCCTCTAAGTGACTAGTAGGTTTCAATCAGTTTATTATTTGGGTATTGATGGGATGTATGAGAGAGTCAAATAGATATTCTGGCATGCATACTATTGCATACTCTTCCCTTCCCTGATCTTTTTGCCTGTACACCATTCACTCTGTCAATGTTACTTTGGAAAGGTATGGTAAACACTTCTGTAAAGCTTGACACAAAGTGCTAGACTAACTCAGCATGTCAGGTAGCATCGCTAGAGAAAAAGGATAGGAGACTGAAGCAGACTGAAGCAGGGTCTCAATTCGAAAAGTCACCTATCCCTTTTCTCTAGGGATGCTGCCTGAGCCGCTGAGTTACTCCAGCACTACAGTATGTAACTATCTTTGGTATAAGCCAGCATCTGCATTTCTTTGTTTCAACATCTCTAAAGCTGTTGGCCTTTTTGCGCAAGCTATGAAACCAATCAGCTGCCTGAAGCTCCTGCAGAAGTAGGACAAGAAACATAGGTTATCCGAGGCTAGCAGCATGACAAAAGATGTCCAGCCAATGGGAAAAGGGCAATGTATGGTATTAACAGTTACCAAACTTTGAGCATTTACCTGATCTCAACAAACACCCTCAAATTTATCTCCAATCTGCTCCTTTCTCTGCACAGGAATCATTTTAGATCTTGGTAATTCTATTTTTCTGATGCTCACTTTTCTGGACATCTCAGTTCTCTGGATTCTTCAAATTCTGACTCGTCTCCAACCTAATTTTATTCATTTCATTATAGATTCTCGAGTTAATCAATTTAGCATAGTTCTTTTAAGCTCTTTAATAAATTAAATTTGGTCAATTGCATTAGTTAAGGTAGATTACATTAATTGTTACCCTTAATTGAAATTCTCCCAAGTGATCACACATTCCCCCACCTTCATTATTTTTGAAGACTCGCAGTCCTCATCATCTATGCTATCTTTTTGGCTGCTGACACTCAGAGCATTTTTAGTTAATTCCTTTAATCAGGCAGCTATGATAGTGAATGGTATAAAATTGACTTTTTATCAAACTGTATAAATGGAACCACAACCATGAATCTTGCATGGCACCACCAAAAATGTAATTCAGTTCAGTCATGTAAACCTAGAATAGAAATGACAACCATTTCAGGTCTGTCACTAAAATACTCACCTGCAACGTTAAATGTTTGAGAAAAACGTTTTTTGAAGTATGATCTACATAGTAGTGGTACAGCAGCAGCACAGCAGGGCCCACTGGTAGAGCTGCTGCTTACAGTGCCAGAGAACCGGGTTTGATCCTGACTTCATGTGCTGTCTGTGTGGAGTTTGCAAGTTCTCTCTGAGACTGTCTGGTTTTCCTCCAAGTGCTCCAATTTCATAGAAATATAGGAAATAGGTGCAGGAATAGGCCATTCGGCCCTTCGAGCTTGCACTGCCATTCAATATGATCATGGCTGATCATCCAACTCAGTATCCTGTACCTGCCTTCTCTCCATACCCCCTGATCCCTTTAGCCACAAGGGTCACATCTAACTCCCTCTTAAATATAGCCAATGAACTGGCCTCAACTACCTTCTGTGGCAGAGAATTCCACAGATTTACCACTCTCTGCCATGGGGGTTTGTAGGTTAATTGTCTTCTGTATTTTGCCACCTAGTGCGTAAAAAGTGGTTGCAAAAGTGGGATACCATAGAGCTAGTGTGAATGGGTAATCGATGATCAGCATGGACTCGGTGGGCTGAAGAGCCCGTTTCCATGAGGTATCTTTAAAATTGAAACTAAAAGCTAGCACGAGAATAACACTGCAGCTTGAAATGCAGCTAGATCGGGATGTCTAAGTTCATGATTCATAAAAGACAAATAGGTAGTTTCAAGAAGTAAATAGCAAAGTTAGCATATTCCTAGAGGAACAGAGGGTCCTGGAAGTTATATCTCAGCAATGTATTTTTATTTTCTCTTTATTTTGGGAAGTATTACCACACTTGTAACAGTAATTGGTGCATGGCCTGAAGCAGAGAGGTTGGGCAGATGAACAGACTAAGTTTGTATTTATTTTCTTAGCTGAGAAGAATGAGAAGAGATTTTATTGACACACACAAGGCCATAAAGGGTCTTGGAATAGGTTCGGAAAAATGTTGCCTCTTGTGGGATATTCAAGAACTAAGCGTTATTGTTTAAAAAATATGGAATCACCAGTTAAGGCACAAGCGGTGATATCTTATCTTTGGAACAATCATCCACAAACAGAGTCTTTGAACATTTTGAAAGCAGAGTCAGTTTTTTTTTCATAAGCAAGTGGGTGAAAGATTGCAATGGATAGTTGGGAATGTAGAGTTGGTGTTACAGTCAGATTGGCAGAGCAGATGCAAGGTTCCAAATAGCTACTCATGCCACTAATTCACATGTTCACACATTCAAGGAAGAAATGTGTTGCCTTTCCCAGTCTGTGTTGGTCTAATTGTTACTCCTGACCACTACCATTTGCTTGAATCTGAAAGCCCCAAGAACAACAAATTCTGTTGTTTACAACAAGGGAAATAAAACCAAATAGACCACCCAGAACAGATCATGACACCAGATTCAGTGTGCACGTCCAAGTCAGCCCACCATAGCCTTCACTGCCGTCAGAGAAGATACCTGGAATTCTCTCTAAACACTAGTGGGAATATTTTCACCACATGATCTGCAGTCCAACAATTATTCTGACAGGGAGATTTTAAATACATATCTTTTCATCATGTGCTGTAGGATGTGAAGAACAGCAGAAACATGTCAAGCTTGCCCCAAAGTAAAATAAGTTACAGTTTTAAGGCAGGAATGAAGTTGTCTTTCTCAGTTGTTTATGAGAAAAAGAGTTCAAATGAATTTATGTCTGGAAATACAGAATTTGATGCAATCCCAGGATAGTTCAAACAAGATGCATAGGACCTAAATGTGGTTAAGAAAGAAATGTGCGGGTTGAAATAGTTTTATGTTAGGTGACCTTTATGCAACCTCATGCAAAAATGGAAAATACTGGTGAGTTTAAATGTATATTCCAGAGCAGAACTTCAAATTTAACTTCAATAATATTGCTGATGAGTCTGGCAAATCACCAAATCTCCTTAGCTTCCAAAATAATGGCACTCAAAGATAATTTCATAATTTCGAAACCAAGTTTAGGCCTATTGTCCTCTCATATAGGTGCTGATTCCTGCTGGCTTTGTGAGTATTGAACAATATGATGTACATCCTTTACATTAGCATTTTTCACATGCACAAATATTAGTGTTTGTTTATGGGTTGTCGGATACTAGCAGAGACAAGCTATCCAATGTTCATAAATGCCAGTTTTTAGCCAGGCACCAGATGGTAATCAGGAACTGGAAACGAGGCTGATTTACTGCATCTCAGCCAAGGAATAGTATAAATTAAATGTAGTATTCCATTGCCTCTATTTGTTTTGCCCACAAGTCCCTGTCCCACTTAGGAGACCTAAACAGCAACCTCTGGTGACCTTGCCTGCCACCCAAGGTTCCCAAAAGGTCACCGGAGGTTTTGGTCACTCTCCCTAATGGTCGAAAGTGGTTTCCGCGTGGTCGAGGCTTCATCTAAGTTGCTGCTATTTTTTCATCATGTTTAAAGCCGGCCTCGACTAAAAATAGGTTGCTGTTATAAAAATCGGTAATTTTTTAGTCGCAGGTCTAGTCTAAGCCGGTTTTCTTCATAGTCGAGGAAGGTTTCAACATATGCTTGGGAGGTGGTAGGAGGTTGCAGGTCACCGCGACCTTGATTTTTTTTGGGTGGCAGGCAAGGTCACCAGAGGTTGCTGTTTAGGTCTAAGTGGGACAGGGGCTTTATTAGCAATTTTCCAAAATAATAGCAGTATTCTGAAATACGTAACAATGCATCATTTTGACCAAAATTGAATATTTTTAATAACGTTATTAAAAGAGTTAACTGTTAATTCATTATTTCCTCAAGACAAATTACAGTCACTTTTTCCACATTTTCAAACCTTGCACAGTTTTTCACTGTGTCGTGTCGATATCTCAATAATTGGAATGCAATGTATAACGTAACCACAATATACTCACTCTTTTGGTGGGTTTAAGTCCTCGGGTCTTGTTTCAAAAAACTGGAGGACTTCATCACACTGAGAGATGTGGGCCGGTAATCGAATCAGGGCCTGCAATTGAACAGAAAGCAAATAGAAGTGTTTTATTTTCAGATGCACACAGTGAAAGGGAACGACACTAACTTTAACTATTTGAAACTAACTTGTCAAAATTCATATCTCTGCTTCTGCTTTAAGTAAATTTCCTTTCTTGTAAGAAAATAAAATGTATTCCATCCCACCATAACACAAACATTATTATTCCATAAATTTCAAATCATTTATGTATTGAAAAGACACAAATGTTGCATAAACACACGTGTTTAAAATAATTACTGGAGAAACATGTTTACCAAGGAATATTGAGGACAAGTATGTAGGATGGAGCTACAGTTGCTGATTTACACCGAAGATAGACAGAAAATGTTGAATTAACTCAGCTGCACAGGCGGCATCTCTGGAGAGAAGGAATGGGTGATGTTTCGGGTCGAGACCCTTCTTCAGAAGGCATTATTCTGGATTAGCTGCCATTATTCAACTTCAATTGCAACTTGATCTCATTTACAACATCTAACATACTGGAACAACCCAAGACATTTCCCGGAAAGCAACTCCAAAAAAAATCTTGGTGAACCACAAGTTGATCTTCTGATCTGCACGACATTACAAATATCATCATTTTCTATTTCCTAATCATCAGCTTATCTATTGCTAAAATGTGCATTTATTAAAGTTTCCAAAGTCAATGATTCTGAAACTCATCTATTTATTCTACTGTTATGTGTACTCTATTAATTTTAATTCCTTCATGAATAGAGACAAATTGCTCAATCCATCCAGACCCACATTGGCTCCTGGTTTCAGACACAGCACAAAAACAGGCCATTCAGACCAACTCGCCTGTGCCACTCAAGATGTCCCATCTAAGTTAGTCCTATTTGCTTGCATTTGGCCCATACGGTTTTAAATGTCTGAGGTGTCAGAGGTTATGGGGGGAAGGCAGGAAAATGGGGTTAGGTGGGAGAGATAGATCAGCCATGAGTGAATGGCAGAGTAGATGTGATGGGCCAAATGACCTAACTCTATTCTTATCACTTACAATCTAAACCTTTCCTCTCCATGTACCTGTCCAAATGTATTTTAAGTGCTGTTAGAGTACTCGCCTCAACTACTTCTCTGGCAGCTCCTCCCATATACCCACCACCTTCTGAGTGAAAAAGTTGCCCAAGTCATCTGTTGTGAGTCATATACTGAGAATTGGTTAACAGAAATAAATTATAGAGTGGGAATGCAAAGCCTTTCTCAGGTTGACTGTCTGTGATTTGTCAAGATCTGAACATAACCTCTATTCTTAACCTTATCAATAGTTGGACTAAGGAAACCAAAACTCATATTTCAAAGTTTGCAAATGAGACAAAACTATTTGGGATTATTAGCAGGTAAAAAGGCAGGTATGGACAAGCAACATGAGTGAATGAGAACATGGCTGTTGTCGCAAAATGTGGAAAAATGTGAGATCTTCCACACTAACAAAAAAGCAAAGCAAGACACAATGTGCTCAGTTGGTCAGGGAGCATCTATGGAGGGAATAGACAGGAGACGTTTCAGGTTAGGGCCCTTCTTCAGAATGGACAACTGACCTTAATGTCAGTTGTCCATTCCCTCCTCAGATAATGCCTGACCTACTGAATTATTTTAGCATTTTATATTTTCTCAAGATTCCATAATCTGCAGTCTCTTGTGTCTCTCCTAAACCAAAGCATTTAAAAGAAAATTAGTAATGGATTGGAAAGTGTTGTTGAAAAAATGGACTTGGAGTCTGGCAGTAAAGATGCCAAAATTAATTATGTAGGTTCTTGGTGAGATCATACACACCTGAACTATTGTGCATAGTTTAACTCACCACCTAAAAAAGCATAAATGTCATCAAGGTCGTGTAACAAAGATTTATTAGACTGGTTCCTGGGGTGATGGATAACGCTATGGGGAGACACTGAGCAGGCTGGGTCTATATTCAGTTATATATACAGTTCAAAAGAATAACAGATCTTATTGAAAGTGATGAGTTTTCATAGGGTTTGATAGGGTGGATACAGGGAGGATGTTTCCCGTGGCTGAGGTGTCTAGAATCAAGAATCGCAGTCCCAGAATAAGGAATAAAGAGAAATTCATTCACTCACAAGGTGGTAAACCTTTGGAATTATTTACAATAATGAGGAATTCACCGTTTCATTCCTAACTCTACCAAAACGCAAGCATCGGGATGCAGTTCAGAGATGTAGACACAGGTAATGATACATGCTGGTTTACAACAAAAAAAAAATCAGAGATGGCAGCAAATTGAGCCCCAGCTGGTTGAACATTCCCTTGGTGATTCCTCACTGAACCAAATATCAGATCAGTGATTCACTGCGTGGAGAACAGCCAAAACAGCCCCATCTCTCGTCCAGCTGCGAGCAGCTCATCGCAACACGCTCCAAAGCAGCACTGTAGCAAAATAAAGATTGGGAATGCTACACTTGTGAAAAATCTTTAAGGAATATAAAAGAATAAATGATGAAAACTTAAGCTTCTCCAAATTGAAAACAACAGCTGTGTTTAATTATTCTATATGCCTCACGGGCTCCTTCAGGCTCAAGAAACCACAGATTTACATCTGAGATAAAGGAAACTATCTGCTGGACAATACCACACAGGCATGTGGGCAGTTTCTGTTCAACTTGAAGGTGGTCTTATCTGTGACTGAGTGTTTTGTTCTTCCTGTCATTTTATTTCTCCCCTATGTATAGTGCTTTTCTTTAGATTTCTGGTCTTTGTATAGTCAGTGGTTTATGTGATACTAAGCAGCTGTGTCCCAGTCTTCACATTGATGTCTGGCACCTTCTTACAGATTACCTACGAAGATCTGTCGGTGGATCTCAATTAGCAATTTCCAATAAGCTAATTCTCGCAGCAAACATCTTTGGCATTCCCCGACCATTCATCTGGTGACAATACTCAGGTCATTGAATGTGACATTGCCCATGCAGTGTATCCACGATTATCATCTTGGATATTCGAACTTCTGCCTACATTTACGAGAAATATTCAGATTTTGTCATGGGCAGAGGATATGGA
Source organism: Leucoraja erinaceus (assembly GCF_028641065.1). NCBI lineage: Eukaryota > Metazoa > Chordata > Chondrichthyes > Rajiformes > Rajidae > Leucoraja > Leucoraja erinaceus. The sequence goes on along the minus strand of NC_073387.1, from coordinate 34,569,947 downwards.
ATGTTCAAGAAGGAACTGCAGATGCTGGAGAATCGAAGGTAGACAAGCGTCCACCTTCCGCACCCGCTGAGTTTCTCCAGCAAGTTTGTCTACCAGAGGATATGGAAAATGGTTTCTCTCCTCTCTTAATCAGAATACAAAGTTCAGGGCTCACTACTATAAAAGCAATGATAACAGAGGCTTTGTACACAATGATTTTTGAGTTGTCCGTCAGTTTGTTATTCTCTTTGTGTCAGTGTGAAAAAAGTAAATACAAAAATTATCCCCTGCAGATCTGGTGTTAAATCCAACTGGGATTGTTTGAATTTAAATCTCCTACTTCGGACATTTTCAATCTATCTCTTTCCAAAACAGTGATAACATTTACTGACTTTAAGCAATCAGGTTCTTTATAAGAATAAATGTTTTGAATCAAACAATAAAATTGCTCAAGTGCTAATAGAATATTACAATTGTCTATGATATTAAGTTGCTATGTCTTGTTATGATATAAAATAATGTTATTTTGGCCCATTTGATCAATTTTGGCTTTTGGAGCAATCCCATTCCTCCAAGAATTTTCCAACTGCCCTCACGTCCCCACCCAATTCATTTGCAGTTTTCTCACTGGAGCAGTTAGTAACGAACAGTTTCTAGTTACATTCGTCAGGGGTATTGACTTCACGGACTCCACCAAGGGTAGTTATTTCCCTGGGTTTTGTTGAGAGGAAAATCTGCTGGGTGTCACTGACATATCATTTTTCTTGTTGGAGCATGTGGAAGTATGCTTGCTTCAGCTGAATTACACATAGTTCCGTTGAGTTAAATAAGAGGTGGAGAGACATCCTCTGATCTCTACTCCAGCAGAGAAATCAATGCTCCAGAAGAAAAAAATCATACAGAAAATTGGTCTTTTATTATAAAAATGTAAGATCTTCCTATTCCCTTGCCACACATTTAATACAGAACACCAGACCAAATCCACATCTGGCTATTCCATGCATCGTAATCATGTTGAATTTTCATTGTAACACACAAAGGCTATTGAAATCCTAATCTATATAAAAGATGGGAGCCTATCAATGAAAGTTAGCAGACACAGTGTTGGCTAAACAGGTATGGGAATAACCTCCGTGTATGCTCACATTCATCTTCAACTTTGACAACTTTTAAATCACTAATGAAACTTTGAGTCACCTCTGCTGCCAGCCGCATTAGCTCAACTTCAAGTTTTGTTTGAGTGGACTTAGTTGAGATTATTTTCTGTTATCGGCACCATACAGTTACTAGTTGTTGCTCTGGGGGTAATCAGAAAAGTAATTGTGGAACGAAAATTAAGTATGTGATGGGATGGAAGGTTAGCACACCTTAACTGAACTATAAATTGGAAATAGGCCAAGTACTTCAGTCATCTTAACCATGATTTTTTTTCCACTCTACAAGACGCAAAATAGTTTGTGTATTTTGAAACCAAGATTAGGGTACACAATTTATAAACACAAGACATGTTACTATGACAGTTAAGCACCACAAGAGATTTATTTGTGTATTTGAACAAATATTTTATACCCAGTTATGGAACAGAGAAAATATCAGAAGCTTAGTTCACCAAGAAACAAAGAAGAAGACCAGTCATGTGTAGCGATTTTCAGAAGCTTAAATTTGCAGTCGCCACTGTTATGTAGAAAATGCAGGATCAATTTGACTCAATACATTTATTCTAAAACACATACCAGGTAATAACCTATTTTTAGAAATGTTGAACTAGGAATAAATAATAGCCTGGTCTTGGGATCTTTGAAACCCTCTGAGAAGGCAAATGGAGTCTTGATTTAGCTTTTCATTAAAAACATGTCATCTTTGATGGTGGAGCACTCTTTAAGTATGAGCATGAGATTTTTGTGTTCCAGTCACTGGAGTGTAACATGTGAGAATCGTCTGCAAAATGAGTGCAAGATATGCGCTGTGATATCAAAAACAGCATCATAGAGTTATACAGTATAGAGAGAGGCCCTTCAGCCCACTGAAGCCATGCCAACTATCAAGCATCCAGCTATACTAATCCCATTTTATTCTCCCCACATTCTCCACAACGCACCCAAGATTATAACCATATAACCATATAACAATTACAGCACGGAAACAGGCCATCTCGACCCTTCTAGTCCGTGCCGAACACATATTCTCCCCTAGTCCCATATACCTGCGCTCAGACCATAACCTTCCATTCCTTCCCTTCCCATCCATATAACTATCCAATTTATTTTTAAATGATAAAAACGAACCTGCCTCCACCACCTTCACTGGAAGCTCATTCCACACAGCTACCACTCTCTGAGTAAAGAAGTTCCCCCTCATGTTACCCCTAAACTTCAGTCCCTTAATTCTCATGTCATGTCCCCTTGTTTGAATCTTCCCTACTCTCAGTGGGAAAAGCTTTTCCACGTCAACTCTGTCTATCCCTCTCATCATTTTAAAAACCTCTATCAAGTCCCCCCTTAACCTTCTGCGCTCCAAAGAATAAAGCCCTAACTTGTTCAACCTTTCTCTGTAACTTAGCTGCTGAAACCCAGGCAACATTCTAGTAAATCTCCTCTGTACTCACTCTATTTTGTTGACATCCTTCCTATAATTAGGCGACCAAAATTGTACACCATACTCCAGAATTGGCCTCACCAATGCCTTGAACAATTTTAACATTACATCCCAACTTCTATACTCAATGCTCTGATTTATAAAGGCCAGTTGATTTATAAAGCTCATTATACTAATCATTTAAACATTGTGGCAATTTATAGTGAGCAATTAATCTAACAACTCTTGTGTTCTTTAGTTTAGTTTAGTTTAGTTTAGAGATACAGCATGGAAACAGGCCCTTCGTCCACCAAGTCCACGCCGACCATCAAATCACCCATTCATAATAGTCAGGTTTGAACCTGGATCATGGGAATTGTGAGGCAGCAGCTTTGCTCGCTGAATTACTGATGGGAGTCAACTGTATAGTGAATATTTTCTAAAGGCATTAAACAAACTGCAACATCAGATGGGAAGGTCACAAGCACACAGTAATTTTTTCTTTACACGAAGGGTGGTGTTTATAGAGATGGAGCTTCCGAAGGAGGTAGTTGATGGATAGCACAGGTTCAGAGGGTCATGCGGCCAAATGGGAGCAGGTGGGAATAGTACAGATGGGACATGTTGGTTGGCAAATGCAAGTTGAGCGACGAAGGGCCTGCTTCCATGCTGCTTGACTCTAAATGCAACTTCAGAAATAAAATATCTTGACTTTTGCTCTGTACATTCAAAATGTTGCTGGATGAAGGAAGGAGTGCAAGCAACCGGGATTTGGGACAGAAGGATGAAATGCATTCATGTGGCTTGACTGTTATGATACAGTTAAAACAATGCATAAAATATTAAGAAATATTGCAGATTAATCCCTTGTGTTTTACTGACAGAGTTGGAGGGAAAAGTGCAACAAAATACAATGTCTCTGCTATTTGTGATAAATGTCTCCTCCAAGAAGCAACCATAACCCATTCCTTTGCTTCCTGTACAAAATTACAAAACTTCTGGAGGGGAATTTTTGATATCTTTTCTAAAATACTTAAAATAAAATTGGACCACGACATAAAATTGATCACACTAGGTATGTCAGAAGCCTGTTCTGAGCTTACACTATTTCAAAGACGTTTCCTTAACTATGGCCTGATAACGGCGAAAAAAACGAATACTTAAATTTTGGAAACAGACAACAGTCCCTACAATGAAGATGTGGATCACAAACATGTCCGAGACACTACATTTGGAGACCATTAGGCTTGTCTTGGTGGAAAAACCAGATCAATTTCTCAAGACATGGACACCCTTCACCGAATTCTTACAAGAATAGCATGGCGCAACACAAAATTAAATTTAAATCCGATCCCGGGCTGGGTAAGGTAGGCGGGGACACACACGAGGGGCAGGTATATCTCCACCATTCTTTTTCTCTTTCCTTATCTTTATATTTTTCAGCCACACTACTTTGATAGTTTAGGGGCCTTTCCTTTGTTCTTTTTCGAGCTATCTTTTCACTTTTCACTTTTTCCCTTTTTTGTTCTCTTTTTCTTTTCTTTTTTCATTTTCAGGTTATAAGGTTAAAAATGAAGCTGTACAATAATTGTATAATCTTAGATGCCGAATATTTTATCTCTGTACAATTGCTTCTAATACAAATAAACAAACAAATAAATAAATATTTAGAAAAATGCAATGATGGATTTGTGGACCCTTTTTAGAGTATTTCTGTGGTATTTATTATTTATTATACAACCCTATGTAATTCATTGGAAATCAAAGGCAGATAGTCTCAATTATTAGTGCTGCCTTTCACAAGGTACAAAGCCTCATCAATATCTACCGCAACCGTAATCGATACAAATTCCAAGTACTATTCAACCTCGTCAAAATGTCCCCAATAGCAATTTCGTTCGAATGTCACTTATTAATGCTCACTACGGAAATGAACAATTAATCATGATAATTTCTTAAGGCTATCTAGAGTCTGAAGAAGGGTCTCGACCAAAAACGTCACCCATTCCTTCTCTCCAGAGATGCTGCTTGTCCCGCTGAGTTACTCCAGCATTTTGTGTCTACCATCGATTTAAACCAGCATCTGCAGTTCTTTCCTACACTTGAAAGTTTCTCTTCTTCCTCCTCCATAGTGTATGGAGAGATTTTGACCCATGGAGTGAGCACATGGAATTGGTTTTGTGACACTGTAACAAGATTGATATGCATACGCCTTACAGACATAGGAGCAAGCACCAGTGGAAATAGAAAACCCTCAAAGCAGCAGAGATCAAAGACAACCAGATTTAAGTGTCCATCTAAACTCACTAAATGGACCACAAATCGCTCGCCGAAATAAATTTGAAAAAGTACGCATGACGTTTTTACCACAGTTGAATTTCATGTCACCCCACATAAAAAGTAGATTGCATCTTTAAAAATGTAACAGGAAGAAAGAGATCCCAAACAAACCGGGATTTGCTAAATGAACTGTAGCTAATTCATTAGTCACACTTCATTCAATTTCTGTTGTGTCAGACAGAGTTCATTCATCTGTTAAAAACATCAGAAAAAGTGTTGGCTACAAAGGCCAATAATTAATTCTCCTTCAGTGTGCTCACTTTCGTATAATATTGCTCAAGTCACAGAGTTTCCTCAATATCAACCAAAGGGATTTACCAGATTGAGATCTACAAATAAATCCATCAGATTTCATCCATTTACATTCTTGTACTTAAAAAAAAAAGAAATAATACCTGCAATTTGTTGCTATGAGGAAAGTCTGTAACTTGCTGAATGCAGCTTGCACCTGAACTTATAAGAGAGAAGGCAGGTACAGGATACTGAGTTGGATGATCAGTCATGATCATATTGAATGGCGGTGCAGGCTCGAAGGGCCAAATGGCCTACTCCTGCACCTATTTTCTATGTTTCTATGTTTCCATAAGTCATAGGAGCAGAAGTAGGCCGTTCGGCCAATCAAGTCTACTTCACCAATCAATCATGGCTGATCTAGCTTTTCCCTCTCAACCCCATTCCCCTGCCTTCTTCCCATAACCCCCGACACCCTTACTAATCAAGGATCTGTCAATCTCTGCCTTAAAGAAATAACTTGCTCCTAAGTTTATTTCAGTTGAGATATACAGCATGGGAATAGGCTCTTTGGCTGTACACTTAAGAGAAACCTAGGGCACCTGATTATTTCCATTCCTGTTGCAAGTAACTATCAACAGGGCACAATATACCATCAGCTATTTGAGACATGCTTGCCCTCACTCGGTCCCCATTTATAACCCGAGGGTAACCCTGTCCCAAAGTGATGCCTCTTGCCAGGAGATTGTGCCTTAAACTTTCGGGAAACAAACGGTTTCCACTTGATTGTGTGCACAAAGCCTTGGATTTATCAATTCCATACATTGACATTGTGTGTAGAACAATATCATTGGCATCTGGCCTTGAATGAAACTGGTGCAGCTCAAATATGCAGAGCCATGTTTCTATGGACATAAAATAGCACAGCACAGAAACAGGTCTTTCAACCCACAAGAGCCATGATGCCAAATTAAATTAATTCCATCTTTCTTTACATGGTCTACATCCCTCTATTCCCTGCCTGCCAAAATGCTGCTGAAATATTGATATCATATCTAATGTATCGACTGGTACAGTCGAAGCTACATACTCAGGAATGCACAAACCAATTTCTGGACCAGTGCTTTGAACAATATTTTGGTTCTTGTATTCAGTGCATATTAAGGAGGTGGGATGTTATGAACACGCACAAGTGATTTTACACAGAGAAAACAAGGAACAAATTTAAAATTGGTGTTAACTGCAATGCATTGATCTTAATCACTTTCTGGCCAGTCTGAAGTACCCAAGATGACGAATTGCCTACAGAGAGACATCTGGCAGCACATGGAAACTATAAAAAATAGTTTGATCCACAAAAATTGTATGAACCCAAAACTGTATAAAATATTTCAAAACATTTCAATAGCGAGGTGACATGCATTATATTAATTCAAAAAAAATTGACATACCGGGCACAAGACCAATTCAAATAAAAACCTTGATAGGTTTTCAACATATCTCCATTTTCCTGCAAAGTCTAGAAATTGCAATATTTTTAGCACTTACTCAGACCTGCAGTAAATTTACACCCAGAAAATTACCAATACGTCTTACTGTTTGTATTGAATTTTATAAGCAGTTATTATATACTTTCCTGCAATGCTATATCTTTTAAAGTTTCAAACATGTTGTTACAGCATCAGAATGAAATGATGTTATGAGAATGATAATCTTTCAAGATTATCTTTCAAGTGCCACAGCGGTAGAGTAGCTGCCTTACAGCGTCAGAGATCCGGGTTTGATTTGACTACAGGTGGTGCCTGTACGGAGTTTGTACATTCTCCTTGTGACCTGTGTGGATTTTCTCTGATATCTTCCTCCCACACTCAAAAGATGTACAGGTTTGTAGGTTAATTGGCTTGGTCTGAATATAAATTGTCCCGAGTGTGTGTAAGATATTGTTAGTGTGTGGGGATTGCTGGTTGGTACGGACTTGGTGGGCCAAAGGGCCTGTTTCCGCGCTGTATCTCTAAACTAAAACATAACAATTCAATTCCTTGCACATCATGTGTCTAAAATGCATCAGGTCTGTGCCTAATATAGAGAATGGATGCTTGAAAACTTTACATTTTATTCATAAAGAAGTTCTAAAAGAAGAAGGACATACAAAATGTTTTAGGGGGGAAAAAAAACTGCTGGTAGAATTCAGACAATAACAGTTGAAGGATAAGGACCGAAGATGTTTCAGATTGTGACCCTTCCTCAAGGTTGTGAATTGAATACAAATACAGTCCATTTTAAAGGACGTTCACTCAAAGTCAACTGAGGGACATGCAGGCAGACTCCGTCTTGAAGATCCTGCTGACTGGCACACTCCAAATTGCATGCTGAGGAATGAACTGAAGCTTGGTGCATATACTGCATTTGACCGAAAGGGAAGATTTAGGTCTAAGAAATTTTCTTTGGTATGTTCAGGGTGAAATAAACTAAATCAAAAAGATTAGGGTCTGCAGCCATGATATCCTTAAACACAAATCCCTATAATTTGGATAACATTATTTAACATTGAAGGATTTTTCCCCAGATGATTTAGAAATACTTCAACTTGGCAGATTCCAAGATATGCAACTCTTGGTTCAGTTCCTTGCAATGAACACAGGTCTACCACTAAACACTGCCTATGTTATATCCTTCATCTGCCATTTATAAAATTTATTTCTTAAGGAGGATTAGTTGGGCAGGCATAGAAAAGACACATACAGAGCACACATAGTCCGTGGGCCAGAGGGGCCTACCTTGCATCCCACCTGTGATCCTACTTCTTGTCATTTTTGTTCATTGTTATCGCTTCTGTAGGAAAAAAGTATGTTCCCAAGGAAAAAAATCTCATTTGGACTATGTTTTTTAACCCCTTATTTCAATCTATGTCAAAATTGTGTTTTTTCACACGTTGCCATCTTTCTTGTGGCCCTCTTCCATCATCTACGTCAACCGGAAAGCAAATCCAGATTTGCGTGTGCAGCACTGGAAGCGTGATGATGGGGATGAAGCATTCAAACAGTGTACAAGAAAAGATCTGGCATGGATGCTTTCCCGCAAAGCGAGTAGTGAGAAAGGTCAAGAGCTTCCAGCTTGGGCTGGATTTGTCTCGGCAAAATGAGGTGCCTTCAAATGTGACCATAATTGACTACTATCCTGTGATCAATCATCCCATCATGGAATGAATACAGTTCAAGAGTGTTTATGAGCTTCTGAAGAAGCAAGTCATGAGGTTGGCCAAGTATATGTCATCACAACATTCGACGGGTGTCTGCAAGAAGGCATATCCTCTTGTGTCGGAGTCATGCTGCAAAGTACAAGAAACACATTCTTCGTCTCATCCGTCCACAAGAACTGTGGTTGTTCTTTTAAATACTTCTTGGCAAACTGTAACCTGGCCATCTTATTTTTGCAGCTAACCAGTCTGCATCTTGCAGTGTAGCCTCTGTATTTCTGTTCATGAAGTCTTCTGCAGGCAGTGGCCATTGACAAATCAACACCTGACTCCTGAAGAGTGTTTCTGATCCGTCGAACAGGTGTTTGGGGATTTTTCTTTATTATAGAAAGAATTCTTCTGACATCAGCTGTGGAGGTCTTCCTTGGCCTACCAGTCCTTTTGTGATTAATAAGCTCACCAGTGCTCTCTTTCTTCTTAATAATGTTCCAAACAGTTGTTATTGGTAAGCCTAAGGTTTGGCTGATGTCTCTAACAGTTTTATTCCTGTTTCTCAGTCACATAATGGCTTCTTTGACTCTCATTGGCACAACTTTGGTCCTCATGTTGATAAACAGCAATAACAAGTTTCCAATGGTGATGGAAAGACTGGAGGAAAGACGTGGTGCTGAGAGCTCTCTTTTTCCTGCATTAAGGAGGCAATTAAACACACCTGAGCAATTACAAAAACCTGTGAAGCCATGAGTCCGAAACATTATGGTGCCCTGAAATGGGGGGAACTATGTAAAAACACAGCTGTAATTTCTACATGGTGAAACCAAAATGTAAAAAAATGGCCTTTAATGTAATCTGACAATGTGCACTTTAGCACGTGATTTTTTTCTATTACAAATCACAAATTGTGGAGCACAGATGCAAATAAATACATGATGGCCCTTTGTTCCAAACATTATGGAGGGCACTGTATACTACAAGCCAGTGTTAATTTATGCTTCCTTCTAGACAAGCTCTTCAAGTATAAATCTGCATCCTGCCACCTTTATGACCTCAGCTATTAGGAAACTGCTGAGATGCACCAGACAGAGGAAGCACATAATGGCATAAGGCTTTTACTGATGAATTTGAACCAAAAACATGACATTGCATTACACTAATTGTCTGGTCTGAGAGTGAAGCAATGCATTGAATACAAATCCAGTCCATTTCAAATGACATTCACTCAAAGTCATCTTAGGTGCGTCCTGGCAGACTCTTTATGCACAGCTGCAATTCTAAGTTTATCCACTTCTCAGGATTTGTCCTTTGCCGTTCCCTTTCTCAAATGTTGAAGACTTCATACACTTACGGGAATCAAAATTCTGTATTGAATCTAAGCTGCAACATACTATTAGTGTTCCTCAAAGCAGCCAGAAGAGTAACGAAGCAATCAATCTTAAAGTGATTATCCAGGGAAACTGCCAGCACAGCATTCACTCTCGCAAGAGCACAGACAGAGTAAACCTAATTTTAAAGATTCCTTGGGGGGGGACAAATTGGTAGAAGTCATGCAATGCATCTCGATGCAGAATTAACCCATGCCCGTTTACTTTGGTGCAGACCAATCACAAAACGGTTACTGTGTAGGAATGAACTGCAGAGGTTGGTTTAAACCGAAGATAGACACAACAAGCTGGAGTAACTCAGTATATCTGGAGAAAAGGAAGAGGTGACATTTTGGGCCGAAACTCTCCTTCAGACTGAGAGTCAGGGGAAAGGGAAACAAGAGATATAGAACAATTGAATGAATGATATGTGAAAAAGTAACGATGATAAAAGGAAACGGGCCATTGTCAGCTGTGGGCTAGGAGAAAACTGGTGCTGCCTGCACATTATCATGGATCAAGCCAGAATTAAATATGCTCTTTGAAATGCAAAATAAAATCCCTCAGATGCCAGAGATCTGAAATATAGGTGGAGAAAACAACAAAATATTTTCCAAGTAGACACAAAATGCTGGAGTAACTCAGCGGGACAGGCAGCATCTCTGGAGAGAAGGAATGGGTGACGTTTCAGGTTGAGCCCCTTCTTTCCTACACAAAATATTTACCAGATTAGGTAGTATCTGTGGAGTGAGAGACAGTCAGGTTACGAGCAATCACACTCCCAATTGCGTAGAAGACAAATTACTGGCAGTTCAAAAAGGGCAGCACAGTGACATTGCAGTAATGCTGCTGCCTTGCAGCGTCAGAGACCTGGGTTCAATCCTGACTGCTGGTGCTGTCTGTACGTTCTCCCTGTTACCATGTGAGTTTTATCCACTTGCTCCGTTTTTCTCCCACGTTTATAGGTTAATTGACCTTGGCAAAAATTGTAAATTGTCCCCAGTGTGTAGGATGGTGTTAGTGTACGGAGTGATCACTGATCAACGCAGACTTGGTGGGCTGAAGGGCCGGTTTCTGTGCTCTATCTCTAAATGTCCAAAAGTAAAGTACTGGAGTAAGTCAGTGGGTCAGGCAATATCTCTGCAAGAGATGGATAGGCAGTATTTCGGGTTGGGACTCTTCTCAATTGCTTCTCGCCACAGGATCCTTTTCCTCTAGCAAGGGTTGAACTTGCATGGTTGTAAGGTGCTGCACTACAATACGATTCGATAAAACTTTATTCATCCCCGAAGGGAAATTGGTCTGCTGACAGTCACAACACACAAGTTACACAAAAACTTGAAATTAAAAGTGGCAACAAAAAGAAAATGACAAGCGACTGTTGGCTGGCTGCCATGTGCAGTGGAACTGGAACAAATGAACAAACAAACAAACAAACGACACAGACTTATCCCCTGGGCAGAAGATTTTAAACTAGAGTGCCCCCCCCCCCCTGTACACCGGGCCCCCCTTTGTTCCCCCACCGTCCCTCACAGCAGTCCCCCATTGTTCTTCATGGCGGTCTCCCCACGCCAGGTCCCCATTGTCTTCCCCATTGATCCACATATAATGATCACCAGGAAATACAGGCCGTGCTTCATTGTCTAAGCCAATGTTCCCGCAGAACACTCTGCAGTTATTTATTACTGGCAGCATAGGACTCACTGTACACATTATCCTCATCTCAACAGACTGCTCATTAAAGCTACGAGCCAGGTACTTAGTGACTTGAACGTTGTATTTAATTTGATCTGGTGCTTCGAGCAGACGTTCGCATTCATTCAGAATAAATGCCCATTATCTGTACGGCCGGGGGGGGGGGTAAAAAGCCCTTGAGATTACATGCACCCGAGTTCAAATGTAGATATCTGAAAATGAAACAGACGTTTACAATGGCACACAGCACCGCCGGAGAGTTTCCAAACCCTTTGATCCCGTGCACATCACATTGCTGAGGAACAGTGGGGTAAATTCTGGTCATTTGGACAAAAATTGCGGCAGTTTTCCACTCTACCTATAAAAAAAAATCTGCAGCACAAACATTGCTGGCTATTTTGTTTTACTTTACCAGACCTACAGGTTTCATTTGTGGCCCTGTCACTGATGTGGCATATTTCTTTTTAAATACTTTTCCAAAGGAAAGTCCCTTGATGCGTTGCTGCATAGTGAAGTGTCCAGAGAACTTCTCTCTAAACAACCTTGTCAGATATGGCCCCTTGCTGAACACCTTCGAAGTTGACTGTTCATTTATTTCCGTCATTCCCTTTATCCTGTGCCTGTACAGTGGACGGCTCGATTGTAATCATGTATAGCCTTTCGGTGGGCTGTGCTGCTCTCCTTGTGCATAAATAAAATGGAAAATGAATGCAAGTTGCCAGAGTTCTGTTGATCGACAAAGACAGTTTCCGTGTTGGTCCCACTGAGCTGGCTAACCTTTGGATTTGTCGTACAGGAAATCGAAATCGAGCCCCAACGACAGGTTAGTCGCGAGTCTGCGGCCGTTCATATTTGAGCAATAGGAGTGAACGTAGCAATTCGCTGGAGTGCAAATTTCTTCCTGTGTAGAATAATTGAAGTTCGCCATCACTTTGGTTGCCGAAGAGTGAGGGAGAGAGTAGCAATCGCAGCACTGAAGAGAGCAGAAATAGCAATTGCAGCGGGAGGTTTGGAACCGCCGCTTAGGAACATGGCTCTGCCAGAGCCGCGGCAGTCAGAGGTTCGAGTCTTCGACTGGGTACCTGTGGACTGGGTCCCACAAACAGAATTGTGGAGAACCGTGGCAGTCGGAGGTTCGACCCCTGACTAGGTACCCAGGGCCAGGTCCCACGAACAACATAGGAAGGAGAACCATTGTGGATAAGAGTGGGAATTTTATGCGCAAGTATGAATTAATGCAAGTTGATCAGCGACAACAGCTGACTGGATAGCACGCAACAAAAAAACTTTTCACTGTACTTTGGTACACGTGACAATAAACTAAACTGAAAACTTCCTTCTTCTTCACTTCATGTAAATTGCTTTTCTCTCCCCATTTCCCCTTTCATGCTGCACCTCTGGAGGAATGGTAACCAAACTGCAACTCCATCCCCCTTCTCCTCCAAATATCTGGGCACAACAGACTATGCTGAAGCGATTAAAGCTCATTCTCCCGTCACATTACTCGCTGCAGACGTCACAAATTGCCCCAAGGCTTTCAAATACAACACGGTACTTCAGCTCACCCAATATTCCTTAAATAAATCAACAGCCAACCTGCTAATAAATAATGTGTAGGGAGGAACTGCAGATGCTGGTTTAAACTGAAGAAAGACACAAAATGCTGGAGTAACTCAGCGGGTCAGGCAGCATCTTTGGAGAAGAGGAATAGGTGACTCTTTAGGTCATGACCCTTATCTATATGATCATCAACAGCGTTATGGTGCAATTTAGCAGCATTCTGCACACAGGGTTACTGCAGATGTGCTGTAAACATGAGCGTGTGGATGCCACACTGGATTGTGTATGAGCATCAACAGTTGAAACATCAGGCACAACATAACCATCTTTTTAGATAAATTTTGCTTTATTAACTTTTCAGTGCAGGCAAGTGAGACCAGCTGAGACACAAAAAGCGGGACAGGCAGAATCTCTGGGGAGAAGGAATGGTTTCAGGTCGAGACCCTTCTCCAGACTGGTTAGGGATGGTTTGGGAAACCAGCTTGGTTAGAGAACAGTGAGCATGGACAAAAATGGGTCAAAGGGCCCGTTTCCAAGCTGTATAGCTCTATGGCTCTAACAAAGTGTAATGATGCAAGATTAACTTCTGAATACCAAGATATAGCAATAACAACTAAGCTGTTTTGCTGAGTAATTGAAAACAAATATTAAGTTACCAATACTCTATCCCAAGTCAAGTCTAGTCAAGTCAAGTTTATTCATCACATACACATACAGGATGAGCAGTGAAATATAATTTAAAGTTATAGTACACAACTGTTCAAAAGCAATTAATCACAGAGCTCAATTAAAGTTCTGTCAAAGATGAATTAAGACATGCTGCATGGTTAGGTGACATCCATTTAGAAAATGATGTTCTGCCCTGTTTAACATTAACAGAATCCTCAGTTTCTCAAAGATTTGTTGCATAACATTGAAACCACTGTTAGTTTGCAAGTAACACCAGATCAATTCCCCGTCTGATTTCACAGACAATTTAAGATAAAAATTCAGCCTCTCTCATAGTATAAACATTATGGAACTATCCGTAGAGGGTATTTGGCTTCCAAAATTGGGTTCCATTAAAGTTGATAAAATCAAATTTCTGAAGTAAGGTGCTGAGTGCCTACAAAGCTACAAGGCCTATCTTGCTACCCCACTGATGGCAAAATAAATAAGTATAGTATAAAGAATCAAAAGTGGTAGCAAAATGTTTTTGTCATATCTGGGTACTACATCATGTACAAATTGTGATCTTTAGATGACTTTAAAAAAAATAATGGTTTATTGCAAAGCTCTTGATGTGCAATTTAAGATGGATGAGAATGATTATTTTTTAAGACTTTAATGAGGTGTCAGAGACACTCACACACACCTTTGATTTATTTTCAATACTCTTTTTCTCTTCCTGTGCCTTATTAGATTGATGCCTTGCATTACACGTGCTTCTGTTGTGTTCAACCCCTTTAAGAGTTGCAGTTTTTGTTCACCCTCTCTAAGGATTGGAGTGGTAGAGGTAGAAATTTGCCAGTTATGGGCATCGCACAGAACCTCTTGCCAATCCAGTGTTGGTGTTGTTGGATGTTGCAGATCACCCGTGGGCCACTTGCATTGAACGAGATTTAAATATTTCTTAAAAAGACACAATATAAATGTCCCAAATTTGTTTGGAAAGTATTTAAAAGCAAAAGTACAATAAAGAAGTGCTTTATCTGTACTTAGATTTTTTTTTTAATCAAATATATAAGAGTTGTGCCTCATTTACAACTTACAAAATTCTTAAGGGGTTGGACAGGCTAGATGCAGGAAGATTGTTCCCGATGTTGGGGAAGTCCAGGACAAGGGGTCACAGCTTAAGGATAAGGGGGAAATCCTTTAAAACCGAGATGAGGAGAACTTTTTTCACACACAGAGAGTGGTGAATCTCTGGAACTCTCTGCCACAGAGGGTAGTTGAGGCCAGTTCATTGGCTATATTTAAGAGGGAGTTAGATGTGGCCCTTGTGGCCAAGGGGATCAGAGGGTATGGAGAGAAGGCAGGTACAGGATACCGAGTTGGATGATCAGCCATGATCATATTGAATGGCGGTGCAGGCTCGAAGGGCCGAATGGCCCACTCCTGCACCTAATTTCTATGTTTCTATGTTTCTATTTGCCATTGTGAAGCTGAAGAGCCAGATACATTCATCTAGCCACTCAGCTCGGCACATCAGTCATAGAATCATAGAGCCAGACAGGACAGAAACAGGCCTTCCAACAGGTACCAAGGTACCCTATCTCAGCTAATCACATTTGCTAACATTTGGCCCAAATTTCTCCAAAGATTTCCTATCAATGTACCAGTCCAAATGTCTTTTAAATATTATTATTGTGTCTACATCAATTAAATTTGTCTGGTGACACAAACCATATATGATATGATAGAACTTTATTTATCCCAGGATGGAAATTGGTCTGCCAACAGTCATATCACAACAAGATAAATGAAACATGAAATTAAAATGATTAGTGGAAAGTCCAGGATTGTGGATGTGCAATGATTAGTGTGGGTGTGGGGGGGGGGGGGGGGTTGGGTGTGGGGGAGTGAGGGGAGTCAGTCTACCCCACGACAGAATACGGAGGAGTTGTATAGTTTGATACCCACAAGGTAAAAGGATCTCCTGTGGCGCTCTGTGCTGCATCTTGGTGGAACCAGTCTGTTACTGAAAGTGCTCATCAGGTTGACCATGGAGGGGTGAGCTGTATTGTCCAAGATGCTCCGCATTTTGAAGAGCATCCACTCCAGGGCCATCTCCAGTGAATCCAACTCCACCCTCTGGACAGAGCCAGCCTTCCTGATGAGCTTGTTAATTATGTTGGTGTCAGCAGCCTTCACCCTGCTACTCCAGCACACAATAGTGAATAAGATGGCACTGGCCACCACCCCCCACCTTATGTGTGAAAAAGTTCCTCCTCAGGTTCCCATTAAATCTTTCCCCTCTCACCTTCAACCTATGCACGAGTTCTTGATTCCTCTGTGAAATAGACCGTGTGCATTCACTCTATCTCTGCCCCTCATGATTTTATATACCTCTTTAAGATTACAGCCCAGTCTCCTATGCTCCCAGGAACAAACGTTCAACTTCTCTCTGTAGCTTGAATGCTGTTAACATCCTCTTCCTTTGTTAATCTCTGCAATCTTTCCAGTCCGCTGCCACTGGACTCAGTGATGGATCCAGTGATGGAGCAGGGGGTTCAAAATACTGGTCTCTGACCTACAACTCCCCTCTGTCCTCTGTGGTTCTGTGACAATCGAAGCAAGTTAAACATGCAGAGAACAAGCCACTTCTCCATTGACTCATCTCCCAGCTAGAAATGTTAGTCATCTTATGGCGAGCCCTCTTTCACAATCAAAGTGAAGCTCAAAAATCCAATTAGATTGCAGAATGTTGTGAATGGCCGGTTAGTGTAGATGTGGTTTGTCAGGTTAGTTGCGGGTTTGTTTCATCAAGCACTTGTTATGTTTTCATCTTCACCCAGTTCCATTAGGTCAACCAAGCACTAATTTGTTAGTCAAAGTCAAAGTAGCCTTTATTGTCATTCAGACCTTGCGGTCTGAACGAAATGTTGTTGCCTTGCAGTCCTACATATAGTAAAAATGACAAAAACACACAATAAACACAAATTAACATCCACCACAGTGAGTTCACCAGGCACCTCCTCACTGTGATGGAAGGCAAAAGTCTTAAATCTTTGTCTCTTCCCTTCTTATTCTCCCTCTGCGTCGAGGTGATCCAGGCTTCAGATATTGTGACCACGCCGGGCGATGGTTAGTAATGTCAGTCCCGCGGCTGAATCCGAGCTCCGCGAACGGGCCGGTTCAACTCCGCGGCCCGGGGTGGTCGAAGCTGCCGAAGCTGCCGCCCTCCAGTCCAGCGGACGCAGCTGTTGTTGCGGGAGCTCCGGAGAACAGGTCACCAACCTGTGACCTGCGAGCTCCCGACGATGTCGTCCACTGGCCCCGCGGTCGGGTCGGGTGGCCGCTGCCCCAGCTCCGTGGCCGGGACGCCGCTGCCTCTGCCGCTGCCTGCCGCTGCCCCCAGCTCCGAGGCCGCCAGCTCCTCTATTAGGCCTCGGCGCAGGCGGAGACGGGGGATACGACAAGAGAAGTCGATCCCCCCCCGAAGGAAGAGACCAAAACATGTTTCTCCCCCCCACCCACACACACACAACCTAATAAAAATACAATTAACTAAAGCAGGACAAAAGAACAACAAAAAAAACAAAAAACAGACGTACTGCAGGCGAGCCGCAGCTGCTAAGGCAGCACCGCCATCTTGATGCCTGTGGAACTGATAATGTAAACATTCTTCATTCAATAAATTCAATTTCACTATTTTCGTGAGCAATAAAAATGGCTCAGGATTTCAGCACCTGCTGTCTTTTGTGTCTCAACTTCATTACTTATTTTCTTTATCAGCAATCATTCAGAATTCAGAATGACTTACTTCCATTACAGTTTTACGTGATATATGGCGGCTAATGAGGCCAATATAGAACCACAGACACGCCATACTCGCCATAGGCATGGCCATAGACATAGCTCCGCATGGCTGATTTTATCTTCCCCCCAAAATCCACAAACAGAATTGGCCTGGCAGATCCATTGTTTCTACTTGTTCATGTCCCACCAAATTAATTTCCACATACCTCAACTCCATCCTCATCCCCCACTGGTTCAATCCCTCCCTACCTATGTCCGAGACACCTCACACGCTCCGTCACTTCAACGACTTCCGTTTACCAGGCCCTCACTCCCTCTCTTTACCATGGATGTCCAGTCACTCTA
Source organism: Leucoraja erinaceus (assembly GCF_028641065.1). Lineage (NCBI taxonomy): Eukaryota > Metazoa > Chordata > Chondrichthyes > Rajiformes > Rajidae > Leucoraja > Leucoraja erinaceus. The sequence continues at coordinate 34,552,205 of NC_073387.1, read as the reverse complement.
CACCTCCATCCCCCACCAGGAAGGCCTTAAAACCCTCCGTTTCTCTATCGACTGCAGAACCAGCCAATTTCCGTCCACTAATACACTCCTCCGCCTAGCAGAGTTGGTCCTTACCCTCAACAACTCCTCCTTCGATTCTCCTGCTTCCTCCAAATCCAAGGTGCAGCTATGGACACTTGCAGGGGCCCCAGCTATGCCTGCCTCTTTGTAGGGTACATCAAACAGTCACTGTTCCAGGCATTCACTGGCCCTATCCCCGAACTCTACCTCCGCTACATTGACGACTGGATCGGTGCAGCCTCCTGCACACATGCAGAACTCACTGACTTCATCAACTTCACGACCAATTTGCATCCTGCATTCAAATTCACTTGGACCATTTCTGACATCTCCCTACCATTTCTGGATCTCACGGTCTTCGTCACAGGAGACAGACTATTGACTGACATCTACTATAAATCTTCAGTTTAAACCAGCATATTCAGTTCCTTCCCATAAAATATTATATTGTTTGTATTTATATTTTAAAACATTGCACTGCAGTTGATTTGATAGGATGCAATCCTGAAGCATTACAATACAAACGTTCACCACAACATTTGGGAATTACAGCTTTGAAATGAAGATAGGGTCTGTAGCGTGAAATTAAGCTTAGGACCCATCGTTAAAGTTCATTGATTGGTTTTGACTGGGCAGTTATCTTCAAAGGGTGACAGCCATACAAACAGGAATATTTGTAGCCAAATTGGAGAACTGACAGGGGAAACAAGATTAATGAAAGAGCTGGAATAAATTCCAATAAGAATCTCTGCCTCCTAAATATTATAAAGAATTTTGCTGATTGAAATAGTTAGTTCCTGTGGGTAACTCTCTTTGAACAATACTGTTTTCTACTCCAGAAAAGATTTGGCAAATTAACGTTTGATCAAATTCTGCACGAAAGAAAGTAAAACATGATTTGAAAGGTGGTTCCTTGGTATGAAAGGAAGCATTTTAGTACAAGTGACAACACGCTCTAAATGGACCCTGTCCTGGTAAGACAAACTCATTTGAAAGCCTGGCTTAAGTCAGCCAATTTTGGATAGCAATTTACCAAAACTGAACTTGTCTTTCTTACTCCGAGACACCAAAAAGTTCAGAATGGGCTCCTTGCAACCACTTCCACTGGACATATGAAGTGGGTAGGGTGACATACAACAGCTTGAAGCAGGATCTCAGACGAGAGGGGTAGATTCTCAATGGCACAATGGAGGAAGGATTCCCACAACCACAGTGAGTAGGTAGTGGGTCAGAATGTGGTGGAGATAGTGGTCTCTCCGACAATTCCTTTCCCTCTCTCTTTATCTTACTCTCGCGTTTGATACTCTCGTATTGATGTTGATGGTGAGACCTACTCTCTGCCAAATTGTGGAACAAGCAGCATGTCACAATGAATCCGCAAGCCCAGTCCTCAATCTTCCCTTCTTCTGGACTAGAGCAACTTCTAATAATATGTTGCTGGCATAGCATTCCCTTTTCCCTGGTGACTCTTAAAAGATGACAATTAGAACACATAGCATTTACAGTTTACAGGCTTCAGGAGTTATTGCCGAGGATACTTGTGAAATTGAAACAAAATGCCACTCAATGTCTCCCAATGTGTCTCAAAGCTTGACTAAATTTGCAGCAACAAATAAGAGGAGATAGATTTTTTTTATCAATAGTGAAATTGTTACTCCCAGTCAGCTAGTCACTCATAGAAGAGGGCACCAAGTGTTAAACACCAAAGTTTCAGGCAGTCTCCTTGCTGTACAATGGCAGCAGTTAGCTGGCAAATGTCAATTAAATGATCCTCTAGATGACTGTACCCAGGACCCCATCCCGTCAACTTCAAAGTGTATTTAGTGCTTATAGGATTTGAAGAAAATCAGCCTCAACATATCCCAAAGTGCTTTAATTAATGATTTTAAATGACTGTACCAAGTTTTATCCAAGAAAGGTTGTAATTTTTATCCCCTTCCACAACACTAAAATAACGTTATTCTATTTTATCAATGCTCTTGTCCCAAAGATTAACAATGGGTAGGAAACAGTCATACACAGAAAAATGCCCTTTGGTCCAACTCAACCTTGCTGACCACAGTGCCCATCTATGCTGGCCCCATGTTTAACCCACATTCATCTAAACCTTTCCTATCCACATCCCTGTCCAAATGTGTTTAAAATGCTGTTATAGTATATGCCTTAACCACTTCCTTTGGCAGCTTGTTCCCTATATGTACCACCCTTTGTGGATAAAAGGCTGTGCCTCAGGTTCCTATTAAATCTTTCCCCTTATCTTAAATTTATGCCCTCTAGTTCTCAATTCCCCAATCCTGGGGAAAATACACTCACCTTATCTATGCCCCTAAAGGTTCATGAGATCAAAGGGGACGCACATCAAGGAAAATGTAGAATAGATCATTGTTAGCTAGGGAAAGCGAAAGATAAAATTTAATCAGGGGGACAGTCAAACTAGTCGGATAACTAGGATGGAAGCGAGATAGAGAGAGAGGGATAGCATGAGTTACTTGAAGTTAGATGGAATGGAATAGATTGTTTTCCTGCTTCACTCTGGATATCAATGCTCAATTGCATAAAGCTGAAATTAAAGTCCGACAATTGAATTTCCAAACAGTAATCAAGACTGACACTTCAGGGCAGCAAACAATTGCTATATTGTCAACTGCACTGTTTGGATGAGAAATTAACTACATATTCTATTGTGCTGCAGTAAGTGAGAATTTCATTGTTCTATCTGAGACATATGACAATAAAACACTAAACGCTCTCTTGACCCTTAATCAGTCTGCCCCCTCAAGTGCATGCTAGTGCTCCAAAATGCTTTGGAAAGGTGGTCGATGATGTTCTTCTACTGTCCTGACCTGCATTTATCTGAAAACAAAGAGCTAAAAAAAAACAGGCAATTTGGTGACTACTTTCATGTTTATGTACAACTCCAAGGGTTTTCGTGGTATACTCACTGTTTATCTGTTGAACGTATCTGCTTATAGTGACATGTTTCGGTGATCTTATCACCCGAGTCATGTGTAAATACAAATATTTTTGTAATTTCATGAAATATTCAGGGGAACTGCTAGAAATTATTGCTGGTTACACCAGATATGATCACATATCTTTTCATTTCTTAAAATAGCAGGACTGATTTTAAGAATGATTACAATTTTTTTTCATTATGGGCATGTAAACTTTCTCCACAGGTAGAAATCCAATGCAAATTGCCACTTCATTTCATGACTCAATTGTGTCACGACTCCAACATTATTACCTTGACCTCTGTACCAGTTGTACTGAATGTTAAACTCACTAACTAATGTATTAACCTTGGCTCTGTGGTGGTATTCCTAACAAGATGACCATGAGTCAAACTCTACCACATCTACTCCAGCACAATGTTTGATGCACTGGATTATGGAGGATGGCAAATTTATATATTGATTTTAACCAAATAATAGTATTTCTCAATTAAGGGCGTATTTAATCCATTTGTACAAAACTTGCTTGTGCATGCAAAACTCTTGTGATGGACTTCTGAAACGGGGCTTAACTAGTGGGTTGATAGCGATTGAAGTGGGCAAACTTTACCTGGTCCATTATGGTGGAGTTCCAGGCTGCTACCATCTTCCAGGTAGACTCTTCATTGAGTAGTTTTCTTGGTTTACATGCCCATCTTCTCCCAACTCTATTTCAGGGTTTAGATTTCTCTCGAAACCAATATTAGAACAACATGATCTGGTCACTTACTTAGTTGCTATTTGTGAGAACGGTGATCTAAACAATATGGAATTTATTTCCAACATTAACAGCGATTACAAGACAAAACGTATTTAGACAAAGGCCACTTTAGAATGCAAGAGCTTTCTCAAAAGAAAAATGTCATGGTAACCAAGGGTACAAGACAAAAATATGTCCCACATCCCACTATAATCTTTAAGCAATCTCTTCATTCAGAAAAACGGGTGACAAAAAGCAGATGGCTCTCACCCTTTATGCCTTGCTACACTTCCATAGTCATAATTCTGCCCCGATGCACATGTCAATAAAGTGCCTGTTTATATCTTTGCCATTTATTGGAAAATGTGTCCAACAGTTGAGAATTTCAGAAGATATTTGCTTGGTTCTACAGAAGTGAATATCTATACCCCTGGAATGAAACACAGGAGGTATTTTGTGACATTAATATCCCATGGTTCCCTCAGATCAGCCAATCGTTAATTTGTTGCAACATTCCAGTTTCATGTAACCTAGTCCATGGTTCTAATGTAACAGACCAAAGCTATTTAAAGACCAATGTTGTAAAAAGGCCAAGGAATCCCCTGCTAAATATACCATGGATATTGATGTTTACTGCATGAAAAGACTAATCAGAGGTGAAATCAAATCGGTAAGCTTTCCAACTGGCTTGTAAACAGTGGATCACAAGTTACTTTGATCCCTCGGATCAAAGAGCCAGCAGGCAGTTCAAAGTACGGCAGCATGGAAAATACTCTGACCAAATTCACATCACGTGTTAAATATGCACGTTACTCCCAGAAATTCCATCAATGTTATCTTGCCATGCAGCTTTTTAAAAAAAAATCTCTTGGTAGGGTAAAAAATTTAGCTTTTGAAAACTGCTGTCAAGTAAGATTGACTTTATAATTTATATCATGCATCGCAGTACACCTTCAAGAAAGCACCCAAAGATATCAATTCTAAATTATTTTAGATTAGTTTAAAAATACAGGCCAGTTGGCTACAGAGTGCACAGCGATCATCTTGTACACTAACACTATCCCACACACTTGGGACAATTTACAATATTTTTAAATTGAAGCCAAAGTAACCTAGTAACCTGCATGTCTTTTGAATGGGAAAAAACTAGAGCACCTGGGGAAAGCCCACACGGTCACAGGGAGAACGTATAAACTCGTACAGACAGCACCTATAGTCAGGTTCGAACCCAGGTGTCTGGCGCTGTAAGGTAGTAACTCTACTGCTGAGCCACTGTGCTTCCCTCTTTAATTTCCTCGGAATATTCCCTAATTCAATTTCCCTCCAAGAAAAGTGCTAGCAATAACTGTGTTATTGTCTACAAAATGGCAAATAATCCTAGTTCAGTTAAAATATTTTGAGCGTATAAATTACAAAACCATCAGCAGACTTTTGTTGTGCAAATGGATAAAGTGAAATAGAGCAAAAAATTGGTCAAAGTTTAAATACAGTCCAGCCACAACATAATGCAATGATTGGAACAGACTTAAGGGTTTGAAAGGCATATTCAAAATGGCATATTCCAGTTCTTATTTATCAGGGAGATGATTAAAGGTTGGAGTTGGGGGAAGGAATTGTAATGGAGAGAATTGGTGTGGTAGCATTGGGAGTCATTGGATCACAACAGGTGACCATGGCTATCAGGAAAAAGAGTTGTGAGAAGTTGGGCATGAAAACCAAGACCCAGTCTTTCAAAGGAAATCAAATCTACATAGAAGATGCAGCAACCTTAATTCTACCATAATAGACCAGATAAAATGTTCCCAATTCAACTGCCATCAGCCCTCTGGTTAACCCCTTCTTCAGATTTCTGACACAAAGGTTTTTGCGTGCACACACAAATTTTGTACAAAATAATTCAAAATATACATGTTCATATAATGAGGCAGTCACGGTGGTGCAGCGGACTAGATCCAGGTTCGATCCTGATTACGGTTGTTGTCTGTATGGAGTTTGTACAATCAATCAATCAGATTTATTCATCACATACACAATAAAGTGCAGTGAAATGAACTTGTCAGCAGCAGTATAATAAAAAAGAACACACAATACACAATAAAAATTCAACACAAACATCCACCACAGCATTCTTCACTGTGGTGGAAGGCACAACGTCAGTCCTCCTCCATTTCCCCCTGTGGTCGGGGCTATAATCTCCGCAGTCGCCGCTGGGGACGGAAAGATGACAGGTCCTCTCGTCTGGAAGGTAAGTCCTGAATCGATGCTTCCCTTCCAGAAACTGCGGCTTCAGGATGACATAGGCTGCGGGCCGGCGATCGGAACTCTTCCCCAGGGACTCTCGGCGAGGGATCCCACTCCAGATGGTAAGTCAGTCCCCGCCGCACCCGCAGCTAGAAGCAACGCAGTCCGCAGCTTCAAGGTGTTGTATGCCGCGGGCCGGAGCTCTTCTTCTCCAGGGGTTACCAACAAGGGATCCCAGGCTCCAGACGCTGCGCCCGCGGCTAGAAGCACCGCAGTTCGCGGCTTCAGACCGAACCGTCGGAAAACGTCCACGCTGCGCCCGCTGCTGAAGCTCCTGGCCCGACTCCGGGAAAGGCCGCACCAATCCTTGGTGTTAGGCCGCGAGGGAGGCGACATGGAAAAAGTTGGCTCTCTGTGGAGGAGGCGACCAAAAGCAGTTTCCCCTTAACCCCCACACCACCCCACACACAAGACACATCGAGAGACATTAAAACACACATTTAGACAAACTAAAAAAGTAGAAATGACTAACACGCTGCAGGCAGGGCAGCCGTCTCACAGCGCCCCCACCAACCTCCCCGTGACCTGCGTGGGTTTTCTCCGAGATCTTCGGTTTCCTCCCACATTCCAAAGACGTATAGGTTTGTAGGTTAATTGACTTGATAAATGTAAAAATTGTCACTAGTGGGTGTCGGATAGTGTTAATGTGCGGGGATCGCTGGTCGGTGCGGACCCAGTGGGCTGAAGCGCTTTTTCCGTGCTGTATCTCTAAACTAAACTAAAATAAAGGAGTCCCCATGCATCAGTGCTTAATAAACAGAGAAGAACCATAGCACATTTTTGACAATGTTTAGAGGCGCATTAAGTAGTTCATGATAGAATTCAGTACAAGTTACCACTTCCAAATCACAGAATTGTTAGATCTATAGATTTCGTGCCTAAAATTATATAATCTGAAAACATTGAGACAAGTCCTGTCACTGAAAGTTGGATGTCAAATCTCATATTTTCAAGGGTTTGTTGACGTTCATTCACGATCGCTCATAAAGCATCAATTATATTCAGATTTTTACAGGCTTGAGCAGTCAGTCCTTCATTATTTGGCACACAAATTTACTTTAAAGTGCAGGCTATACCTATGCACCAAAAATACTTAAATGTAATGTCTTTTACAAACACCGATATTAAATCATTTCATATAAAGGCAGTTGCCATGTTAACAATGTGAAGCATTCTTGATAATGAACATTAACAACTGATTGATAAATGTAATCTGTTCTATTGGATTACCTACAGTTTCTATTTGTGAGCATAGAAACAGTCCCTTTGGCCCACGTTATCTGTGCTGAACACAATGCCAAATTAAACAGATCATGTCTGCCTATGTGCTCTTTATATCCCTCCATTCCTGCATATTCATGTGTTTACCTTGGAGTCCCTTGAACACCACTATGCTACCTGCTTTCACTGCCAACTCAACTCCACTGCTTCTTTTGTCATCAGCCAACTTAGTGAGTTAGGAACCAACAACCTACATGTTTAAAGTAAATCAGCATGGAATTCGGCTCTTTGGCATAACCTGCCCATGCTGATTAAGATGCCCCATCTGCAGTAATCCCACCTACTCACGTTTGGCGCACCTCCCTTTAACCCTTACCTATCCATGTACCTGTCCAGATGTCTTTGAAATTTTTAAAAATTAGTTTAGAATAGTTTAGAGATGCAGTGTAGAAACGGGCCCTTCAACCCACACCAACTGGCAATTCCTGTACACTAGTTCTATCCTAGACAGTAGGGACAATTTACTGAAGCCAATTAACTTCTGTAGAGTTATTGACAACAGAGTCAATGAACACACAGATAACGGGTGAAATGAACAGCATGCAAATTAGTATTTGGGCTGTAGAGAGTTGAATCAGCTCAAGTTTGCAGAGGATGGAAAGTGGACAGATATTCAGTGGAAGGACCTCTGACCTATGTTGAGTTTAGAGTTAACTAAAGCAGGGTCATAAGGTCATAAGGAATAGGAGTGGAATTAGGCCATTTGGCCTAATGAAGTCTACTTCACCATTCAATCATGGCTGATCTATCTCTCCCTCCTAAGCCCATTCTCCTGCCTTCTCTCAATAACCTCTGACATCTGTACTAATCAAGAATCTTGAATCTTGATCTTGAATCTAACTCTCCCGTAAAAATATCCACTGACTTGGCCTCCACAGCCTTCCGTGGCAAAGAATTCCACAGATTCACCACCCTCTGACTAAAGAAAATTCTCCTCATCTCCTTCCTAAAAGAATGGCCTTTAATTCTGTGGATATGACCTCTAGTCCTATACGCTCCCACTAGTGGAAACGTCCTCTCCACATCCACTCTGACCAAGCCTTTCACTATTCTGTATGTTTCAACAAGGTCCCCCCCCATCATTCTTCTAAACTCCAGTGAACACAGGCCCAGTGCCGACAAACGCTCATCACAGGTTAACCTACTCATTCCTCGGATCATGATTATAAACCTCCTCTGGACAGGGTTAAATGTTTCAATAACAGACGAGCCATGATTGGAGAAGGGACCAGCAAGATAATATCAACGGCCTCAGCAGCTGATGGGAAATGTTTTGAGATGCTCATCTCTAGATCAAAATAACCACCTGATCCTGGACAGTCAATTACTACCAATCTTCAAGAAGGGGGATGGAGTCCATGGGTAGGGAAGGAAGAGTTTAAGAAAAAAAAATAACAAACTCCTCCCAATATTTAGTTGGAGGAAGTTTCAACTCACATGATATTTTTGTAAAACAAATAGTATGATTACACAGGATCACAAAATTAGTAGTGTGGGATGTGTGCTGCCTATATGTGTAACTTGACATTGGCAGAAACATATAGATGAGAATCAAGGATAGATCCTTGTGATGTCACAGGATGAGAAGGAAAACCGTTGCTTGGAATTCCTTGGCTTCAACTGGACAGAGAAAGAAAGGAACCAGAGGTCAGTCAGCTGGATGTCAAAGGAGAATAGCGGAGACACTGGAGAATAGTGTGGCCAACTGTGTCACTTTAGCACTCGGGTCAATTTGTTTCATGGCCGTCGTTATATCTTGATAGTGAAATCAACATTTTTAATCAGATGCACTTACTTCGATTAGAATTTGCACTGAGGTAGCTGATTCAGTTGGATATACTCCATGAATTCTCTTGGCTTATACTCTAATAATTCAGAAGGCATGAATTGATAATCAAGAGTTTTACCGAAATTTGAACTCAGAAATAGCCGTTTTTACCCTAAAGTAGAGCAAGAGTAGGTCAGTCACAGAATAACTTTATTTTCTCTTTTCCGTTTTAACTTCTTGGAACAGAAAATAAGACCCCTTTCATATCTAAGTTTTTAAATGGGAGTAACTGATTACATGGTTGCATTTATTAGTGTATTTTGGGACAGACCTGGCAAATCTATGATTTCAAACAGAACTCCACTATTGCACTTTCCTGTTTGCCACCTACTATGTCTCAACTGTGGTCTGACTACAAAAACAAACACGTCGCAAAATTGGGGAAAAAAAAAGAAATGAACGCAACATTTTCAGGGTTTTTTTCTCCAACTTTCGGCAGAGACTTACCCTGCAGTATTCATCTATTGGCTTCAGTCGCCTCACTGCAACATCCCTGATGTGACTTCGTCTGAAGAGGATTTTACCTGCAATAAAAAAAGATCACACCTGCTCAGCAAATGGCATCTATAAAACAGCTTTTATTCTCAGCCTGAAGGTCAGGAGCAAACAGCACCTATTCACCGCATCAATATTCTTACTTTAAGTCATATGTTTACATTCTTGCACATTTACATTGGGAATAGCTACACACCGCTACTAGTTCCAGAAATGCATAATGTAACTAAAACCTCGTCCAACACCACTTGAAAAATATTTCTTAGAAATACCTTCGAGTCCTGAACAAAATAAGGTGATTGTTTATTAGAAATCTAGTAAATAATCTAGTAAATAACAAGTTAGGGCTTTATTCTTTGGAGCGCAGAAGGTTAAGGGGGGACTTGATAGAGGTTTTTTAAAATGATGAGAGGGATAGACAGAGTTGACGTGGAAAAGCTTTTCCCACTGAGAGTAGGGAAGATTCAAACAAGGGGACATGACATGAGAATTAAGGGACTGAAGTTTAGGGGTAACATGAGGGGGAACTTCTTTACTCAGAGAGTGGTAGCTGTGTGGAATGAGCTTCCAGTGAAGGTGGTGGAGGCAGGTTCGTTTTTATCATTTAAAAATAAATTGGATAGTTATATGGATGGGAAGGGAATGGAGGGTTATGGTCTGAGCGCAGGTATATGGGACTAGGGGAGATTATGTGTTCGGCACGGACTAGAAGGGTCGAGATGGCCTGTTTCCGTGCTGTGCTGTAATTGTTATATGGTTATATGGTTACTGGGTCCCAACTGGTCGGCATGGACATGGTAGGCCAAATGGGGTTCTTCCATGTGGTGTGACTCAATGACTCAGTGTTCTCAAATGACCAACTGCTCAATACAATTAAAAATATTTTAAATACTCTATATAAAGCTATTTACTTTCTTGCAAGTTACTTGAAATAGAGTAGGAGATAAAGGAGGCATTTGAGACAAAGTAGTGTAATGAACAAAACCAAAGATCATGCACATAAAATATTTAAATCATTTTAAATACTTCTGTCAAGTACATAGGCATTTTGCGAAACACAGAGTGAATATTGCAGAAAATATATGACCATTTTGTCTTCCACCTATGGGCAAGAAAATATTTTAAATTGGTCAATTCACTGTTTATGGCCAAGCACTTCTTGATTTGTTTTGTCAGAAACTATGAGTACTTCAACATCCAGCATTCTGCTTTTGTTACACAGAGGAAACTGCTCATATCCTCTTTCTCTAAAAAAATATAAAATTCAATATACAGCTGATACCGACGTCAAGATGGAACAGCTCAAATAATACTGAAAACATTAAACACCATCCGGAACAAAGCAGGCTACTGGACTGACAGCCTACCCATCAGACTAAAGATGCATTTTCGGCTGCTGTGCGTACCATTTACAAATGCACTGTAGGTATTTGTCCCATGCTATTCTAACAGCAACCCCCCCCCACCAGCCAAACTCATGACCTCTGCCACCAAGTAGTATGAACAGCATGTGCATGAGAAAACTATCGACATTCCCTTCCAAGTGAAACACCATCATGCTTTGGAATTATATTGCTGATCCTTCATTACTCTAACCTTGCCACCCAACAGTTCTGTGGGAGTATCTTCACTGCAGTTCAAGGCAGCGCTCCCCCGCTTTCCGTGTGTGTGTGTGTGTGTGTGTGTGTGTGTGTGTGTGTGTGTGTGTGTGTGTGTGTGTGTGTGTGTGTGTGTGTGTGTGTGTGTGTGTGTGTGTGTGTGTGTGTGTGTGTGTGTGTGTGCGAGCGCGCTTATGGTCGATCCAGCTTGCGGTTTCATCGCTGACGGTCGATCCAGCTCGAGGTTTTTCAGGCAAGTGCCAACGAGCTTGAAGGTTGAAAACAGTTGCTGAAAGTCGCGTTAGTGGGACAGGCTCTTCAACAATCCCCAGCTACCAGAAAAATGAATTAAAAAAATACAACGATCCCATTGAAAAGTACACATAAAAACTAATCCTAAATATGTGAATAATTATAATGAGCAGAGGGCATTTGTGGATTATGTTGTCCTCAGAGTACTTTGTGAACTATGCAACATTGAAAGAGGAATTTATTTTGAGATACTAAAATTTCAAAATCTTGATACTGTGAAATGTAGTTACTGTATATTTAGGCTATGTATATTTTGGATCATGAATAATTACATCTTCATTTCTAGCCAAAATCAATCGCAATAGAATAATTCTGCTTCACAGAAGAGCTGGTATAGGTTTGGTATGTTTATATATCACAATTCAAATTTATGTAATGATATCCCTCAAGTTAATATACTAATGCCAACCATAACCTTAATCAGCTAGTTCCCCCAAAATATTTCCAAGTTCACACATTTCATATTAGCAATGAAGATACATATTATCCAACAGACTAAAGTGTAACTTGGAAAAAAATCCTGATATTTCTACTGGAGTTCTGCATTGTTCGTCAAAACTGAAACTCAGACCAGTATCTATCAGGAGATGCTGCTGGTCCCGCCGAGTTACTCCAGCCTTTTGTGTCTACCACCAGAATCTATTTGATTGATTGATTCATTTAACACTCTCCATCAGTGCCTACATATGACCAATGAGAGTAAAATGGTACTATACCACCTTAATGTGTTTAGAAAATAATTTACTCTTTCATAAGGATAAACTTTTTTTTTTTTTTTTTTTTTTTTTATAAAAGCAGTTGGCCTGGATGTACTCCTTTTTAGATTGTGAAATTGTATGCCAATCAACTGACCACAAATTCTTTGCCCACATCTTTAACTTCTCACTTTGACATTTTTCCGTCCCCATCTTCATCAAGAAAGCCTCCATTATCCAGTCCATAAGTAAAGTGACCAGTGTAAGCATTGACGCAGAGTTAAATGGGTTAATCAATCAAATAGGTACTTGTCTGTGTTTCAATCTCAATGACTATATCCCAGTTGCTGTAACATCAACTATAACAGAGTGCTTTGAAATATTTGTAATGCCCACATCTGAGCCAGTCTTCCCGATAATCTACACCTCCTGCGATACAAAAAAATAGATTTACAGAGAATATTATCTGCCTTGCACTACATTCAGTTCAGGATCACCTTGATAATAAGAAAACCTAATGTCAGAATGCTACTCATTAACTACAGACCAGCCTTCAACACCATAATACCGAATAAGCTCATCGCTAAACATCTCAATCTTGGTTTTGGAGCCTCTTTCTGCAACTGGCTGCTGGACTTCTTGACTGCCAAACCTCAGTCAGTTAGAATTGGTCATAACATTTCCTTCACCCTGACCTTCAGCACTGGTGTGTCTCAGGTGTGTGTGCTCAGTCCATAGACATACCTCCTGTACACCCGTGACTGTGTGGCCATGTGTAACTACAACCCGATCTATAAGTTTGCCAATGATAGTTGCTGGCTGCAACAATAACGTGAAAAACAAGCGAAAGATGGAGGACTCTGCGTCATAGTGTTGGGACAACAACCTCGCACTTAACATCAGCAGGTAGAAAATGAGTTGGCCGTTGACCCAAGGAGATGAGGGAGGGTGGAGGGGGGTGTGTAAGTGAACAACCTGGTGCTCATCAAGGAAACTAGTGTAAAGATAGTCAACAGCTTCAAGACATCCATATCACCAACATTGCAATCTCATTGCTCCACACGACTAAGAAAACATATTTACTTTTTTTCAGACATCTGTAAAGATTCTTGAACTTCTACAGATACGCTCTGGTACATATTCTGATGGCACACCAATTGCTACGGCAACTGCTCTGCTCTTGACCACCTGAACCTGCAGAGAGGAATCAACACTGCCTAATCCATCACAGGCTCATCACTTTCTTCCATCCAGTCCATCTTCAGGTGCATTCCACCAGGAAGGCTGGAGATATGGCCAAGGGTGTTTGGTTCTGGCCATTTTCTTTTCTCTCTTCTACCTTCTGGGAGAAGATACAGGTGCTTAAAAGCTCAGACATGAGGCTTAAGAGCAGTTTTTCTCTGCTGCTATCAGACTCCTGAACCATTCACCCCTTTCACGTACCCCTTCAAGAGGTGCTGCCACGTCTTAACACCACCTCATTCAGTTATTCCGTTATTATACTTTAATATCTTGCACTATTCTGCTGTTTTGCACTGGTTGTTATACTAATTGTGCAGGAAGGAACTGAAGATGCTGGCTTGTTGTATCTTTACTGTATGGACTTAGTGGGTTTCGTGTGAGATAGGAATTTCATTGCACCCTGGTGTATTTGACAATTATCCAAATCTAAATCTATGCAGAAATATTGTCAAACACATGTTTAAATTACGTTTCAGATTCTGATCAAAAGTAGTATGCCTCTACACAGGTTAATAGAAACATTACGCCCATAGCACAGGTTATGAGTAATGGTGAAGTTAAGATTTATTTATATTACAACATTGCATCACGGAGGAATAAACAGAGCCACTGACCCACCTGCTCCTTGCTATAGCAGAAACACAGGAAACAGATCTTTCTTGCACAATGCTGGAAAAACAACAACAGTAAAACAAACCCCATAATAAGATGTGAACAGGTTTGTACATAGCTCCTTGGTATTGCAAGACTCCCATTTATTTTGACAAGAAATGCATTCAGAAATCCCTCCAATAGGCAGGAAAATGTTGATTGCCATTCCAGCAGTCATCAATAAACAATGGAAGGTGTCAGTGCTCTTAAGTGAGACTTAATAGTCCAAACCTCTTGCAGCTGCAGTTCACGTTAGCACATAGAGCTGAGATGAGCTGTTTCAATGCCCTTAATACCAAGGCAACATTTGGCTCTGTTCATATCAAAATCTTGACGACAGAAAGCAAAAGTAATTCTGGAAATCTGTGCAAGGGTTAGTTATAAACTGCTGGGAACTCCGAGCTTGATATTGTACCAAAAGGAGAAACAAGGTATTTGAAACTGTGCGCATCTCAAGCAGTAGGGGCGTGTTCCTTGAAGTGGGCTTTTGATACTCACCTCCTCTTCATCCCTCTCCCATCAGGTAAGAGGTACAGAGGGTGAAAATGTATCCTCCAGAATTAGTGATAGTTTCTTCCCAGCTGTTAACAGGCAACTGAACTATCCTGTCACCAACTAGAGAGCAGACCTCACCTAACATCTGCCCTCCCACTGTCTTTAATCAGACTTTATCTTGCACTAAATGTTAATCCCTTTATCCTGTATCTGTGCACCGCGGACAGCTTGACTGTAACCTGATCATGTATAGTTTTTGACTATCTGGTTAGAACGCAACAAAAAACTTTTCACTGTACCTCAATACACATGACAATAATAAACTAAATTCTATCACATTGACATGCAACAAGTAGGCTGGAACATTGGCACATCTGCTGCATCACAGTGTCAGAGACCTGGCTTCTATCCTGACTGACCTTGTCCGTGTGGAGTCTGCATATTCTCCCTGTGACCTACACAGTTTCCTCCCATATCCCAAAGACGGCAGATCCATAGATTAATTGGCCAGAATAAACTTCCCAAATTATGCAGGTTAATGGTAGAATTTGTGGATGGAGGAAATGTGGGGAAATTAAAATATATAGGATTAACACAGGATTAGTGTAAACAGTGATTGATGGTCAATCGGACTTAGAAACATAGAAAATAGGTGCAGGAGTAGGCCATTCGGCCCTTCTAGCCTGCACCGCCATTCAATATGATCATGGCTGATCATCCAACTCAGTATCCTGTACCTGCCTTCTCTCCATACCCCCTGATCCCTTTAGCCACAAGGGCCACATCTAACCCTCTTAAGTATAGCCAATGAACTGGCCTCAACTACCTTCTGTGGCAAAGAGTTCCAGAGATTCACCACTTAAGATCTAACCCCTTAAGAATTTTGTAAGTTTCTATAAGATCCCCCCTCACTCTTCTAAATTCTAGCGAGTTGGTGGACCAAAGAACCTGTTTCCATGCTGTATCACTTTCTAACTCTACAGTTTTAATATTACTGCAGTATCTGAATTAAGTAATCTGCTAGTTGTGGCAATAGGTTATGATTTTTTTTTAATTATCACAATATTCCAGAATTGTAATCTAACCAGCACAAGCTCTGCTCACTCATCCATCTGCTGCTTTCAAATACTCCAAACACACCCGCTTTTAAATCCTTTTAAATTAATCTAATAGAGTCAGAATGGCTTCAGGAAGGGAAAATGTGTCTGACAAATATCTTGGAGATTGTTGAGGCACTTTCATCTAGAATGGAGAGAGGGGAACCAATGGATGCATTGTACTTGAACTTCTAGAAGTCATTAAACAAGGGACTTCACAAAAGCTTGAATTAAGAGCCAGTGCTGCTGGAGGTAAGACAGAGATGTATAGAGGATGTCACCAGGCAGTGAATAGGGATCAGGTGTTATTTTCAAGCTGGCATCCTATGAACCACTTGCCACTCCTTTTATGGTGGGCGTGTCCCACTGGTAGGACAGGGATGTAATGTTGAGGCTCTATAAGGCGCAGGTCAGGCCGAATTTGAAGTATTGTGAGCAATGTTGGGCACCATATCTGATGAAGGATATGCTGGCCCTGGTGAGGGTGCAGAGGTTTACAAGAATGATTCCAGGAATTAGTGGGTTAACATAGGATGAGCATTTGGTGGCACTGGGCCTGTACTCGCTGGAGTTTAGAAGAATGAGGGGGGGACCTCATTGAAACATACATAATAGTGAAAGGTTTGGATAGAGCAGATGTGGAGAGGATGTTTACACTAGTGGGAAAGTCGAGGACTAGCGGTTATAGCCTCAGAATAAAAGGATGTTCCTTTCGGAAGATGGGAAGGAATTTCTTGTCAAAGGGTGGTGAATCTTTGGAATTCTTTGCCAAAGGCTATGGAGGCCGTCAATGGATATCTTTAAGGCAGAGACAGATAGATTCTTGATTAGTATGGGTGTCAGGGGTTATGGGGAGAAGGCAGGAGAATGGGGTTAGGAGGAGATGGATCAGCCATGATTGAATGGCAGAGTAGACCTGATGGGCCAAATGGCCTAATTCTGCTGCTGTCAGTTATGCCCTTGTGACAGAATGTACATTCCTGAGCAGATCTTATGTCCTTTCCAGAGCGTTCTTTTAGATCGCTCATGTCATTAGTCAGATACAAATCCTGTAGCAAGATAGACCATTGACGAGTCCTCCCTACACTCAGAAACCCGAAAGCAATGATCACCTCATTCACATCCTACGCTTGTTCAAGCCTAACATCACTGGCCCTCAGAACAGATATAACAACATGGATTCGAAGATGGAGGAAGTATGATAAATGAATCACTTGTTGCAAATACAAATGCAATAACATTTTATAAAAGTGCCCATCGATGCAAAAAAAATTAAATCACTCATTACATTATGGAGCAACAACCAGAAAACATAATACTGAACACAACAGGGTAAAAGCTTTTAAACAGGTCATGTAGGTCAAGGACAGAAGTGTTCTTAAAGAAAAATAATGCATGGACACTATGAGAGGAGAGATTAGGTGTGGAGAAATGGGAGTCAAGGGAAACGGTGGTTTATAGTGCCTCAAGGCAGTTACCCCTAAATCTCCATAAGGAACATCCACATTCCTAGCAGCGCTCTTAATGTTAGCTCTCTTCTACATGTCCTTGAGGCAGTAAAGGGGATGTTCCTCTTGGGCGACCTAATCCGAGAGTTCTGGCGAGTTCGCCCTCGATTCATAGTCGCAGCATGGTTAACACGAGGTCCCAGGAGGTCTTTGTAACTCTCCTTTATGCTCGAGAGTAGTCCCCGTGCACTTGAGGCCTCAGCTAGGTCGCTGAGTCTTTTTCAACTTTGAAAAATGCCCGCGAGTAATAAAAGGTCGCAATGAAAAAAAACAATACTTTTTTTTACTCGTAGGTTTAGTCGTAATAGGTCGTAGTAGGTCGACATGTTAGTCGTAGGTAGTTGTAGATAGTCTTCATCATAGTCGAAGGGAGGTCAAAGGAGATCGACGTCCAATTTTCCCGAAGTTAGTAGTAGCTAGACGTAGGGAGTCAAAGCTAGTCTTCAACATAGTCGAAGGAGGTCTTCTACATAGTGAAAGAGGTCTTCAACATGACATTTTTTTCAAACTCTCCTAAACTTTTCTAAACTCGGCAATTAGGTCAACCAAGTGGGACTGCCCCTTAAAGCTTTTTGAAGACAGTTCTGCATTATGTAATTTTAAGTCTGAACTGATAAAGTGGAAATAAAACAATCTAAATCTTTTTCAAAGCAATATGGAGATGATTCAAATGAGTTATATCCAAAACATTTATCACTTGGTGAATATGATGCTGACAAACCTGCTGTACTTTCAACAGAAACAGCAAACTAATCTGAAAAAGGACCTTAACCTGAAATGTCCCGTTTCCCTCCACAGATGCGTTTGGATCTGTTGAGTTCCTCCAGCAGTTTGTTACTCACTCAAGATTCCAGCATCTGTAGTTCCTTGTCTCTCCAACAAACCAATTACAATTTTTTTCCAAGTTCTCTGCTGTAAAACCTCAGTGAACAATTTCTAGCTTCAAACCGGTGTCAATTAAAGCATTCGTTTTCACAATTAGCAATAAGCAAAAGCAACACTCTGGACAGTGTAAGCGATCCCTGGGTCTCTGGAGCAAGCAGAGGGAAAAAGCGATGATCCCTTCTCATGTTTGATTTCCAGTGACTCATATTGGAAAGTTCACTTTGTAGATGTAGGGGAATGGACAGAACTGGGATTAGATCAGTTTTTCTCCACCACTAAATAGTCATCACCACTCAGTGTCTTTAACAGATTGCAGGCAGTTACTTGGCGATGTACTTGAGACAAACCAGTGCTCATGGAACTATATTCAATCAGGAGCCAGCACTCTCTGGAGAGAAAAATAACAGAAAAAAAACTGGCAAAGACAAATGCAATGGAAACCTATAATAAATGATTATATTACAGCAATCACTCCAATTGGCAGAGTCACATACAACCCTAGAAACGTTTCATTTCAAATGTTTATTTTGTTTTTTGAATAGTGCATATTTATAGTTTTAATAAAATAACCAGCAGGGATGAACAGACCTCTGTGTCACACAGCTAATACGACTCAGTTACACTGGCAGCTATTTGGAATTAGCCAACTGGTGCCATTTTGACATGTTTTAGCCAAGCCAAGAGAACTACATGCTCCTCATGTATAACTGCTCATTTGAACCGAAAAGTACAAACGTTGCACATCATAAAACATGCCTCATCTACTTCAAAAGACTTTTGGTTATCGAGTTAAACGGCGAGACAAATTTGTAGAACTGCACTCATGTTTTAGCTTAGTGTGTGCATCAACTATCGTTTTGTACAAAAACTGTCAGGTGCCAGTGTCTATTTAATGCACACTAATCAAAATGGCTTTCACATTACCCAAAGTAAGTTTACATGCTGCCAAGATATTTATGAACATACACAAAAGGCAACACATTTATAGGAGTGATTAAATCAAATGAAGAGTTGTATGTGTCCAGCTCATCTAAATGCACAAATTGCAAATCTCAAATATAACCTTCAAATGCTTTTCAAAAAAACACGTATCAACAAGTCTCTCAGGGTTGTGCATAGCATGCAGCAAAACAAAATCAGAATTCCAGGAACCAATCTACTAGTAAGCTCTTGTTTAGTGCAGTGGTCTTAGTATATTTCAAGAACCCAAGAAACGCTGGCAGGCAGAAGCGCACTTTTACTTAACAGAGAATAAAGTCAGAGTAAGCTGCATAAGATGCCAATAAATACATTTGTCATCATGTGCAAGTCAGAGCTGGTGAGCTGACCTATTTAAAACAAGCTCATCCTTGTTTTAAGTATTACGAAGACATTTTGGTTCGAGACCCACTGCCACAGAAAGAAAATTTCACAAACTGTTTCATATATAAATATATAACTGCGACATTTATAATTTCTTCTGCAACAATTGAATGGTCTAGACTGACAGGAGGAGTACACATTCCCCCAGATAAAGAAAAAGGTAAAAAGGCAAAAAAGACATTAACAAATCTTCATGAGAGACAAGTTCTGGTTGACTACAGGGAACACAAAACTTGTTCCAAGGCTAGTCGGGCCAAGAAATAGAATGGTCTCGACCCCAAACATTAGTAGAGATCCTGCCTGATCTGCTGAGTTATTCCAGCATTTTGTGTCTATCATTTGAATTTTAAAACGGTACCATTGACACACAATATTACTGTAAGAGGTTATTTTATTGCTACTCCAATAAGAGAGCAGTTAAAAGTGTGAAACCTTATCATTTATGCAAGAGCAAATACAGTAAATATTTAATCCAAAAGCAAAAATCTGCAGATAGGGTAAATCTGAAATAAGAAACTGAATATTGTAAATGCAGACAACACATGTGGAGAGACAAATGTATTTTCTGCTTCAGGTCAATAACCTTGTTGTTTCATCAATCACAGGGAAAGCTGATAGTCTTAAATGAGCAGCGGTGGTGGAGGCAAAGTATAAGCAGCTCTGGAAACAATGCAAGGGAAATCAGCAAGGGCTAGTGAGAGGAGCGGGGAATGTAGCTGTGATCTGAAACTCAGTGTCTGTAAAGATGCTGGAAATAAAAGACAACGACAGATTTTAAAGAACAAGAACTTGAGTATAAATGTTTATCCTCAGGAAAAAGTGCAAGGAAATTGGATCAATCTAGAGGGTTCGACGATGTATTCATCAAACAAATTGATGATTATTCTATAGTTCCATTACAAATATTGGCTTTGATACAGTAGTGTACTGCAGTGGAGAGGATAATGGTTAGATCAATCTTGCAATATTTAATGATTGCTAAATGATGGAACAAGAATAGGACATTTCAATGTACCCATTTAACAAAACCTAAGCAACATAACTGCGGTATCCTGGCCTTTTGAGCTTACAATCGGGAGATTTTTTTTTGCCACTGGTTTTGCAAAGTTAGAAAGTAGTCTGACATCAAGGTTTATTTGAGAAAAAAGACACAAAGTACTGGAGTAACTCTAGTGGGTCAGGCAGCATCTCTAGAGGACATGGATAGAGGATGCTTCAGGTCAGCTTCCTTCTTCAGATTGAATATGTTGGAGTGGGGTGGGAAGAGAAAGCAGGAAGCGAGGAGGAGCAGGCCAAACACTGACAAATGATAGACGATACAGGTGATCAAGAAGGAACTGCAGATGCTGGAAGATCGAAGGTACACAAAATTGCTGGAGAAACTCAGCGAATGCAGCAGCATCTATGGAGCAAAGAAAATAGGCGACGTTTCGGGCCGAAACCCTTCTTCAGACCGATACAGGTGATGCTGATTTTGATAGGCAGATGTTTGGATAAACGCCAGAGATGAAAAGATAAAAAGGCGTGAGATAAGGATAGAAGAACCGATTGTGGACCCAGAAGGTGGAATATAGGTGAAAGGGAAAGGGGAGAAATGGATGCATATCCAGGTAGGGCATATGAAAGGGTGTGGGGTAAAGGTGGGGAGGGGGGTGGGGTAGCGGTTTGTAGGTTAGTTACCTAAAATTGGAGAATTCAATGTTTTACCATTAGGTAGTAAGCTACCAAAGCAACATTTGAGACAACGGAGGAGTCCAGAACAAAAAGGTTTGTATGAGAATGGGAAGAGGATGTTGCTAAAATGTTTAGCATCCAGGTAATCCACCAGGCTTTGGCAGACTGAGTGCAAGTATTCAGCGTAACGATTGCCAAGTCTACACTTGATCTTGTTATTCTACAAAGGGGGTACCTTGGGAATATCAGGCATATACATTGGGAATATCAGATGCAGTAGCAGAGGTGAGAGGAGGTGTACGTATGTATACCTCTGTCTCACTTGGAAGGACTGATGAGGCCTCCGGATAGGTGCAAGGGAGGAGGTATAGGGATAGGTGCTATATCTCCTATGTTGACTGGGGAAAGTATCTATGGTTTGGGTGGGAAAGGATGAGCAAACCAAAGTGTCATGGAGGGAGGGGTCTCTGCAGAAGGTTTGGGGTGGGAAGATGTGATTGATGGTCGTATCACATTGCAGGTGGCGTAAATGTCAGAGAATGATGTGTTGGATGTGGAGACTGGTGGAGTGAAGGGAAAGGACCAGAAGAACTCTATACTTGTTCCGTCTGGGGGCAGGGCAGGGGAAAGGGAGCAAGAGCAGAACAAGAGGACACAGAGGAGACATGGTTGTGGGATCCATCTACGATAGCAGGGAGGAAACCTTGTTGATTAAAGAAAAATGGCATCTCAGATGTCAGAATGGAAAGCCTCATCCTGGGAGCCGCTGGTAGATGTTGAGAGGGCAGAGGTGTAGTCCAGATAACTGTGTGAGTCGGTGGGTTTGCAGTAGATGTCAGTAGACATCTGTAACCTGTGACGAAAACAGATAGATCACGAAAAGGGAAAGAGATGTCAGAGATAGTGCAAGTGAATTTGGGGGCAGGCTGGATATTAGTGGTAAAGTTAATGAAATCACCAAGTTCTGTCAGGGTATCAGAGGCAGCTCTGATGCAGTCATCAATATAGTAGAGGAGTCGGGGGATGGTGCCAGTCTATATTTGGAACAAGGACCGTTCAATGTAACCAACAAAAAAAAAAAACAGACATAGCTGGGGCCCATGCAAGTGCCTATGGCTACATTTTTAATTGGAGAAATTGCGAAGTATCAAAAAAGTTGTTGAAGGCGAAGACATGTTCTGCCAGGCAAAGATGAGTGTTAGTAGAAAGAAAGCAAACAAGTCTCTATTCAAGAAAGAACCACATGGTCTTGACACCTTCCAGGTGGGAGATGGGGGTGTAACAGGATTGAGCATCCGTGATAAAAATGAAACAATGGGGCTTTGGAAATTGATAGTTATTGAATAGTTGAAGGGCATGTGAAGCGTCTCAGATTGGTGGGAAGAGACTGGTCGGGGGGTGGGCATAAGATGGAATGAAGGTAGATAGAGATAGAGTTCTGTGGGGTAGGAGCTGATACAGTTATTTGTTACTGTTTATTCCTTTCACTAAGAATACTTGAGCTATGAACTTTCACCAAGAATACATGACCTGTGAGTGTTCACTAAATGCTGGAAAGTGTTCATTTACATCTTCAATGCAATTTTGTTTTGAAAAAATAACTTCTCTTGGGAACATTGAAATCTTGCAATACAAATCCAAATTCAAAAAAGTTTAAAGAGCCATATTAACTGCAACTACAGTAATAACGGTATTCTGCTAAAATGTACAGCTCTCCAACAAAAATCTTGGTGCCGTTTCCAAAGCTCACTGCTCCTTATCCAACAGACCAAACAAACAGAAGACCACAAGTGTTCTGGTGGCTCCAGAGACAGTTCCAAAGTTAATGTCAAGTGTGGTTACGACATTGAACAAACTCAAACATAATAATCACCTAAATATATATGCGCTTAGGTCAACATCGCTTCATACTGAGGAGCCTATGAATTCTAGGCAAAGCCTTGTCAGACGTCCAAAAATATAAACAATTACAGCTGCGAATATTTAGGCGGTCAGACAGATGAGTTACGCAATTATCTGTAAAATCTGATTCGCATCCTACATCCTTTCGTGTGGCCCAAACCTTGCAAATGATTATATAGTTCAAGAGCTTCACACTGGATGTTCCGTCAGGCACTTCAGAGAAACCGTGCATCCTGTCGCCATGATAAAATGTGAACAATCCAAGCTCAAGTTGCAAATGTGTTATGTCATGGGTCCAAGACCACACAAGGTAATTTTCCATTCAAAGAAAATCTTGAAGGATTTCCTCTTCCGGAGCCACAGAACACATTTTTTGATTTCCTCAGCTTGTCCTGTACTACTCAGCATTACTGTGCTCAGTCACCTTCTCCTAGAGAAGGCAGGCAGGTCATCCAATGAGGAGCTGATCACTTAACTGCTTTCATGCAAGAAAACATTTAAATTCCTGTAATTCACCTGAAATTGTCTTTAAAATTTGAAATCTGCATAACTTATTTAAATTAAAAATTTAATAGAGGTTTTACTTCACGACAGGGGTCAAGGAAAGAACATTTGCGTCTCGGCCCTGTTTTCACCAATCTTTCCACCACCACGCACAAGAAGCATGAGACGGACACCATTGTATAAAGATGCCAAGAACTGTGTTCAGCTCTGGCTGAACTAATCTTGTGTGTGGACTCAATAAGAAGACTTCGCGATAGCCCCAAAATATCTGGTCATATTTCTGAAGATAGACTGATAAATTGAGTTGGAAGAAGGGTCTCATCCTGAAACATCACCCATTTGTTCTCTCCAGAGATGCTGCCTGGCCCACTGAATTACTCCAGCATTTTGTGTCTATCTTCGGTGTAAACCAGCATTTGCAGTTCCTTCCTACATATTTCTGAAAATAAAATTGTCACAGCAGAGCTGAAGGAATTTTAAAATCATCACAGCACTAGGTTGCTACCCGAGAGAACAGAATAGATTTATTCCATGATAAAGACACTAATATTCATGCAAACAGACCCAATGCTGTAGCTGGGCTATTTCTGTAAAGACTGCACACTCTAGTGACCAACTTATTAAAGCTTCTTAATACAACTCCCCACAGAATGAGCATTTTGTTCATCCTGTTTTGAATACTCTCTACTAATTATTTCCCTGACCCCCCCCCCCCATGACAGTTTTAGAGATTGAAGTTGTAGATTAGGTCACTCTGAATAGAGCGCCAGGCATTAATGTTGGTAACAGACAGATTTTTGACAATAGTATTCAAATTTGCCTAAATCTCGCAGCTAGGGAGAACATGCAATTAATCTTTCTGAATATTAACAGGAACGCACCCTTTCAATTGCTCATGTAATTGTAAATGAGAAATAGGTTATTCTCCTTTACCTTTGCTAAGATGTTGGAGTTCTCCACTGTTTACAAAATACTCTGATGATCCACTCTCCAGTTATTCAGAAATCCAGCATTCTGCATCTGACTCACCAGGTAATGTTTGCCTTTGCACTCACCAGAGCCCTGGTTCCCGGACTCCCTTCCCGCTCACCTTGACCCAGATTCCCAGCTATCCTTCTCATCACCATGTCTCCAATTCTCAGGCTCCCTTCTTTACAGGGTCCCTCATTCCCAGGCATCCTGCCCACTTACCCAGTTCCTGGGCTCCCTCCCTTCCAACTTATAGGAGCACCAGTTCCTGAGCTCATCTCCCACCCATTGTTCTGCCTTTTATTCAGATTCAGATTCAGATTCAATTTTAATTCTCATTGTCAGTGTACAGTACAGAGACAACAAAATGCATTTAGCATCTCCCTTGAAGAGCGACATAGCAAACTATTTGAATAAAAAATAATAAGTGTCCGGGGGGGGGGGGGGTGGTGATTGGCAGTCACCGAGGTACGATGTTGAGTAACTTAACTGATTCATTTTAAAATTGTTATAACACTGCACAACATCTTAACAAAAAGCAAATTAAAAATTGGATTGGGTCAATAAGAGAAACAACATCCAATAGGCTGGAAAGTCTGCCAATTTGGTATCCTCAAAGTTCAGTTTGCCTGATTATCAGAATTTGACAGTAACTGTATCTTAACTCTATAGACCTTACTTTAGAAATACTGCACAGAAACAGGTATTTTGGCCCACCGGGTCTGCGCGGACCAGCAATCACCCCATATTCTAAACTACACACACTAGAACAATTTTACAACTTACCGATGCCAATTAACATATAAACCTGTACATCTTTGGAGTGCGAGAGTAAACTGGAGCACTCGGAGAAAAGACGTTCACAGGGAGAAGTAAAAATTCCGTACGTACAGCACCCGTAGTCAGGATTGAACCTGGGTCTCTGACGATGTAAGGCAGTGACTCTACTGTTGTGCCACTGTGCCGCCCTAAACTTCTTTTAGCTAAAGACATATAATGAAGGTTTTGATTGTTCCAACTAAACAACTAAAAGATATAGTAAACTGCCCCAATGTGGAAGAATTTCTATTGTTCATGAAAAGATCACATTTTTTTATAAAAAGCTCAAATTCCTTTACTTACAGTATTAGGATTTGCATTACACCAATTTTTACACCAGTATTAGGATTTTACACCAGCTTTTACATTAAATATAAACAAGCAAACTTCTCTGAAAGTTAGCACTGAAACCAATGCAAAGTGTGTCATTTTTAAGTAATTGCTTTCCAGGAAAATTTGGGACAACACCTTTTCTAAAAACAAATAAAACAACAAGCATTTGCACCAGTTGTTACTTTTGCAGATTTACCACAGTGGGCTCAAGGGATCCATCAAACACCGATTCACAACTCATAAAACATTAGTGATATATTTCCGACACCACCAAGTTGTTCCTTTCCCAGCCACGTCCTACTTTTGAACAGTTTTATTTCCAGTCCTGTTATGACCT
Organism: Leucoraja erinaceus; assembly: GCF_028641065.1. Lineage (NCBI taxonomy): Eukaryota > Metazoa > Chordata > Chondrichthyes > Rajiformes > Rajidae > Leucoraja > Leucoraja erinaceus. Next base: position 34,526,164 of record NC_073387.1, on the reverse strand, counting down.
GTTTGGCTCTGGTTCTATGCTTCTTTTGGACTCCGTCATTTTCTGTAAATCCCAGGCACACAGCATGTTCCACGAGCCAACAGTATCTGACTCTATGGCCTTTGCCAAAACTTTGCAACATTAATACCGGGAATCTCTATTAAATTGCCATAATTAATATAAATTCACATTTGATAAGCAATATATCTCCATAAATGGAAATCTGGGTGAAGATTCTTGGGTGGAAGCGTGAGAATCTCGTGCTTTTTCCAAATGGCTGCCAGTCAAGATGCTGGGATGCTCAACTCTAGTACTCTTGCTATCTTGCATCAGCAAATGAACACAGAGTTAAACATAAGTTAATATATTTACTTACAGTTGGAAAAAAGGCACTGAAAGAAACATGACGACAAATAGAAACATACAAAACATAGAAACATAGAAAATAGGTGCAGGAGTAGGCCATTCGGCCCTTCGAGCCTACACCACCATTCAATATGATCATGGCTGATCATCCAACTCAGTATCATGTACCTGCCTTCTCTCCATACCCCCTGATCCCTTTAGGGCCATATCTAACTCCCTCTTAAATATACCCAATGAACTGGCCTCAACTACCTTCTGTGGCAGAGAATTCCAGAGATTCGCCAATTTCTGTGTGAAAAATGTTTTTCTCATCTCGGTCCTAAAAGATTTCCCCCTTATCCTTAAACTCTGACCCCTTGTTCTGGACTTCCCCAACATCGGGAACAATCTTCCTGCATCTAGCCTGTCCTACCCCTTAAGAATTTTGTAAGTTTCTATAAGATCCCCCCTCAATCTTCTAAATTCTAGCGTGTACAAACCGAGTCTATCCAGTCTTTCTTCATATGAAAGTCCTGACATCCCAGGAATCAGTCTGGTGAACCTTCTCTGTACTCCCTCTATGGCAAGAATGTCTTTCCTCAGATTAGGAGACCAAAACTGTACGCAGTACTCCAGGTGTGGTCTCACCAAGACCCTGTACAACTGCAGTAGAACCTCCCTGCTCTTAACTCAAATCCTTTTGATATGAATGCTAACATACCATTCGCTTTCTTCACTGCTTGCTGCACCTGCATGCCTACTTCAATGACACCCAGGTCACGTTGCATCTCCCCTTTTCCTAATCGGCCACCATTCAGATAATAGTCTACTCTCATGTTTTTGCCACCAAAGTGGATAACCTCACATTTATCCATGCATGCTTACCTGGGAGAGCAGAAAAGCGAGTAAACAAATAAACAAATTACAGAGGCTGGAATCTGGAAGAACTCAGCAGGCTGAGCAGCATTGGTGGATTGTTGACGTCTCAAACAGGCTGAGAGAAAGCAAAAGTTAGTTTTAAGTTGGAGAGGATGGGGAAGTGGAAGAGGTTTTTCTGATAAGGTGAGGACCTGCAGGCCTACTTTCAATGACTGGTGTACCATGACACCCAGGTCTCGTTGCATCTCCCCTTTTCCTAATCGGCCACCATCAGATAATACTTTCCTGTTTTTGCCTCCAAAGTGGATAACCTCAAATGTATCCACATTATACTGCATCTGCCATGCATTTGCCCACTCATCCAGCATATCCAAGTCACCTTGCAGCCTCCTAGCATCCTCCTCACAGCTAACACTGCCCCCCAGCTTTGTGTCATCCGCAAACTTGGAGATGTTGCATTCAATTCCCTCTTCCAAATCATTCATATATATTGTAAATAGCTGGGGTCCCAGCACTGAGCCTTGCAGTACCTCACTAGTCACTGCCTGCCATTCTGAAAAGGACCTGTTTACTCCTACTCTTTGCTTCCTGTCTGCCAGCCAGTTCTCTATCCACATCAATACTGAACCCCCAATACCATGTGCTTTAAGTTTGTATACTAATCTCTTATGTGGGACCTTGTCGAAAGCCTTCTGAAAGTCCAGGTATAACACATCCACTGGTTCTCCCTTATCCACTCTACTAGTTACATCCTCGAAAAATTCTATAAGATTCGTCAGACATGATCTACCTTTCATAAATCCATGCTGACTTTGTCCAATGATTTCACCACTTTCCAAATGTGCTGCTATCCTATTCTTTAATAACTGACTCTAGCAGTTTCACCACTACCGATGTTAGACTAACTGGTCTGTAATTCCCCGTTTTCTCTCTCCCTTTTTAAAAAGTGGGGTTACATTAACTACCCTCCAATCCTCAGGAACTACTTCAGAATCTAAAGAGTTTTGAAGAATTATCACTAATGCATCCACTATTTCTGGGGCTACTTCCTTAAGTATTCTGGGATGCAGCCTATCTGGCCCTTGGGGATTTATCGGCCTTTAATCCATTCAATTTACCTAACACCACTTCCCGGCTAACCTGGATTTCACTCAGTTCCTCCATCTCATTTGATGTCCGGTCCCATGCTATTTCCGGCAGATTATTTATGTCTTCCTTAGTGAAGACAGAACCAAAGTAGTTATTCAATTGGTCTGCCATGTCCTTGTTCCCCATGATCAATTCACCTGTTTCTGACTGCAAGGGACCTACATTTGTTTTAACTAATCTCTTTCTCTTCACATATCTATGAAAACGTTTGCAGTCAGTTTTTATATTCCCTGCCAATTTTCTTTCATAATCTATTTTCTCTTTCCTAATTAAGCCTTTTGTCCTCCTCTGCTGGACTCTGAAATTCTCCCAGTCCTCTGGTAGGCTGCTTTTTCTGGCTAATTTGTATGCTTCATCTTTTGTTTTGATACTATCCCTGATTTCCCTTGTTATCCACGGATGCACTACCTTCCCTGATTTATTCTTTTGCCAAACTGGGATGACCAATTTTTGTAGTTCATCCATGCAGTCTTTAAATGCCTTCCATTGCATATCCACCGTCAACCCTTTAAGAATCAATTGCCAGTCTATCTTGGCCAATTCACATCTCATACCCTCAAAGTTACCTTTCTTTAAGTTCAGAACCCTTGTTTCTGAATTAATTATGTCACTCTCCATCCTAATGAAGAACTCAACCATATTATGGTCACTCTTGCCCAAGGGGCCATGCACAACAAGACTGTTAACTAACTCTTCCTCATTACTCAATACCCAGTCTAGAATAACCTGCTCTCTCGTTGGTTCCTCTACATGTTGGTTTAGAAAACTATCCCGCATACATTCCAAGATATCCTCTTCCTCAGCACCCCTGCCAATTTGGTTCACCTAATCTATATGTAGATTGAAGTCGCCCATTATAACTGTTTTACCTTTGTTGCACGCATTTCTAATTTCCTGTTTGATGCCATCCCCAACTCCACTACTTCTGTTAGGTGGCCTGTACACAACTCCCACTAGCATTTTCTGCCTCTTAGTGTTTCGCAGCTCTACCCATATCGATTTCACATCCTCCAAACTAATGTCCTTCCTTTCTATTGCGTTAATCTCCTCTCTAACCAGCAACGCTACCCCACCTCCTTTTCCTTTCTGTCTATCCCTCCTGAATATTGAATATCCCATGAAAATGTCCCGCTGAGTTACTCCAGCATTTTGTGCTTATCTTCGATGTAAACCAGCATCTGCAGTTCTTTCCGATAAATCTGGAATTTGTTCAGAAGAAGAACAGGCATAAAAATAAAAGGGGGAAAAAAACCCAACAACACTATTTTCTTTTATAAAATCTGATTTATCAAAGACTCACTTGATGTTCTTCTCTCTGGAAAGAAGATTGGAATATTTTACTGCAATAACTTTTCTGCCAACAAACGAAGATTGACTCAGTTGATGGAAACAAATTGTACCCCCCAACTCCCTAATCTCCAGCTGAATCAATATTAAGGGTAGTCATTAATACAAATACGTAACTGCTTTGATTACACCACAATTGGAAAGCTATCATTTCTGCAGATATACTCAAGCTAGATTTTTGCATTACTTTTGATTACAATTTAAATTGATTTTCTAGAACAAGAGCTTAATTACCATAATATATTTCACTGGTAAAATATTTACAAGCTTTACTCTCTCTAAATCACTTTCATGGCTCTCAAGGAAACACTTACCTCAAACAGCACTGGGACCAATATAAGCCTCAGCCAGCTATAGCTGCAGGATCACTAACTATAATGATGAGTTTGCTCCAAAGCAAAACCACCAATTGGAAACATATGCAATATATTTATTTCAGAGATCATCAAGAAGAGGAAAAAGAAAAAAAACGATTATTTTGCTTTTTTCAATATGTCAGGATAACTAAATTGTTTGTACTCAACTAAGTACTTTTTGAGACATGATCATTTGCTGTGTTAGGACTGTGGCAGCCAATTTGTGCATACAAAGCCTTTACAAATAGAAACTGAATGAGGTTTTTAAATCTGTTTTTAATGATGTATGGTTATTGACTAGGGCATACGAAAGATACTCACATGTATTTGACTTTACAAGTAAAGTTACTTTTTGTTTTGAACAGCCATGGTATCAGATAACTTTTCTATCATTCACAAGGCCAGACATTTGGCATGCTTGCAACTGAGCTCTCACCAAAAGAGCATCAGGGGAACAAAGACAATGTGCCCATCCTAATATAACCATGTAACGATTACAGCACGGAAACAGACCATCTCGGCCCTTCTAGTCCGTGCTGAACACTTATTCTCCCCTAGTCCCATCTACCTGCACTCAGACCATAACCCTCCATTCCTTTCCCGTCCATATACCTGTCCAATTTATTTTTAAATGATAAAATCGAACCTGCCTCCACCACTTCCACTGGAAGCTCATTCCACACAGCTACCACTCTCCGAGTAAAGAAGTTTCCCCTCATGTTACCTCTAAACTTCTGCCCAATAGGTCCAATTCATACAGTATTTTCACCAAAACCCAGAACTGATTGTTAATAATGTACATGGTACCTAAAATAGGAAGGGAATGTCTGAGGGAGATGAGAAATTAACTAAAATTAACAAGAAAAATATTCAGTACACATCATGGTCAACTCTTTGCAGGCCCATATTACAGAGAACCTCCAGGGCATTGAAATTCAATTATGCTAATTGAATTTCAACACCAAAGCATTGAAGCCATTTCACTTCTTAACAACGCATAGTCAATACAATTTGAGAGAAATACTTTCATTTCTTAGCTGACGGCTTCCCAAGCAAGTGATCCAAGGATGTCACAGATATCTTTATACAATGAGGCGTGGAAAAGAATCTGCATGGTATTATCCAAGCAAGATCTCATCGGCAGTCGCATCTCAAAACTATGCCACGTGGATGCAAGATTGTGTTAACAATTTTCATATGGATTAAACCATATTACATAAATGTTATTCAAAATCAATGGCTCAGTACATTAATTTCTTCTCTAACTTTCATCTGGATTCAAGTTACCGCTTCCATCTGAGGAAAAAAATTGGGTGGTGGTTGCTGACACAGCTGAGGGTTCGAAAGTTCACCCCAATGGCAGTACATTGCAATGATTAAACACTTGGTGCAGTCCTGGCTCCTGCTTGTGGTGTGCGACAGTAGGGCTGCAACACGTTATCTATAAGGACAGTAATAGAAACTCACGGCGATGAGTAGAAGCACAATGAATACAGATTTTGAGGTTTAATACGTACACTGAGAAACCTGGTTCAGCAATCTACTGCTCCAATCTTTAAACCACTCTGTGCATGTAACAGGCTTCCAAGTGATGACATAGTCTGGGAAAGTTTCCATGGGCAGAATTGGCTACTCAGTGTGGGCTTTTTAGATTAATACAGCATGCTGGAGCGCAGCTGTGGCAGCTCTTGTGTTACTGGGATAAGTTGGGAAATTTGCCTCGAGCACCAGCCTTTTTTGTGGTTCTACTCTGATCATAAGTTTTGCTGACAGCAACTAAAAGCATGCCATACTTCAGCTGATATAGTTAGGAAGGTGGATGATGTAGATCCCAGGATGGAGTTCATCAGGCACCTAATTTTGAATTCATCATTCAAGGACAACATCAAGTTCTCCCACAACATCTCCTTAAATCCCTATCCCCCAGCCGCATCACACACTAAGTGAGAAAAGCACAGAGAGATCCTACTCTCGATTCCTGACACAATTGACAAAATGTGTGATGTACATCTCCTCCCTTCTACCACTTACGAGTACACAGCCTCTTATTCATCCTAAATCTGGCATTTACCTGGCAACATCTCTTCCCTTGCCTCATCATTTTCTCCAACTTTGAGCCTAATGCTCACGTCATTCTTAGTTTTGTTTGCTTAAGTATTCGCAGTCCTCCGTTTGAAACAATATTGCATTGCAGTTATTGCCACTACGACGTGTGATCATCAATTGCAATTATATTCTCCCCATTCCTTCTTAATTAACTTCAACTTCACAAATTTCAAAATGCCTTAACTCCATTGTCTTCAATGTCCTCCACGCAAAGGTTCCCTCAGCTATGCTTGCCAGAATGGACTCCAAAGCCTCACCACGCCCTAGGTGTCAAACTTCCGCTTGCTTTACACCCATCTCAGTGCCCTCGAGTTTCTCAAACTCTGCAAATATTTTGCTCCCCACGCACACCAGAGGCGCCTTCAGCCATTTTTACGCTGCTTTTGGGAACTTCCTCCACATCCATCAAAGCCTTTTCTAAATATTTCACTGCAATCAAACTATTGGCCAGCTCTCCTCACATTCCCGCAAAGACTTGGCACACATTTGTTTTCTTTTCTGAAGCATCTTGAGGCACTTTTCTATGCAAAAGCCATGACATAAAAGTTCTCTGTTGTGTAGTGGCTACAATTGATCTCAATGACTGTACTTTGGTTTCCTTGTAGGCACTACATATGTTCTTCATTTGAAGATATCACAAGAGGCAAGAAACGTGACCACTTTAAAACAAAAGACAGCTCCCAACCTGTACAGGTTTAAAGATTTAGACCACCTAGAAGTATTTCTTCATGACCATAAGTGGGTTTAGATTGTTCAAATTTTACAACACCAATTGGAAAGAAAATAAAATGACAGGAAAAGATAAAAGTAAGTAATCAAAAATTCAAGAAAAAGCACTAGGTGCTATTTTAAGACACCTGATGGCATACACTTTCATTGAAATTGGCCTGCAACTGAATGACACATAAATAACCAGATGTCGACCACAAACAATAAAATCTTTGCATTATAGCAACACCCAATTCCATTTTATAGCAAAATGTCAAAATAATTTAACGATCAATACCTATGAAGCATTGAAACAAATCTTAATGATAAGAACACAAAATCAAAGCATAAAATCAGACTCAGATTAATTAATTGTCATGTATACCAGGGTACAATGGAATGTCTTGTCCAAAATGAAGCTCACAGGGTAAACAGAATGTACTAATGATAATAAATATGCATGAAATACAATGTGGAAAATTGCAGAATGGTGAAAGCTGGTAATGTAATTTAAAGTCCTCCAAAAAAATGAAATACGACAGTATTAAAAAAAAAAAAAGAACAAAAGGAAGCAAATGAGCAGTGAACCAAATATGGCAGAACAGGAGAGCAATCAACTCTGCAATACTGTTGCATGGCAACACAATGTTTTGGTTTGAATTACTGCCATATTTTGTGATCCATAACATGTGCCTAAAACGATTTAATACAATCAAATTCTATAAGTTTGGGGTAACTGTGTAATCTTCCAGTCATTTTATGGCATGCAATTTGATTAGTTTTGAATACATTCAAGTTATATGTCAAAACCATATTGCTTTGTCAATCCCTTTGTTACTGCCACGCAATTTTAACAATATCAAATGCAATGTTTCCTTTCCATGTTTTAAGAAACTATAAAATTGCTCCTTCATTTAGCTATTTTATTGTAATTGACAGTGTTAATGATGTAATTGCACACTTTGAAAGCATACATGGTAGTTATTTGCTAGCCGTCAATTAGCACATTGTGCAGATTAGTGCATTGTGCCTAGTCATCATTATTTAATGCAGCACTCTCCAGTTCTAGTCGTGGTTAATAGATCGCTCCCCAATATACTGCAGGATATAAACAGCATAATTGGAGTTTCATTTTAACATAATGATTCGCAAACCATTCTGTGATTCTGACCATTATACAGATCTAAGTAGTTAATTGGAAATGAAAACAAACTGCAAGAAATGCTCAGCAGGTCAGGCATAGAAAGGAATTAGTGCTTTAGGTCAATGACCTTCCATCAGAACATATAATTTGATGTCATGCTATATGGCTTAAGCTTCAGTGCACTAGTTTTCTCCTGGCTTTTCCCAGTTACTTCTATTTTATCATATTAATGTTGTGTGCTTTATGAAATAATTGTCTTCCTTCAAATGGCATTTAATAACACACGACCCGTGCCCTTGAGATGTCCTGAGATGGTCAGTATTGCTCACTTCCCATTATTTTATTTTATTGTCTGCAAATAAATCAATTTTGCCTTCCACGTAAAAGCACAGTAGGGAATTTCCTCAAGAGAACTAGTTCTGTTTCACTATACAGTGTTCAGGCACTCAAGGGTATATATATATATATATATATATATAATTATTTTTAACTTTCATTTGGTGCATTGCATTTTTGCTAAACAAAAAGTGGTGTCCAATTTAATTCTTCCAAATTTCCTGGTGGCCTCACTATGGAAATATGTGAGACACTTAAAAACAAGAACAAATAAAAAAAATTGAGCAAATTATGTAAACAAATTGGTCGGCAAACCATCCATAAATGTTAATTTATAAATTGTGCAGCAGCTCTCTGGATATGCAAAACCTTCATAATGAATTTACCTCAATCAGCACTGTGCATATGAATTAAACCGATGTACTCATAATGGCTCAGGTTGTGTATTCTTCCAATTATTCATCTTTTTGACAACACAAAACATTCTATTCAAGACCAGGACTTCTGTAATTAAACTTTATGTTAAAATAAAATCGACAATGTACTATACATTCTTGATAAATTGAGTCTTGGACTATATTGGATAGGAAGGGTTATGATAATAATAATAATATTGCACAAATATAATACAATTATACAAACTGAGAAATTAATCAATGATGACCCATTTGTTCAATCTTATTGATACTGTTTTTTATCCATTTTAAGATTGAAATGCGGCATTAATGCGATAACTTGTATTGCACATAATACCCAATGAGGATATTAATCACACATGTGATTGTGTACAGAGCATACAGGAGTAATTTCAATTGTTTTCCAATGCACAACTGACATCTCTTCTCCAATATGTAATTAACAGAGCGTATATAAAATCGGGTCAGAACGGCAAGGAAATGCCCCTCATCTGTGTCGTTTAAAAGGACCATCAATTATTTGAAGCTTCATTAATGATCACTTGTAACCTGCCCTTTGGGCTCATTGAAGGTTAGATTTGCAACACCTCTGTCGGTATAAAAGCATTTAGGGTGAGGCCACATTTTGTCTGAAAACAATGAAAAGTTTAGTTGAGGTTGTACTGGGCTTCCTGCAAGCCAAAAGCAATGCCTCCCTCACAGAGGAGACTCCAAGAAGCTGGAAGCTTCTTTGGCACGTTTCCTTTTCCTATTTGTATAGACTGTCCTGCCAGGCACGTCACGATGCAAAAAGACATTACACTGACAACAACGCAGTTTTACAACAACACATCTTAGCTGCTTTGTTACTTCTACAGTTCCAATTTTTCTCTTGGCCATTTCACATTATCTAGCAAGAGAGGGACAAGTATTACAAAGTGAACTGCAAGGAGTATATGTAATATACCTGCCATTATCAATCTCCAGTTAGCTTGACATAAGTTGCAGAAAAAATGCTGAAGCCTATTATTAAGGCAACAGTAATAGGGTACTTAGAAAATAATAATAGGGCTGGGCAGAATCAACATGGATTTATGAAAAGAAAATTATGTGGAGCAAATCTGTTGAGTTTAAGGTTGTAATTAGCAGAATAAAGAAGGGCAAACCAGTTTGCACTTAGATTTCTGTGAGGCACCACATGGCAATGATAATATACTGGTATGGACTGAGGATTCATTAGTTCTAGATATACAAAAAACTGGCATAAATGAGTTATTTCTTGAGATGAGGATGCAAATAGTGAGCTACTGCAGGACCCACATCTACTCATGATTTATATGTGAATGAGGGATAAAGACCAATATAACTAAACTTGTTGATGCTGCAAGGCAGCAGTGTGTTGTGTAAAGATGAATACAGAAAAGTTACAAGAGAATAAAGGGAGATTAAGTGAATGTACAAGAACATTGCAGATGGAAAGCTGTAACATCATACATTGCTGTAGAGAGAAAAAGATATACAGTTCAGTTTTTAAACAATTAATGACTGAATACTATTGCATTTGGAAAGACCTTACTGTTCTTGTACACAAATCACTGAAAGTTAATGTAGATGCAGGAAAGTCAACAGTTTAATGACCTTCATTGGAAAAACAATTCAGTACATGACCACATATGTCTTGTCCCAAATATATATGGCCCTAATGAGATCCCACCTGGAATATTGTGCCTCAGTGCCCTTAGTTAGGGAAAGGAAGTATTTCTAACTGAGCACAATGAGGATTCACCAGGTTGAATCTGGGAATTAACAGATTTATTGCAAGAGGAGAGATTAACCAGGCTGGATCTTGACTCTCTTGAGATCAGAATAGCAAAAAGCTGAAAAAATACAACATTCTTACAGGGCTTGGCAGGGTGGATACAAGTTGAGCTGTTGCTTAATTGCAATGTGAAGAATGAGGAGGGGGCACAGATTCCAGATAAGGGTATTCAAGGATCGAGAGGAGAAGTAGCATCTTCAATTGCAGGATACAGTTTCTTTGGGAAAGTACAAAAGAAAAAGCTGTGGAATCCCAGATGTTGAGCAGGAAATCGATTGGATTTTGAATGGTAAGATAATCAAGAAATGTGGAGACAATGCAGTAAACTATGGCTGAAGTAAAAGTTCAGCCATGACCCTATTGATGACAGAACATACGAGGGTCTGAACCACTTTTGTGCTTCTTTTTTTTTTGTCATGGTCTAATGACTGATCACCGGCATAAAGTGCAAGATATATGTCTGGGCAAAGAATTGGTGTTAAAAGATTGATTGTGAATATACACTTTCTCACAGGTAGGACTTTCTACAGTTTCTACAAGTTTTGCTCAGGTGTGCTGAGGTCCCCAAACTTTATCTTGCGTTGAAATCACGTCCTTGAGGCATAATTTCACAGTTTTTTTATTTCTCCAGTAACTTCCTCTCACTGTTCTTCCATTACATTTCTGGTGCCATCCTGGGATTTTCCCAAATCACTTTCACTGATCATCCCCAAGCATCCTAGACAGCCCCCCCTGGTGTCCAATTATTCAATTGGATTACTGTCCAGTGGCTCTGATATCCACAATCATGCCGGACCTTGCTGTTCTTGGCGCACTTTAACTTCAGGAACCCAGACAGCCTTGATCCACTGTAGTTTACGCATCACTGCCACAGGATCATGGCAGATGCCATCTCCCTGGCCCTAACATTGGAATATCTGGGTAATAAGGACAGGTACATCAGAACCCCATTTATAGATCACATCTTTACCTCCAACATCTCCAAGCTCCTAGACCTAGGAGTCAGCATACCCCTCTGCAACTGGATCCTCAACTTCCTGACCCATAAACCACAATTGGTTGCACTCATAACAATGCAGGAAAATTCTGCACCAATTCTATTTACAAGTTTGCAGATGACACCTCGCTGGAGGGCTGGATCTTGAACAATAAAGAGACAAAGTACAAGGAATTACTCCAATGGCACTTAACAAATTCTACAGATGTACCAGAAAGAGTACATGTACCAGAAACAGCTTTGTTTGACAACAGCTCTGCTCAAGATCACAAGAAATTACAGAGAGTTGTGGATGTAGCTCCCCCCTCCCCTCCATGTGACTCTTGAAATTGTTTGCATCTATTGCAGGTACACAAGTAAAAACGCCACCCTGATCATCCGAGTCCTAGCACAAAGTGGACAGAGGGAAATTGCATGTTTATGACACCAGAATAAACTCCTGCGGGTTCCTCCCTGCAGAGCCATTTAAACATGTTTTGAACTTCAAATTTCCAGTCCTTTATACATTTCATTAAAGAACAGTGCATAAGCAATTACATTTGTTTCAGCATATTAAGAAAAGAATCACAAATGCTGAAAAAAAATGAAACCAAAGCTGGACATGAAGCATCTCAATATAAACTTGGTTAATTCCCACACTGCTATATAATTGGGTTACTGTGCAACCTGAAAAACAGGAAACATTGGGCACTGAGAAGTAATGATGTTGATTTAAAGAAAATAATTGGTGCTCAGAAAATGTTGGTTATAATCTATTTTCCTCAGTGCTGTTGAAATAACAGGATCTCCACTGACTTTGCACACTAAGTGAATGCATTACCTCATTTCAAGGACCACCAAATCCTACCCTGTTCAGCTGTCCAGCACAGCTTTGAGCAATGACTGTTTCAAAGTCTATAATGCAAACTGTTAGATAGGTCAGTGAATCACTGTGTAGGGCTCATCCTCAACATGATTCACAGGCATGCAAAGTTTTGGCAATGCGACCTTCTTTAAACAAATATGAAAAAAATTGAGATCAGATGTGCATGCTTCCCAGATTATTTCAGGTGGTCTAATGACAAAAATCAGAAAAGCTTTCTCTCTCTGGATACTGCCCAGGATACACCCCTTACTAATCAAGAATCTATCAATCTCCGCCTTAAAAATATCTAATGACTTGGTCTCCACAGCTGTCTGTGGCAATGAATTCCAAATATTCACCAACCTCTGACATAAAATTCCTCCTCATCTCCTTTCTAAAGGTATGTCCTTTTCTTCTGAGGCTAAGGCCTCCAGTCCTAGACTCTCCCACTAGTGGAAAAATCCTCACCACATTCACCCAATCCAGGTCTTTCACTATTCGGTAAGTTTCAATGAGGTCCCCCCTCATTCTTCTAAACCACGTGTACAGACCCAGTGTCTTCAAATGCTCATCATATGTTAGCCCAATCATTCCTAGTATCATTCTGGTAAACCTCCTCTAGACCCCTCTCCAACACTAGCACATCCTTCCTTGGACATGGGGCTCAAAACTGCTCACCATACTGCTCACGCTCATTATGAAGGGAGATGCTGTAGTCAGAAACATCACCAAACTGCTATAAGACAAATAAACAAATCCATTTAAGATAGACACAGTGCTGGAGAAAGTCAGTGGGTCAGGCACCATCTGGGGAGGAAAAGGGACGGGTGATGTTTCGGGTCAGCACCCTTCTTGTTACAAAAAGGTGTTTGGTTAAAGGAAAGATATTGCCAAAAAAAATAGCATAGGAATTTATTTGCCCATCTTCACATTTGATCATGGGATTTATTTTTATTCCTACCCAAAGGAGCAGAAAGTTATAGGTTTTAGATTGTTCTGAAATCCTTCACTTCAAACAGTGGAGACATAAGAAACTGCAAGTGCTGGAATCCAGAGCGAAAATAAAATAAAGTGCAGGAGAAGCTCAGTGCATTTGGCAGTATCTGCAGAGGGAATGGATCTTTCAGACTGAGAGGGTCCCAACTGGAAAGGTTATTTGCCCCTCACGGTGCAGATGCTGCCTGACCCACCAAGTTCCTCCAGCACTTTATTTCTTAAACCTCCAACAGTGCAGTGTACCCCAAGTAAAGCACTGAAATGTCAGACAAGGACTGGGTCTTGAACTATGATTTTTTTCTGTCTCTGGAGCAACAATGCTATCACTTTGCCAAGGTTGGCTGGAGCCACAATTTTTAAAATCTGCTTATGTGAACCCAACTTAATCTGCAAATATAAAATATTCTGAAGCATTGGTTGTGGCTGATTTATTAAAGCAACTTAAATCCCTGAAGATAATGCAACACATTGCACCAAAAATCATCTGGAAAAAATGTTCTCACTGAGCGTTGACAATTTTAAAATAAATGCAGCTGACATCTTAGAAAATGTGAAAAAAAAACACACCCTTTGTCCTATATATCTCAATTATTTCCAGATTTTCACTCCATGGTTATTCAAAATGCTTTACAAAGTAGAGAAATACTTGCAACAAAAAAGTGCCCAATGGAACAGAGCAATCTACTTAGATTTGAATAACCGTAGGCCCTCCTCGGTCAAGACTGACCATGGGTGATGCACCCCAGTTGTTAGCTGCTTGCTTCAAACTCGGCTGGAGCAGCGTCGTTTGTGGCTGAAGGGACCAACGCGGGACTGACAGTCTCTGTGGCAAAGGTCACATTTGTGTGTGGTCTCTGATCTGTTGAAGTTACTGTGCTCCTTTCTGCGTGTCCCTCTTGTCTGCCGCTGCGTTCAACAGTTTCTCTTCCCCCGTTTTGAGATGTTGGTTCAGGGTACCTCTCCACCTTGTGCGGTCAGCTGCAAGGCTCTCCCAGGACTCCACATCGATGTCGAGCGCCTTCATATCTCTCTTGCAGACATCCTTGTAACGTAGCTGGGGGCGGCCGATGGTTCTCGTCCCAGATGTTAGCTGTCCATAGAGGATGTCTTTTGGAATACGGCCATCCTCCATGTGGTGGACATGGCCCAGCCACCGAAATCTGCGCTGCCTGAGTAGAGTGTACATACTGGGAAGGCCAGCGCGAGACAGGAACTCGGCGCTGGACACGGTATTGCCAGGATATGCCCCCGACATACGGGGAATGCTTCTCAGGTGGAAGGTGTTGAGTCTTTTCTCCTGCCTGGCATATGTAGTCCATGTCTCACTGCTGTATAGCCGCGTGCTAATGACACAGGCGTTGTAGACTGCTATCTTTGTCTTCACTGTCAGCTTTGGGTTGGTCCACACTCGAGTTGTGAGGTGAGCAAAAGTTGTAGCTGCCTTTCAGATCCTCTTATTAATCTGTGTCCAAGGAGAGGTTGTCGGTGATGGTGGAGCCGAGGTACATGAACTGATGGACGACGTCAAGTTCGTAGTCGTCGATGGTGATGACAGGCGGCGCCTCTGTATCCTGCCCCAAGATGTTCATCTTCTTCAGGCTGATGGTCAGCCCGAAGTCCTTGCATGCTCGATAGAAGCGGTCCATCAGTGACTGTAATTCCTGTTGGGTGTGGTACACAACTGCAGCAGCGTCGGCAAACAACATGTCTCTGATGAGAGCTTCACATACTTTTGTCCTTGCCCCGAGGCACGTGAGATTGAAGAGCCTGCCATCTGATCTAGTACGCAGGTAGATCCCCTCTGTTGCAGTGCCGAAGGCATGTTTTAGGAGCAGAGTGAAGAAAATCCCAAAGAGTGTGGGAGCGAGGACGCAGCCTTGTTTGATGCCACTGCGGATGTCGAAGGGCTCCAAGAAGCTGCCATTGAACTGCACTGTCCTCTTCGTGTTGATGTGAGAGGATTCTATCATGATCTGCAGTTTCGGTGGGCAGCCGATCTTTGGCGGAGCCTTAAATAGGCCATCTCTGCTGACGAGGTCAGGTCAATGGTGAGGTCAATGAAAGAAACATACAGGCGGAGGTGTTGGGCGAAGCGTTCGCCAAGCCTACGCTTGGTCTCACCGATGTAGAGCAGCAGATGCAATAGATGAGGTTGGAGGAGGTGCAGGTGAATCTCTGCCACATCTGGAAAGACTGCTTGGGGTCTTGAATGGATTCAAGGGGGGAGGTAAAGCGACAAGTGAGTTGACGTGCTGAGCAACCAGGAGATGAGGTTGGTTATTGCGGACTGAGTGGAGGTGTTGTGCAAAGCGATCGCCAAGACTGCGCTTGGTCTCACCAAGGTTGATTATACGCTGATTAATCCAACCACATTTGTTTGGAAGTGGAAAGGAATAATAGAAATTGCATTCATTGCAACGTGTAAAAAGAGTTGAGATATTGTACATAGTGTATTATAATTTTGCTGCATGTCATTGTTGTATAAGGCATGTCTTGATTGGTGAATACGTTTAGTTTGTGACTTTATTTGAAGCAGAAATAAAATGTGAATGCTTCATTGAGCATAATTCCGACTGGTAACTACGCACTTCGTCCAAGCAGATTATTACACGCGTCAGGCAACCCGTCTTAAATGACCACCTAAACTGTCATTTGGCAACCTAAAAAGCTGCTGAGAAAAAAAGCAAGGAGCATACGTAATATGGTAGATGAGTTGAATGGGCAGATGGCTATTAATGATTATGATATAGTTGGGATCACGGAGACATGGCTCCAGAGTGACCAAGGCTGGGAGCTGAACATCCAGGGTATTCAATATTCAGGAGGAATAGACAGAAAGGAAAAGGAGGTGGGATAGCATTGCTGGTTAGAGAGGAGATTAACGCAATGGAAAGGAAGGACATTAGCTTGGAGGATGTGGAATCGATATGGGTAGAGCTGCGAAACACTAAGGGGCAGAAAACACTAGTGGGTGTTCAAGAAGGATCTGCAGATGCTGGAAAATCGAAGGTACACAAAAAAATGCTGGAGAAACTCAGCGGGTGCAGCAGCATCTATGGAGCGAAGGAAATAGGTAACGTTTCGGGCCGAAACCCTTCTTCAGACTGATAGGGGGTGGCGGGGTGAAGGAAGGAAAAGGGAGGAGGAGGAGCCCGAGGGCTGGGGGATGGGAGGAGACAGCTCGAGGGCTAAGGAAGGTGAGGAGACAGCAAGGGCTAACAAAATTGGGAGAATTCAATGTTCATGCCCGCCGGATGCAGGCTCCCCAAGCGGAATATGAGGTGCTGTTCCTCCAATTTCCGGTGTTGCTCACTCTGGCAATGGAGGAGACCCAGGACAGAGAGGTCGGATTGGGAATGGGAGGGGGAGTTGAAGTGCTGAGCCACCGGGAGGTCAGGTAGGTTCTTGCGGACCGAGCGGAGGTGTTCGGTGAAATGATCTACCAACCTCCGCTTAGTCTCACCGATGTGGATCAGCTGACGGATGCAGTAGTTGAGGTTGGAGGAGATACAGGTGAACCTCTGTCGCTCCTGGAACGACTGCTTGGGTCCTTGAATGGAGTCGAGGGGGGAGGTAAAGGAACAGGTGTTGCATTTCTTGCGGTTGCAACGGAAAGTGCCCGGGGAGGGGGGGGAGGGAAGAATTGACAAGGGAGTTGCGGAGGGAGCGGTCTTTGCGGAAGGCAGACATTGGGGGAGATGGGAAGATGTGGCAAGTAGTGGGGTCACGTTGGAGGTGGTGAAAATGATGTAGGATTATTTGCTGTATGTGACGGCTGGTGGGGTGAAAGGTGAGGACTAGGGGGACTCTGCCCTTGTTGCGAGTGCAGGGATGGAGAGAGAGAGAACAGTGTTGCAGCGTATGGAAGAGACCCTGGTGCGAGCCTCAGCTATGGTGGAGGAGGGGAATCCCCGTTCCCTGAAGAATGAGGATATTTCAGATGTCCTGGTGTGGAAGGCCTCATCCTGTGAGCAGATTCGGCGTAGGCGGAGGAATTGGGAGTAGGGGATGCAGTCCTTACAGGCTGGGTGGGAAGAAGTGTAGTCCAGTTAGCCATGGGAGTCAGTGGGTTTGTAGTGGATGTCGGTCTGGAGTTTATCACCTGCGATGGAGATGGTGAGGTCAAGGAATGGTAGGGAAGTGTCGGAAATAGTCCAGGTGCAGTTGAGTGCCGGATGGAAGTTGGTGGTGAAGTGGATGAAGTCAGTCAGTTGTGTGTGGGTGCAGGAGGTGGCCCCAAAGCAGTCGTCAATGTAACAGAGGTAGAGGTCGGGGATGGGGCCCTGGTACGTATTGAACAAGGATTGAACAAGGAACAACACTAGTGGGTGTTGTGTACAGGCCACCTAACAGTAGTAGTGAAGTTGGGGATGGCATCAAACAGGAAATTTGAAATGCGTGCAACAAAGGTAAAACAGTTATAATGGGCGACTTAAATCTACATATAGATTGGATGAATCAAATTGGCTGGGGTGCTGAGGAAGAGGATTTCTTGGAATGTATGCGGGATAGTTTTTTAAACCAACATGTAGAGGAACCAACGAGAGAGCAGGCTATTCTAGACTGGGTATTGAGTAATGAGGAAGGGTGAGTTAGCAGTCTTGTTGTGCGTGGCCCCTTGGGCAAGAGTGACCATAATATGGTTGAGTTCTTCATTAGGATGGAGAGTGACATGGTTAATTCAGAAACAATGGTTCTGAACTTAAAGAAAGGTAACATTGAGGGAATGAGACGTGAATTGGCCAAGATTGACTGGCGATTAATTCTTAAAGGGTTGACGGTGGATATGCAATGGAAGGCATTTAAAGACTGCATGGATGAACTACAAAAATTGGTCATCCCAGTTGGGCAAAAGATTAAATCAGGGAAGGTAGTACATCCGTGGATAACAAGGGAAATCAGGGATAGTATCAAAACAAAAGATGAAGCTTACAAATTAGCCAGCAGAGGAGGACAAGGGCTTAATTAGGAAAGGGAAAACAGATTATGAAAGAAAACTGGCAGGGAACATTAAAACTGACTGCAAAGGTTTTTTATAGATATGTGAAGAGAAAGAGATTAGTTAAAGCAAATGTAGGTCCCTTGCAGTCAGAAACAGGTGAATTGATCATGGGGAACAACAACATGGCAGACCAATTGAATAACTACTTTGGTTCTGTCTTCACTAAGGAAGACATAAATAATCTGCCGGAAATAGCAGGGGATCGGGGGTCAAAACAGCTGGAGGAACTGAGTGAAATCCAGGTTAACCGGGAGGTGG
Source organism: Leucoraja erinaceus (assembly GCF_028641065.1). NCBI lineage: Eukaryota > Metazoa > Chordata > Chondrichthyes > Rajiformes > Rajidae > Leucoraja > Leucoraja erinaceus. The sequence goes on along the minus strand of NC_073387.1, from coordinate 34,507,504 downwards.
TGTTAGGTAAATTGAATGGATTAAAGGCCGATAAATCCCCAGTGCCAGATAGGCTGCATCCCAGAGTACTTAAGGAAGTAGCTCCAGAGATAGTGGATGCATTAGTGATAATTTTTCAAAACTCTTTAGATTCTGGAGTAGTTCCTGAGGATTGGAGGGTAGCAAACGTAACCCCACTTTTTAAAAAGGGAGGGAGGGAGGGAGAAAATGGGGAATTACAGACCAGTTAGTCTAACGTCAGTAGTGGGGAAACTGCTAGAGTCAATTATTAAAGATGGGATAGCAGCACATTTGAAAAGTGGTGAAATCATTGGACAAAGTCAGCATGGATTTACGAAAGGTAAATCATGTCTGACGAATCTTATAGAATTTTTCGAGGGTGTAACTAGTAGAGTGGATAGGGGAGAACCAGTGGATGTGTTATATCTGGACTTTCAGAAGGCTTTCGACAAGGTCCCACATACGAGATTAGTATACAAACTTAAAGCACACGGTATTGGGGGTTCAGTATTGATGGGGATAGAGAACTGGCTGGCAAACAGGAAGCAAAGAGTAGGAGTAAACGGGTCCTTTTCAGAATGGCAGGCAGTGACTAGTGGGGTACCGCAAGGCTCAGTGCTGGGACCCCAGCTATTTACAATATATATTAATGATTTGGACGAGGGAATTGAATGCAACATCTCCAAGTTTGCGGATGACACTAAGCTGGGGGGCAGTGGTAGTGTGAGGAGGATGCTAGGAGGCTGCAGGGTGACTTGGATAGGCTGGGTGAGTGGGCAAATGCATAGCAGATGCAGTATAATGCGGATAAATGTGAGGTTATCCACTTTGGTGGCAAAAACAGGAAAGTAGACTATTATCTAAATGGTGGCCGATTAGGAAAAGGGGAGATGCAACGAGACCTGGGTGTCATGGTACACCAGTCATTGAAAGTAGGCAAAGTGTTCAAGAAGGAACTGCAGATGCTGGAAGATCGAAGGTACACAAAAATGCTGGAGGAACTCAGCGGGTGCAGCAGCATCTATGGAGCGATGGAAATAGGCGACGTTTTGGGCCGAAACCCTTCTACAGTCTGAAGAAGGGTTTCGGCCCGAAACGTCGCCTATTTCCTTCGCTCCATAGATGCTGCTGCACTCGCTGAGTTTCTCCAGCATTTTTGTGTACCATTGAAAGTAGGCATGCAGGTGCAGCAAGCAGTGAAGAAAGCGAATGGTATCTTAGCATTCATAGCAAAAGGATTTGAGTATAGGAGCAGGGAGGTTCAACTGCAGTTGTACAGGGTCTTGGTGGGACCACACCTGGAGTATTGCGTACAGTTTTGGTCTCCAAATCTGAGGAAGGACATTATTGCCATAGAGGGAGTGCAGAGAATGTTCAACAGACTGATTCCTGGGATGTCAGGACTTTCATATGAAGAAAGACTGGATAGACTCGGCTTGTACTCGCTAGAATTTAGGAGATTGAGGGGGGATCTTATAGAAACTTACAAAATTCTTAAGGGGTTGGACAGGCTAGATGCAGGAAGATTGTTCCCGATGTTGGGGAAGTCCAGGACAAGGGGTCACAGCTTAAGGATAGAGGGGAAATCTTTTAGGACCGAGATGAGAAAAACATTTTTCACACAGAGAGTGGTGAATCTCTGGAACTTTCTGCCACAGAAGGTAGTTGAGGCCAGTTCATTGGCTATATTTAAGAGGGAGTTAGATGTGGCTCTTGTGGCTAAAGGGATCAGGGAGTATGGAGAGAAGGCAGGTACGGGATACTGAGTTGGATGATCAGCCATGATCATATTGAATGGCGGTGCAGGCTCGAAGGGCCGAATGGCCTACTCCTGCACCTATTTTCTATGTATCTATGTGAGAGCCATGTTACTTGACCACAGCTTTGATGTGGCTGGTCCAGGATAAATTGCTGATTTTATTGTGTAGAGCATTGTCAATATGGACCTGAGAAGGCATTTGATAACTTTCCTCAGAATAGCCTAATAGTTTAAATGGAATCAGGTGAAGAAACAAAATGATTGAACCCACTAGGAAATGTCAAGCAACAGGATTCAAAGAGTATAGATAACAGATATACACTGAAACAGGGAAGATCTAACATCCCTTATCCCACAAGAATCTGTGTAACAAATGCAATTACTCATTACGTTTTAAATGATTTAGGTGAAGTCAGATCGCCAACTTTGTCAATGATAAAGGAGAAGACACAGTAACCAGTTCAAATAGAGGCATTAATTTGCAAACTGGCATCAACAAATTAGGTGATGCCTCACCCGCTGAGTTTCTCCAGCATTTTTGTCTACCTTCAACAAGTTAAGTAAATTAAGTAACTGTTGATTTCATTATCAACAAGAATAAGGATATCCTTCACTAATCTCAAGAAAGAGAACTTAATAAATAGTGAAAACTTAAAAACAATTAAAGTTAAAGAAAAGAGGGATCTTACAATATAGATCAATAAAACTCCATAGATAAATACAAAAGGTAATCACATAGGCAAATAAAATATTGGTCTTTATCTTCAAGGGAATTCTGGGGAATACAAGTACTGCTTTAACTACACAAAACTTTGCATAGACCCTACTTCACCTCAGGAAAGATATCTTGGGCATGGAGAATTTACCAGAATGACTACTGAACTCCATGTGTAAAAGAAGAAATTATACAAACTAGGTTTAGGTTTATTATTGTCACTGTGTACCACGGTGCAGGGAAATGACAATTAGATCAGGTAACACTATCCATAAATACAAACAAGCCAAACTCAAGTACAATAGGTAGAGCAAAGGGGAAGATATAGAGTGCAGAATATAGTTCTCAGCAGTGTAGCTCATCACATCCATAGACTATGATTGCATTCCCTGGAATTCAGGTTCTTAAAATGGTACTGCAGCGAACTAATTATAGGGGTAAAAAGACTATTCCTCTTAGGAATCAGTGAAGCTAGGAAATATTTCAATATGGGGAGGACGTTAGAAATTTAGAAATTTAGAACTCTTGCCCACAAATGTCAACGGATACTAAATTACTTGTTAACTTTATAACTCCAAGTCTGGCAAAAGCAAATACCAAACAAAGTAAATAGAGGGAACAAGCTGGACTGAAGGGATTGATTAGCTGATGTCTCATTGAATGGTAGAAGACACTCAAGAGTCTAACCAATCAGCCCCTTCCTAAAATCAAATAAATCTGGAAAAGAGGAAGATCAAATAAGCAAAGGTTGCGCTACATTGAGTCTTCTAAAAGCATTCTTCTTTAACATAACACTGAAGTGCCATGTCACAAAAACTGGTGAGATGCAGTTAAACTTCAGAACACTTGGGTTAAGGAGGGAGGTAGGCAGAGAAAGAAATTGTGAGTAGTATTGCTGATCCTAATCAAGTTCCAATGGCATCTGATGGAAAGTACACTCACATCTTTATCTGACAAGGAGCAGATTGAGCTCTAATGCCACCAATAATCACGTGGCACAAGGAATGTCAGCTTGCGTCGCCACAATTGGAGGATACGCCTGGAAATGTAACCCGGTTATAAAGAACCAGCACTTTGAGTGATACTCCAGCACTTTGTGTTCTTTTTTGTGAACCAGTTCCTTGCTTCTAAACTGTATAACATCACTGGGAAGAGATCAGAAAATCTTGTTTTTGCCATGGCTTGTGCAATATTCATGATTTACCAATTTATCACATGTCAATGGGGAACAGTGACATGATTGAAAAAGACATGTCAGTTCCTGCTTGGTTTTTGACCACAAATGATGCTGCAAGAATTGAGAAATGTAACGTACAGACTCAAGCTAGTCTTGCATTGATCTGACAGGACATATCTTATTCGACCAGCAGACTCCACAGACAGGATAAAATGCTTAAATTTTGTTTTTTGTATGTGTGTGTGTGTGTGTGTGGCTCAGTTACAGACAAGAACCAGAGTACGTGGTGAGAGGGAAGGAATTTACAATCCTTCCTTAAACTAAATGGGATAAATTGCGCAAACAGCAGGGAAGACATACCAGGACCCTCTTGTAGATAACTCATTATCTGATAGTTCATCCAAAGGATAACATAATGCTTTGTTTTTAAACACTGAGATAACAATGTAAGACAGTAACAAAGGAATAGCAGAAAATCATCCTTCCTGTTATCTTCCTCAAACTATTAAGAGACTTTTATTGAGAAAGGTTCAGTCTTTAGCTTTAAAAATATGTTGTTTAAAAAAAAAAAGGCTTTACTTGACCCCACCTCTCACCATCACCTCTATCAGACTAAAAAAATGGGACCACAACATATGGATCCATCCCTCCCACAGATACTGCCTGCCCCACTGAGTTCCTCCAGCATCTGCAGTTTCTTCTGTCTCGATTAAATCTAGTAACACAGCTTTATTAACCCAATGTACTACCTGTAACCAATGGTAATCAATAATAGATTGAGACCTATCTAGCACAGAGAGCCCCATGGCACCATTAACAAGCAAGACTTATCACACATATTTGGACATTTAACTAAAACCTACGTAAAAATATTAGGTTTTATGGAGCTTCCACAATATGGAGGCACAGAGATAGTAAAGGGAATTCCACAGCATAGGGTCATCAATGGCAGAGCAATTTTGGGAATGTTTGTGAAATGAAAAGCAAATAAATGAGCGAGTATTACAGCTAATGTTGAATAGGATAATAGAATAGAGCATAGGCCATGAATGAATTGGAAACACGAATGGAACTTCTTACGAGCTCGGCACCTTTTAACTGTGTAGGACAGCATGCTCAGGAATAATAAGTGAAAGGAGTGGTGAAAGTTAGGGAAAAGGCAGAAAATTTGTGATGTCACAAAATGCTGGAGCAACTCAGCAGGACAGGTAGTATCCCTGGATAGAAGGAATGGGTGATGTTTCGGGGAGAGAGCCTAGACAGAGTCAAGGGAGTGGGAGACAGAGATTATGGAAGGGTAAGGTGTGAAACGAGAGATCAAAGGGGATGAAGCTCAAGGAAAATGTAGAATAGATTATTGTTAGCTAGGGGAAGCTGACAACGAGGCATACAAAGATAAAGGACCTTTTCATTAGGGGAGTATGAGTCAATCACTTGGATGCCGTCCCTGGTGGTCAGCATTGCTTCCATGTTACATGGTCATCACTTGGAGAGGCCTGGCTGCAGCATCTTCTCCCATCTCCAACCCATCATTCCAATTCAGGCCCACACCCATTATCAATGGAATTAGCCACTGTGTTCCTGTGTTACTCAAGAACAACCCCACACACTGCCTACCCAATTCTCAATGGAAACTACATTGTCATGAGATCAAACTCAGCTGCTGTTTGTGTTTCTTATAGCTGCATTGAAGTTTCTGGAATGGCATGTTTGCAAAGAAGCAGTGTAGTTACAATTTATAGCACCATCTTAATGTGCATATTCATACAACCAATCATCACGCTATGGAACACTATAAATACCAACAGCATCGAACTACAAACTGACACAATTTCACTAGGGACTTTAGGCGTTGTCTTGTTTTAGCGCTATATTGGGTTTTTTTTAATTTATTGAACTGTATTTTCTTCTGTTCGTTCTTTATATTATCTGTTAAGAACTGTGTTTACAAACCTGTTGTACTATTGCTGCAAGTAAGAATTTCATTGTTCCATTCCGGTACATATGACAATAAAACACTCTTGATCTTCCCTGTATACATTTTGCAGCTTCTTTAATAATATGGATAAACTCAGTAAATATTAAAACCAATGCTCGCGAAACATGATGCGATAACTGATACAAAGAATACACAACTATCAGAAGCTATATTTGCCAATTTAAATGCTACTTTCAATTATACTTTACTTTTGTCAGAAAATGGGAAATATGATGCTGAGATCCAGACACAATAAGCACAAGGGAATAACAACTCCAGACACTGCAAAATCAATTGTCAAACATTTGTACACAGTTGGAATTTTGTACATGACAACCAATCAGATAACTAAAAGGACAATGAAAAACAGTATTAAGCTTTATACTTGCTGGTACTGTAAGCTAGTCTCTATATAAAGCATTGTTACTTTAACTGTAAAATTTACAATATTCAAATGAAAAAGTGCAGCTCTCAGCAGCAAGAATCTGTGACTATGCTGCTTCTTTCAGCGAGGTGCCCTTTCAAACTAAGGTCAGAACAAATCTTAGGATCAGATATTTGGCTGGAACTGAAGGTCTAACAAAGCTCATGCATTCAGTCTGCTGAGCAATGGTGCTATTGGAACTGCAAAATATCAACCATCCCCTCATTCTAATGGGCAAAGAAAGCAAGACGAACTGCAGATTGAGAAAACTGAGATTACAATTCTAAAATAATAAATCAAGTTGGCAGAGAGCTGAAATTGGAAAAGAATAAAGTATTAAGTTGCTGGAAATAGGAGTTTGAAAGCTGAACTTTTAAATAAAAAATATTACCGTATCTTTCCCCTGGTTCTAATCAGTTCCAGTCCCATCACATCACACATGATGTCAACCGCTGCTCAGATATCAACGGTCATATAATCAAATAGCTAGAGTTCCTCTTTATCCATTTTGTCCAATATTATAGCAGACTTCGGTGCTCACTAGTCCTTCAACTACAGAACTGTTGCACTGTCCATTTACTAACCACAATTATATTTTATGGCATCTTAGATTATTATTTTTTTTTAATCAGTTGAATCTGAAAGAAACTGCTTACCAAGATGGTGTTTATATCACTAATGATGATGATATTTTTACTGAACTCAACAATCAACCGATTTAGGTAAGTTATTGTGTGCTGGATTATAAATCAATCCTTATTATATAATAAAACCCCCACCTGGTCACCAAACTTTGCTGAATTGACTTTGTCACCATGTTCCCACCCACAGGCTATACTGTTTAGTTTAGAGATAAAGCGCTGAAACTGGCCCTTCGGCCCACCTAGTCCATGCCAACCAACAATCCCTATAGACTAGCACTACCCTACACACTAGGAACAATTTACAATTTTACGAAAGCCAATTAACCTACAAACCTGTACGTCTTTGGACCGTGGGAGTAAACTGGAGCACCCGGAGAAAACCCACGTGATCACTGAAGGAATGTACAAACTCTTTACAGACAGCACCCGTATTCAGGATTGAACCAGAGTCTCTGCTGCTCTAAGGCAGCAACTCTACCGCTGCACCACCATGCCGCCCTATATACTGTTAACCAAATGAAAACAAAAGCTTTTTTTCCAGCTTCAAGCTAACCTATTCCAGCAATGGGAAATGCTGACCAAATTTGCCTGAGGTGCCTCTTTATGCTGCTTAAAGTCTAACACTTTTTGATATGAATGCATAATTTAGTATTTATCACAATTTGCTTCTGAAACACATGTACCATCTTTCGCCCCCTGGCTTGTATTAGTGACGACTCATCTGTGTATGCACAAACATTGCAAGTACTCTATGTATCCAGGATATACAAGCTATTTATGAGCACATTAATTAAACTATTTATGAGCACATCCAGTCATACGCAACTGTAGCACTGGATTTTGAATGGGAACAATGGCTAAAAACATATCTTCCACTACCAATGCAATACATCAAGCAGAGCTAAAATTGTGCTTTTCCAATCTGCAATATTGCTGTTTTATGTGGATCACACACCCAGTACATTTAACCCCAGAAGCATTATCTGAAAGAGCAGTCTTGTTTTTTGAGACATGCAATCATAGTACTGATGCCTTAAAGATAATTGTAACATTTTACAACCAAAATCCATTGTGCACTTGTGCATTATAGTCTGACTATTGCAGATAGACATCTGGCAGTACCACCTTTAGGGCCTAAAGAACAGAATTTATGGGAGAAAGATGATAGGGTGGAGAAAATAGACAGCAGTGTTACTTTACCTGGCAGGAAAGGAATATAACGCTGCTTGGGATCCTTCTGGCCTCCCTCCACTGGGAATGTATCCAACAGCTGCATCTGCACAACACAATATGCAGAATGAGAAAAAGTACATGCAAAAAGAAAATGGTAAATCTATTTACTTAAAAATAAATTTAGACAGGAAGCTTTATGTGAATACAGCATTACTTAGTGTGAAATGCATTTTGACCAGATATGCTGTTTAACTCATTTGCTGTTCAAACAAGACCTTCCAATAGATCTCATTATTAATATATTTCCCTTACTGCCTACAGCAGAAATATTTTTCACACTAATACCACGTCAATTAATCATTCGACCATGAACCAGGTACAGAATTGTTTCAATGTAAACTGATTATTTATTGATCTTCTTTTATAATCAAGACATCCTATATTTGACAACACATAAGAGAGACATTTTAGGATTTTTGTTTTAACCTTAGTTAAGTGTTTGTTCAGCTCAACTTTAGGCAAAGTTATTGAAGCAATATTTCACTCAAAATTATAATAATCTCAAAGATCACAAAGGAGTACACTGACAGAATATTTATTCCAAACGTGGTGGAAACTGGTAAAAAAAAAAGTAGGTATTAAAACCATGCACAAGTATTTGCTTCTTAAAATCTTTCTTGCAAGAGGTAGGTGGGAAGTGTAAAAAACAAAAAGAAAGCTTGTACTCGTTAGGAGATAAGAGAGAGAGACACAAAAAGCTTGAGTAACTCAGCGGACCAGACGGCATCTCTGGAGAAAAGGAATAGGTGACGTTTCGGATCAAGACCCTTCCTCAGAGTCTAAGTCTGAAGAAGGGTCTCAACCCAAAACGTCACCTATCCCTTTTCTCCAGACATGCTGTCTGACCCACTGAGTTACTCCAACTTTTTGTGTCTATCTTCGGTTTAAACCAGCAGCTGCAGTTCCTTCCTACACAGGAGATTTGAGAGAACAGATTACATAAGTGACAGAGGTGGTGGCTACATTGACAAAGGTTTATTGAACATATTTGAGATGAATGAAAACAGAGAACTGAAAGCAAAAGGAAAAGAAAACTAACACATATAAAGCAAAACACTGCAGATGCTGAAATATCTGGACAAAAAAGTGCTATACATACTCAACACATCAGGCAGCAGATATATTGGAAGAAATAATTACCACACAGAACAAGAAAACTTAGCAAGCAAAACACACTTTAAATTATAGGAAGGAAGAGAAATGAAACGAACAAAGAGAATGTGTGTGATGAGCTTGAGGCTAAGAGACTGAATGCTCAAGAGGGTCTAAAATTGCAACTGAACTGTCTGAAGGAAGTGTGCAAAGGGAATAAGAAAGAGAGAAAGAAAAGAAAGCACCAGAATTATGTGAGGCAAAATAAAACAGAGCCAGGGTTTGTAGAGAACAATTACTGGTTAATGACAATATAGGTTAATGACTTTTCATCAGAACTGGCCAATTCTCATAAAAGTGGAAAGGCTGGTTATGCATGGCTGTTGAATTCTATGTCCCGTCCTAAGGGTTGCAATGAGCCCGGTCAGAAGGAGTAACAGGTCTCCAAGTTTGCACTGCACTCGGCTGAACCAGCTGTTTAATTTAGCTCAACTTTGTTTCCTGTTCAGTTGCTGTTCCAGCACCTCCTGCTCATCCCCATCATGGCCTCACCACGAGAGATTCACTCAGTTATTCCCCACAAATTGTCCTGAGACTAGTTCATAGTTTATTCAGAAATCAGCATTAAAAGGTGCACATTCTATCCTATACATTTGAATGCAGACTCACTATTGCATTGGTTTCAATATAAACTGATTCTTCATATACCGAGTCTGGATAAAAATGTAACAGCATGGGCAGCAAGGGTAAAGCATTATATTCCTCCAGATTTCACCAAAACATGGATGAAAGCAAAAGTGCTGACATGAAAAGACAAGTTCTAAACGCCTTTCTTGCACCTTGACATGCAAATATGCTGTTCTGGGGTTAATCTGGCCTTCTGCAACCTCTGTCGCAGTCAAATTGTTACCCGTTGATTTACCCAAGTACTAATGGGTCATCTCAAGGAAGCTGGCTAGATGTTTGCCCAATGCCCAGCAATAACACCAATTATACCTGGCGGAAAGACTTATGGACAGTTGATCCCAATTCCACTGGCTTCCTGCCCATCTATTAAAATTTCACTTTCAAGGAGAATACATGGGGGGATACAGGAAGAAACTAAATGAAAGGAAAAATATTCATAGAAATTGATAAGCAGAAGTGAAATTATGAAAATAGACACAAAATGCTGGAGTAACTCAATGGTCATGCAGCATCACTGGAGAAAAGGAATAGGTGACTTTCAGATCAGAATCCTTCTTCTGACAGTCTGAAGAAGTGTTTCGGCCCGAAACGTCACCTATTTCCTTCGCTCCATAGATGCTCCTGCACCCGCTGAGTTACTCCAGCATTTTTGTGTACCTTCCTTCTTCAGACAGTTTGAATCAGTATCGACTGTTCCTTCTGACACAACAAAATTATGAAAATCTTTTAGTGCTGGACTGTTTAATATCATTTGGTTTTGCTTTACAATTTATTTTTAGTTGATTATCCTGTATTTTCTCCCACTTCATTTATCGGTGCCATTCAAAGGAATATTAACTTCACCATGCTCCACCGTGACCTCCCGTTTAAAAAAAATATCTTAATTTCCCAATGTAGTGCCTTTCCATCACCAGGGTATGTGTAATTCCAATATATTTATAGGTTATCATTTGAATGGAATATTTCTAACAGGATTAGTGCATGTTAGTAATGGTGAGGGATATGTAAATTAAGCAATATTAGTTTAGTATCAAATATGACATACTCTTTTCAACAAGAAGCTTTAAAGAGCAGCCTAAAATCTGACAGAAATTATGCAAGAGATCCCATGCCACCCAGCACTTGGAACAAAATGTAACAGGGTGGTTTGGAATTATGATGATCGTTGCTGAAATGACAGAATCCAGACACCAAGCTTGTTCAACCATCTTAAGATCTGATTGCATGCCACACAGGATAGGAGTAATAAAAAGTCATCTTCATCTGGTGAAAGAACAATCTCATAATTGTCTACAAAAGGAGTAACAAAAGCTGGCTTCATTTTGAAATGGAACAATTTAATCGTTGTTCGCAATAGCTCCAAAATATGCAACTATATCATTCTGAGGTTAAATGAATCATTAGAACTGAATGCTTCTCCTAACGTTATAACTCTTAGTCTCCACTGAAACAAGAGGATATTTGTATGGATCCAGTATTCCGTTGCAAGGGCACACAGTTAATGCATCCACTTCCAAAATGCCTGCAGCAACAAAATAACAAGAGGCCAGCACTAAAAAAACCTGTTCCAAATAAGAGGATCTGGTCGAAATACTGGTGGTGTTTCTAATTAGCAGATGCACGGACATGTATCTATAGTCGACTGACAATTCAGAGCTGTGCTCGACAGCTGAGCCATGGCTCAAAGTGAAGACGTTCACAAATTTATTCTCCAAGCACAAGTTTAGAAAATTTGTAAAGATTTAAAACATTATCATCAACACAGCTCCAGCATGCTTGACAGAGCAATCACATACATAAGCTTTAAAATAGCATGCAATGCTTCATTGGTAAAATAAAAACTGCTAAAGTTATCTTCCGTTTACAACTTTGTCCAAATGCAACTACTGCCCACAGCTACTCAAAATAAACTCTAACCCAGTCGTGTGTTCATGTACTAGGAATCCACTGGTTATGAACAGATTTTTTATGAGGTTCAAAAGCAGGGCCCGGTCTTGCCTGAATTGTTCAGCATTTTAAGAGAAAAATCAGTACGTGGACACTACACAGATCTGACAACCTATCGATTGCAGGGGTGAATTCTCAGACTACAATTTGAGGAAAAATACGATCTTATAGGAAGTGCACACAAATAGGAAGGAACTGCATTCACTGGTTTATACCAAAGATAGACACAAAATGCTGGAGCAACTCAGCAGGACAAGCAGCATCTCTGGAGAGAAAGAATTAGTGACGTTTTGGGACAAGACCCTTCTTCACACCTAATTATTATTTTGATTTAATGTTTTTCATTACTTCAAATGGCTTTTAAATTATCTTGTGATATAAAATAAAATCTTTAAAGAAAATCTTGAAAATCTTTAGACTGAAGAAATATACATTTAAACATTTTTTAATGCACCGAGAGCTTTGACAGAAGCCGTAGTTTTTCTTCTTCATTCCCTCCAAAAGGGTGACAGAGATGTTTGGGGGTGGGACATCTGCACTGCACCGTGCCGGCTCCAGCTGGCATTCAATCCTTGCTACTGGGCTCAAGGAGGGGAAGAGAAAGGGCTGTGAAAGATTATCTCACCATCTAAAGTGCACCAGGCGCAAGTATGTGGGGAGCGCAGCCTGTGAGTCTGTCCAGTGGATACAGTGGAGCACCATTAAGCTCAATGAATCCATCAATTTAAACAAAGTTGACAACAATGGGTTCATTTTTAAAAAAAAAATCAAATTAAGGTGCATCTACCCACAAAGTGCAGAGCAATAAATTTAAATTTGAAATTGTCAGATAAAATAATCATTGTTGCTTCCATAATAATGTCTATTTCTTTTGAGATTAACATAACTGCCAAATCTAATGACTATTCCTTATTGATTTTCATTCAAATTGTGTAGGTCTTGCCTGAAGGTAAAACTCTCACTGCTGCCCAAAGATCCTGTAGCGAGCAAGATAGTCCACTCGACGGAAAAAAAAGTAGTAGGGTCATGGGTAATCTTTCGCCCCATTTCCGTAACGGGCTTCCGTCTCCGCACCAAAGATCCCATAGCGGAGCAAAGATACTAGTTCGGAGACGGAATCTGGTTACGGAAAGATCAATGATCTTTGGTAAAAATCTCTTCATTTTCATTCTGCCTCTCTGCCTCACAATAAAAAGCAAAAAGATGCCTGTGTACCTTATACAGCGTGTGGGAAGTCTGGCCCGGATCAGCACGGCTGGGACGCCAGGGTAAAGTTGCGGGGAGATTTGCAATGTATTTTTATGTAATGTCTGGGCCTTGTGTCCAAAATAAATTTGATCATTATATATAAAAATCTAGAGAAATATATATGTGTGTGTTATATGATTATATACATCTATATCACATTCATATATGTGTGTGTATGTGTGTTCTTTCCTACACAATCTAATCAGTTGTATTAAGATGGAACTGCAGAAACCCTTGGGTTTCGGCCCAAAACGTTGCCTATTTCTGTCGCTCCGTAGATGCTGCTGCACCCGCTGAGTTTCTCCAGCACTTTTGTCTACCTAATCAGTTGTATGGTCGCTGAATAAAATCGTCCTTAAGTTATACATAATTTGTTAATCTTGCTCAAAACAAATTTTATTTGGTTAAATACTTTATTTAGACAACCCAACCATTACAGACAGATCTCATTCCACTCTCTGGCTATTGGGAAGACCAGACCCATTTTATTGTTGAAAAGCAATTCCATAGACACAAAAGATCATTAAGGAACATTAAGGAACATTCCAAGAGTAGAGCAACTGGAATCTTCATATTGCTATTATTTTTCCAAATACCGCAGTTGTGAACAGTGTGATTAGATAAATTACAGAGTGCAAGTGTAATACAAAAAATCAACTCAAAAACAGCACATGAGCCATTTAAAAAGAAATGTTTTAAAAAAAATATTTAAAAAAAAGACAACAGAATCAGAATTTGTTAACATATTCATCTTTAACAAAATTTAACAGAATTATGAATTAACATAATTATGAATCTAACCCTATATCACAGACGCAAACTGTTCCCCCACAACGCTGATTACACTGCGAGAGGGATATACAAAGTCGGGATGGATTACAGAAATGGCCGAAGAAAAGGCCGACGTTCCGCTCCGTTGCGTACTACACGTCAGCCCATTGGATTTAGCAGGAGTGGGCTACCTTGCTCGCTGTAGGATTTTTGCTGCTGCCTGCCTTGCTCCAGGATCCTAATGTTCTGGCATCCTTCTCTGAATCGAGGCTAGTGAGTGAAAACCAGACTTGCTCAAGTCCAAACTGCCAGCATCTAAATCTACATCCAAGTCCAGTTGCTGGGCAGATCTATTGACAGGTTAACAAGGACAAAGGTGAGTCCTGAATGTGACCTGAATGGACTTAGATACATCAGAACCTGTGAAAGCAGAGGCAGATATACACAATCTAGGTCTGTAGAAGTCTCGAACCTGAAATGTCACATATTATTTTTCTCCAGAGATCCTGCCTGACCCACTGAGTTACTCCAGCATTTTGTGTCTATCTTCAGTGTAAATCAGCACCTGCAGTTCCTTCTGAGATAATCTAGGTGTTGACTAAAGGTTACAGAATAAAAGTCAATATTTGGTTCTCCAGAAATGCTTAATCCTTTATGAAGCCTTGTATACAGGCAGAGTGTTCACTCCGCCCTCTCCCACCTCGACAACAGAGACACTTACGTAAGAATGCTGTTCATCGATTACAGCTCAGCATTCAACACCATTATACCATCAAAACTGATCACCAAACTCGGTAACCTGGGCATCGACCCCTCCCTCTGCAACTGGATACTGGACTTTCTAACCAACAGACCCCAGTCTGTGAGGTTAGACAAGCACACCTCTTCAACCCTCACCCTGACCACCGGCATTCCACAGGGCTGTGTGCTGAGCCCCCTCCTCTACTCCCTCTTCACCTATGACTGCACACCTGTACATGGCACTAACACCATCATCAAGTATGCAGATGATACAACGGTGATTGGCCTCATCAGCAACAACGATGAGTTGGCCTACAGGGAGGAGGTCCAGCACTTAGCAGCATGGTGCGCTGACAACAACCTGGCCCTTAACTCCAAGAAGACCAAGGAGCTCATTAACGGGACGGGGGGTGGAACGTGTTTCTAGCTTCAGGTTCCTGGGAGTCAACATCTCCGATGACCTCTCTTGGACCCACAATACCTCTACTCTGATCAAGAAGGCTCATCAGCGTCTCTTCTTCCTGAGGAGACTGAAGAAGGTCCATCTGTCTCCTCAGATCCTGGTGAACTTCTACCGCTGCACCATCGAGAGCATCCTTACCAACTGCATCACAGTATGGTATGGCAACTGCTCTGTCTCCGACCGGAAGGCATTGCAGAGGGTGGTGAAAATTGCCCAACGCATCACCGGTTCCTCGCTCCCCTCCATTGAGTCTGTCCAAAGCAAGCGCTGTCTGCGGAGGGCGCTCAGCATCGCCAAGGACTGCTCTCACCCCAACCATGGACTGTTTACCCTCCTACCATCCGGGAGGCGCTACAGGTCTCTCCGTTGCCGAACCAGCAGGTCGAGGAACAGCTTCTTCCCGGCGGCTGTCACTCTACTCAACAACGTACCTCGGTGACTGCCAATCACCACCCCCCCTCCCCGGACACTTATTATTATTTATTCAAATCGTTTGCTATGTCGCTCTTCAAGGGAGATGCTAAATGCATTTCGTTGTCTCTGTACTGTACACTGACAATGACAATTAAAATTGAATCTGAATCTGAATCTGAATCTGAGTGTTGACCTGGCATTACAGATATTTCTTCATGCTTCTGAAGTTTCAGTTTGGACCAGTCTTCCACCACAATAACTGCCAAGCAGTCAGACATCTGTGATTCACTCACTACACTTAGTGTGGAAAAATGAACCTCCTTCAAACCTGTGCAAATAGGATCAGTTTCAAAAGTTCTCAGTGGCAGTTTCCAGACCTACACTGAGATCAAAGCTCCACTTACAGCGGCAAGGAATAATGTTGGGCAAGATGTTCTGGTTTAGGAGAGTGGTCGACTATTTTTCAAAATGGAGAGCCAGACCTGATTTATGAGGTCAGTCTTGATTTATTATTTTTTTTTTTTTTGCTTCTCTCGATTGACTGAAGAGACCATGAATGCGACTGCACTCCGTGCTCTTTTGATCCCATATTAGAAACATAGAAACACAGAAAATAGGTGCAAGAGGAGGCCATTCGGCCCTTCGAGTCAGCACCGCCATTCATTGTGATCATGGCTGATCGTCCCCTATCAATAACCCGTGCCTGCCTTCTCCCCATATCCCTTGACTCCACTAGTCCCTGAGCTCAATCTAACTCTCTCTTAAATCCATCCAGTGACTTGGCCTCCACTGCCCTCTGTGGCAGGGAATTCCATAAATTCACAACTCTCTGGGTGAAAAAGTTTTTTATCACCTCAGTCTTAAATAACCTCCCCTTTATTCTAAGACTGTGGCCCCTGATTCTGGACTCGCCCAACATTGGGAACATTTTTCCTGCATCTAGTTTGTCCAGTCCTTTTATAATTTTATATGTTTCTATAAGAATTCCCCCTCATCCTTCTAAACTCCAGTGAATACAAGCTTAGTCTATTCAATCTTTCCTCACAAGACAGTCCCGCCATCCCAGGGATCAATCTCGTGAATCTACGCTGCACTGCCTCAATCACAAGGATGTCCTTCCTCAAATTAGGAGACCAAAACTGTACACAATACTCCAGATGTGGTCTCACCAGAGCCCTATACAACTGCGGAAGAACCTCTTTACTCCTATACTGAAATCCTCTTGTTATAATGCCAACATTCCATTAGCTTTCTTCACTTCCTGCTGTACCTGTAAGCCAACTTTCAGTGACCGGTCTCGCTGCACCTCCCCCTTACCTAACCCCATTGAGATAATAATCTGCCCCCTTGTTTTTGCTGCCAAAGTGGATAACCTCACATTTATCTATATTATACCGTATCTGCCATGCATCTGCCCACTCACTCAACCTGCCCAGGTCACCCTGCAACCTCCTAACATCCTCTTCACAGCTCACACTGCCACCCAGCTTTGTGTCATCCGCAAACTTGCGAGTGTTGCTTCTAATTCTCTCTTCCAAATCATCAATATTAAATATATATTCGCAGAAGGGCAACAATATAGGGTATAAAATAATTAAACGCGTACTTGGAAAGAGTACACAGAAGATTAACAAGGATGTTGCCAGGACTCAAGTGCCTAAGACACAGGGAGAGGTTAGGCAGACTAGGACTTTATTCCTTGGAGCGCACACAGAGTAGTGATCTTACAGAGATGTATAGAATCATGAGTAGATTAGATAAGATGAATGCTCAGTCTTTTTCTCAGGGTATTTGAATCAAGAACTAGAGGGCATAGTATAGTCTTAAGAGGGCATAAGAGAAAAATTTAAGAGGAACCAAGGGGGTAACTTTTTCACAGAAAAGGTGGTGGGTACAGGGAATGGGCTGCCAGAGGAAGTAATTGAGACAGGTACAATAACAATATTTTAAAGACATTTGGATAGGAACGGTTTAGAGGGCTGTGAGTCTAATGCAGGCAAATGGGTACAGCTTACATTGGACATCTTAGTTAGTATGGACAAGTTCGGTCGAAAGGTCTGTTTCTGTGCTGTATCGACTCTATGGCCCTAAATGAAAATTATGCACTGGATTTCACTGCATGTTAATTCTGATACGCATTCATTGTTCTTAGGCAATCTGCTGAGCAAGTGCATCGTCATATGTTCTGGTAGAAGAATTTTGACATTGAATATATGTTCAGTGAAAGAATATAAACGCTAAGAAATTCTATCAAGTACCAAAATGTCTTTAGAACTTAAAACCAATGGAAGCAAATGATATTTTCCATATGCGTAGCTTGGTCTTCTGTATGATAATCTGGAGGTTGGCCCTGACACTGAATTAGTATTCCTTTATTTCCACCAGGAAAACTCTAAATGGACTTCTCTGCCACAGTTGTCCATCTGTGTCAGTATGGTCTCACTCATGGTTCCAAACTTGTGGAGCCCATTCTTATTCCCAAAGACATATAGTCCCTATATGATAGCAGAATACAGGACAATTTTCCCCAATGGAAACCATCACTTAAAGAGCTCCCATCAGGTGAGGTCATGAAGGCAAGGTGATGCTAAGTCGGTAATGCTTGGACTACGGCCTTAACATTATTTTTGATCATTATATGCAATACATCCAAAATTCCCATTTCAAAACTTTCCAATACATTGCATTCTCATCAACACAAGTTCATATTCTTTGCATGGTGTCACTTTGGAGCAATATCGACGAATTTGCAACAACAAATTGACTGGCCAAAATATTTTAATTCTGAGAAATGTAATAAAACAGTTGTCATGGTTGCATCCTTACATATATTTACATCACAAACGTAACATTTTGAAATTTAAGCGATATTTTTAATGCACTTTTCAATTCAGCCTCATTTTTCTGGCACACAACTCTTTCAGATATTATTCTAAATGGGATGATATATTTCAGATAAATTTTACTGCTCAAATTGCAGTGAAAAAAAGTAAACAATCTATATTCCTAAAAGTCTGATCTTGGCCACTTCCTGTAGTTCTGTATATTGATTTTAGAAAAAACACTGCCACTTATGGCTGTGATTTTTGGCCATCTTACTCAGAGTCCCCCTCCACTGCGCAGGACAAGAGGGTTTTTCCCATCGATGAAAAATAAAAGAGTTATTAGTGTTTAGAAAATGTTGAGATTCTCTATCCTGAAGGACACGCCCCTTCCGGAGGGACCATAAAACCCGGAAGTGTTGAGTGCATCAGCCAGTCTCTGCATGATGGGGGAGGGAGAGGGTCATGTTTCTCCGTCCGAGCTGTGAATAACACTGAGCACATGTCTACTAAACTGTGAATGCCCTTAATGTGGTTTGAAAATGCTTGCTAAAAGTGTGTTTTGGTTTGAGAATGCTAAAGTTGCCTTGCCTAATTGAAAAGTTGGTTTCAGAATGCAAAAGTTGCCTTGCCTAATTAAAGTTCTACCTCATTGGCGGCGCGACTCACCCGTTGCAGCGGCCCCTACAGCCTGTCATTCTTTTTTTTTGTCTAGTTAAATGTAGTGTTGGTGTTTTTTTAATACAGGTTTTAAATGTGTATATGTGGGGGGCGGGGAACTGTTTAAAATCTCTTCCCTGTCCGGGAGACCCGACCTTTTCCCTGTCGGGTCTCCGTTGTCGTTGGGGCCTAGCACCGTGGAGCGGCCTCCAACCTGAACGACCTGGGGGCTCGGGAGACTGCGGAGCTGCAGACTTCTCACCATCGTGGGGCTGGCCGGCCTCGGAGCGTGGGGAGCGATGGTGACTCGCTGCTGCGACTCGACTCCTGGGGCTCGGATGCTCCAGCAACGCAGCCGCAGGTCCGGTGGACTGGGACATCGGGAGCTCTCGGGTCCGGGGGGAGAGACTGCTTCCTGGAGCTCCCGCAACGTGACATCTCCAGCCCGTGTCGTGGGGTTGGAACGACCCGGAGCGAGGACGTACATCGCCCGGCACGGCTTCATGGCCGTGGGACATTCCAGCGCCCGCCGGGGGCTCCAACATTGTGACTTTAGACCGGGAGCGGGGCCGTAAATCGCCCGGCACGGCCTGAAATGGCCATGGGACTTAGCATCGCCCGCCTGGGGGATGGATATCGGGAGAGAAATGGAGAACAGGGGATTGCCTTCCATCACAGTGGGATTACTGTGATGGATGTTTGTGTGAATTAAATTGTGTGTATGTCTGTAGGAAATTGTCTTTGTTTGTATGGCTGTGGAAACGGAATTTCGTTTGAGCCTCACTGAGGCTCAAATGACAATAAATGGTATTGTATTGTATTGTAAAGTTGCCTTGCTTAATTAAAGTTGACTTGTTTAATTAAAGTTGCCTTGCCAAATGCAACAGGTTTGTTTTGAAAATGCGCCTTTTAACTGTGCTTTATTGAAAAGTGTGCATCAGTTTTTGGAAGGAAAAACCGTGAATAAATGTTTTATTAGATCAGGACTGTGTTTAATGACAAATTGGCGCTCATTCCGTGACTTCCGCTTAATGGAGAGGTGGCGCTGAGTGCGTCATTTCCGCTTAGTGGAGCGGTGGCGCTGAGTGCAGAAGGCGCAGAGTGGAGACGCCACCCTGAGCCGTTTGAGTAATTCAAGAGAGCTTACTGCCATGTAAATGGTGAGTGAGTTTGTTGAAAGTTATTTAAAGCATGTTTTTGCTGTAGCAGCAGCTCTAGAGGAGTGTTTCAGATTAAAAATGGCTTTAAACGTTTGAATCATTCGGTTTAGACACACCTGTGTTCTTATTTTCAAACTTCTTACATTGAGTATATGGCTAGTTACAAGATTCAGTATGCTTACCATGCTCTGAAGTTACTTGGCATTTTAGGGTGGGGGGGGGTGGGGTGTGTGTGTGTGTGTGTGTGTGTGTGTGTGTGTGTGTGTGTGTGTGTGTGTGTGTGTGTGTGTGTGTGTGTGTGTGTGTGTGTGTGTGTGTGTGTGTGTGTGTGTGTGTGTGTTGGAATATTGCATTTGGGGACCAGCCCTCCCATGTGACACTTAGTCTAGGATTACTTATGTTTGTACTTTCTTCACTTTAATTACAAAAAAGCGACTTAAGGATTGGAGTAAGAAGGGAAAGATTTAGCAGGAATCTGAGGGGCAGCTTTTCCATTCAAAGGATGGCACATATATGGGATAAGCTGCTAGAGGCAATGGTTTAGGCAGGTATTATAACAGCATTTAAAAGACATTTTGATAGATAATGAATAAGAAAGGTTTAGAGGGATATAGATCAAGCAGAGGTCAATGGGATTAGTGTGATGGGGCACCTTGGTTGGCCCTGTTTCGATGGGCTGAAAGGTCTGTTTCTGTGCACTAGGATTCCTTGAGGTTTCAAGAAATGTCAATTTACTGAATCAAACCAAAATCGACATCAATATCGACTGCAGATTAATGTTGGATAGGATATTTTATTAATCATACAATTAATTGGACAGGTAATGGCAGTGCATGCACACTATACGAAATCAATGTCTGTGATAATGGAAATATTTATACAATGTCTACACAGACATTATACAATGGAAACAGACCCTTTGGCCCAAATTGTTCATGAAGATCAAGATGCCAATCTATATAAATTATCTATGATATTCCCATTTGCCTGCATTTGGCCCATTTCACTCTAAACCTTTCCTATACATGTACCTGTCCAAATGTCTCTCAACCATTGTATATAATTGTCTCTCAACCAGCTCATTCCATATATTTAATAACCTGCATGTTGCTTATTAAATTACTTTTTACTTTTTTATTTGTAGGGTTGGGTTGGGGTCCTTTAGACAAATCATGTAACAGTAACAGGGGAGGGGGGGGGGGGTCACAGGTAAGAGAGGAGGGAGTGGTGGGGTTTCCTAAATTGGAGAATTCAATGGTCATATATCACTGAATTGTAAGCTACCAAAGCAGAATATGAGGTGTTGGTCCTCCAGTTTGTGTGTGGCCTAACTCTGGCAGTAGAGGTAGCCCACATTGTTCAGTCTGAACAAGAGTCCGGATTCACAATGTTGCTGCCTGACCTGTTGACTTACTCCAGCACATCATGTTCTCCACAGAATTCCAGCATCTGCAGTCCCTTGCTGCATATAAATCTACTATTTAATACTTCTGGGAAGAGTGGATTGTCCTGTTGATTTATATTCTTTGGTATTTAAGTGAGGCAGTAATCTTTCTGATGATAAGGATTTTTGAGCCTTGACAAGGTGAACTGTAATTAAATTTATCATCTGCATAGTGAGCCTAGAACTAGTAGTATTGAGATTAGAGTCAGGGAATGAAGTACAAGAGAAGGAGAAATACGAGGGTTGCAAATCTTTGGAATCCTCTATGCCAAGGACAAAGGATGTTCAAATTATTCAAGGTCAATATTAGTATTGAATCTATTAAAGAAATTGGGTGATAGAGGGATAATATGCGAAAGTACAGATGAATGGCAAAGTATGTGTAGGAAGGAACAGCAGATGCTGGTTTAAACCAAAGCTGGAGTAACTCAGTGGGTCAGGCAGTGTCTCTGCACAAAAGGAATAGGTGACATTTTGGGTCGAGACCCTCCTTCAGACAGTCAGGAGGAATGGAAACGAGAGAGAGACAGTGATATAGAGATTTAGAAATGAATGAAAGATATGCAAAAAGTAATGAGCTCGGGAAACAATATACAGACACTCCCCAGCTTATGTAAAGGTTACGTATCGCAGACCCTTGCATGTCGGATGTTAGAAGTTAGAAGTCAGAAGTGCTTCTGCACACGTGTAAATTTATTATTCGACAAGGTTACTATATGGGAGTTGCAATGCGGAGCCCAAGTGGGAGCATCCGCGAGAACAGCTAACTGGATTACGGAAACGGTCGCATGCATGGTAGCACATTCTACCGAGATGCACAACTCCTCTATAAAGCAGTGGGCTTGAAGAATTGCCTCTGACACCAGACTCTCAGCAATGTTGGTCTTGAATCGCCTCAGAAAGCCATCAAGCTCAGATACAATTAAACATGGGCAATAAAAAAAAAACTCTTTGCCAGTAACATCCAGATCCTATGACTAATTTATTTTATTTTAAATTATTTTTTCACCTGTAGCAGGCCTTGCTCCTTATTCTCCTATTCTTTTTGCTAGTTAATGTTCCACTTTTGATCATTTTAACAAAGACACATTTTTTTAAATACCGCAAATTTTTGACATGACATGATAAATTGCATTTGCATGTTAATCTTCCTTTTAAAGTATTAAAATCTGTGTACACGGATATTACATTTATTTTGTCACATCATGAACCAATGGAATAATTCACATTACTAAATAATAATTTGTGTGTCACCCAGCAGTAACAGATAATGATATGCTATTTGTTTACTCCAGTATGCATATGTAAACATAATCTACATGCGATCTAATTGCACAAGTAATTACAGGTAGGGAATATTAATCAGAGCGTGACTTGGTGTTCATAGCCATCATTTATTATCTGTTTGCTTTGTTGTTACCTTCCCCCAGCTAACAATGATCAATTCTACATTTCCCTTGAACTTCATCCCCTTTGACCTGTTTTCACACCTTACACTGTCTTATCTATGTATCTCCCTCTCCCCTGACATCAGTCTGAAGGGTCTCGACCCGAAATGTCACCCATTCCTTCTCTCCAGAGATGCTGCCTGTCCCGCCCGCTGAGTTACTCCAGCATTTTGTTGAATTGACATGTTGGAGAGGACAGAGCCTCTTTTGAACAAGGAGGAACAACAAGGCAATGGCAGAAATAAAACAGTAGCCAGGGCGATGTTCCAAAACTTCAGCAATCCATTAGATGAGGAACTGGTGTGTTGCAGCCGGCAGGGGAACAACATACTCAGTGTGTATCTTGTGGATTTTTATGTTTTACTTCACACCTTTGGCTTCAGAAATATCTGGCTAATCCATTGATGGGCTCATTGAAAAATATGGGCAATTTGGCGTGGGCCGAGGACCACTTGCAGAGTGTGTAGCTGTAGGTAGTACTTAATCGTTAATAACTGTGTGCCTCTGGTGCTCAGCATGACAATAATCATTCCATTTTATGATTATATAATTAAGTTCTATCATTCTAACCAGCCCAATGGTATTGCTGTAAGTCTGAATACTAAAGTACAAAGAGGCACATTTGAATGGGCTTTTCTCTATTCATTAAATGACCATAGCTCTACATAACCAGCAGGAAGTGGCAAAGTTTCAATATACACAAGTCTGACATTTTCTGCATAGATATGTAGTTTATCCAGCTACACCTGCATCAGTTGAAGTGATCTACTTCTTAAAGAGTAGTTTGTTCGAGGAGTTAACTATCCCCAAAGCTTCCAACAAGAATGCCACTTTCTCCATCCACACAAGTTGCATTTTTCAAATCCTGCAAATTTTATCTTACCATTATTGCAAAGTTGAAAGGTCATCCCAGAACAGTTTCCCGAACTTCCCAAGTAAAAATATGTTTTGCTACATCTTTCTCTTCATTATTGCAGAAATCCTCCATGCTATTATGGGACATTCAGCAGGAAAGGAATTACAAGAAAAACTTATTTTCCCAATTAACCAGTCAATAATAGCAAAAAAAGATAGAATTTGTACAAAAACCCATCGATGCTGGAAGATACCTTCAAAAATGCTTCGAACCCTGACAATTCGAACATGCTCTAGCCTTGGACTAAGAAATCCTTCAACAAACCGAAAACTAGCCATTGGCCATCAAATGTTAGTTGTCTTTATTACCAACAGTGGAAGGGCCATGATTCAAGTATAGATCAACAGGGTCTCTATTAGACACTCACTTCATATCATTTTGGATTTTCCTGCACCTTGGTTGAAAGCAGGGCTGCCAACTCTCACGCTATGAGCGTGAGACTCACATAGAAACATAGAAATTAGGTGCAGGAGTAGGCCATTCGGCCCTTCGAGCCTGCACCGCCATTCATGGCTGATCATCCAACTCAGTATCCTTCCTGTACCTGCCTTATCTCCATACCCCCAGATCCCTTTAGCCACAAGGGCCACATCTAACTCCCTCTTAAATATAGCCAATGAACTGGCCTCAACTACCCTCTGTGGCAGAGAGTTCCAGAGATTCACCACTCTGCGTGAAAAAAGTTCTTCTCATCTCGGTTTTAAAGGATTTCCCCCTTATCCGTAAGCTGTGACCCCTTGTCCTGGACTTCCCCAACATCGGGAACAATCTTCCTGCATCTAGCCTGTCCAACCCCTTAAGAATTTTGTAAGTTTCTATAAGATCCCCTCTCAATCTCCTAAATTCTAGAGAGTATTAACCAAGTCTATCCAGTCTTTCTTCATAAGACAGTCCTGACATCCCAGGAATCAGTCTGGTGAACCGTCTCTGCACTCCCACTATGGCAATAATGTCCTTCCTCAGATTTGGAGACCAAAACTGTACGCAATACTCCAGGTGTGGTCTCACCAAGACCCTGTACAACTGCAGTAGAACCTCCCTGCTCCTATACTCAAATCCTTTTGCAATGAAAGCTAACATACCATTTGCTTTCTTTACTGCCTGCTGCACCTGCATGCCTACCTTCAATGACACTGGTGTACCATGACACCCAGGTCTCGCTGCATCTCCCCCTTTCCCAATCGGCCACCATTTAGATAATAGTCTGCTTTCCCGTTTTTGCCACCAAAATGGATAACCTCACATTGGGCTGCCAACCATTGGGCAGGGCTGCCAACTCTCACGCTATGAGCGTGAGACTCACGCCCTCAAGCAAACTCTCACACCCTCACGCTCATCAGAAATTTTGCACGTTCAGTGGTAAGAAATTTTGTGATCACGAACATTTCAAAACTCGGATGAACTGCATGGTCCGCGGGTGTTGGAGAGCAGGGGCTGCGGGAGGGATGGGAGCAGAACCAGCGGCCAGAACATATGCGGGGAGCCGGCACGGAGGACAGTTTGGGGGGGGAGAGAGAAGAGAGGGAAGGGGAGAGAGAGTGAGAGGGGGAGAGAGAGGGGGTGAGAGGAGAGACAGAAGAGAGAGAGTGGAAAGAGAGGGGTGGGGAGAGATGGAGGGGGAGGGGAGAGGGGGGGGGGGGGGGGGGGGAGAGAGGAGAGAGAGAGAAGAGAGAGGGGGGAGAGAGAGTCTCTGTGTCGAATTTGCCCAGGTGACCAGCATGGATCAGGCTGCGGCTCGGTGCATCCTGGAGGATGTGTGGATAAAGTTACCCCTTAAAAAGTTACCTCTTAAAAATACTTCATACAAAAAACATTGAAATCATACTTCTACAGTGCACTAAAACATGATTACATCAAATTTCAAAAAGTTCCTACCCTTCTTCCAAACCCTCTCCCCACTCGTTGCTCAACTCCCTCACCGGGTACCCCCCAAGGCCAGTGATCAGTGATCGCACAGCCTCCCTCCTTTCAAAAACGCTCCAATCCAATTTAAAGCATATATATTGCATTCAAGTAAATTATGATACTCGCTACAGTATGCACCATATTGCACAATTTCAAGCTGAAAAATGCAAATGTTCCGTACCAATGGGAGGGGGCCCAAGGATGAGGACATCAATAATGTATCAAGATAGATTCTCAATCTTTGATAGAGGTGGGCACACGTGTCATGAATTATAAGAGGCATGAATTGCAAACCTCAACAAATCAAATATTCAAGGAACAAGCTTTCAAAACAATGTGTGCTCACGTTTTACCCGCCCATTACCAGCCCTGTAATTCACAAAATTACCTTTGAATCTTATTATTTATTCAACTGTAAACATCACCTGCCACGGCTCTACCTACCTTTTAGGCCGTGCATTTCAGAAGACAACGACTTGTTTCATTGAAAATATCTCATATCACCTCAATTTTCTAGCCTGTGATGACAATCAGTATATTTTATACACACACCCTGTAGCCTGCCTTATAAATTTTCCAATTATTGCAGATTTCCTTCAGTCACTGAAGCAGCATCAAAGGCTGGTTATGAAATGAAATGAAATGATTCAATTTATTGTCATTGTCAGTGTATATTCACACGTACCAGCCAAAACAGTTTCTACAGAGAGTGTGCCCACTTCCTCTCAACTGTACCAATGGTCAGCGGTGAGGCCTCGGCGTCGGTGAAGCGGTGAATCCTCGCGAAGATTGGGCCTCGGCAGTGGTGAAGCCTCGCGGCAGTGGCGATGCCTCATGGGGTCAACAAGAGCTGGGAGGGGGTGGCGGATGGGGGGAGGGGAAAAGAGCAATGGAGGAGCCGGCGTGGGGGGACCGCCGTGATGGAGGTGGGGGGGAGAACAACGGACAATTGGGGAGGGTGGAAGAACAAAGGACAATGGGAACCCAGCATGGAGGAACTGCTGTGAGTGGGGGGGGGGGGTGGGGGGGAGAGAGAACAAATGGAGGAGCCGGCGTGCTTTGTGACTTTGTCAGCGCCCTGGGTGGCTGCTATTTGTATACATTGGGTATGCAGCAAAGAATTTCACTGTGCCTAGTCACATGTGACAATAAAGTAATCCATTCCATTTATTAAACTAATCACAAGCAGGCTGCTTATGATCATCCACCTTTTTAGAATTATATGCAATGTGTAAGCAAAACGCAGGAGGAAATGCAGTCTTGGCAACTTGTAGGAGGTTTCAAACCAGTGAATTAGAGCTCTATTTGTTTTTTTTTAAGTCAGGATGATTTACAGCCCATTAGAGCACAACCAGCAAAGGAAGCGTTGTCCTCGACCAAACACACTTAGGTTGTGCACAGGATATCAGAGTAATTTACTTCTACTACAGGTTTGAAACTTACCTAAAGTGGTGGGGTTAATGCATTCTGCACCTACAGTAGAGGACACAAATTCAGAACGTGACAAGATGACGACCAATATTGGAACTTTAAACATTCAATCAGAATTACTAGTAAACAAGCTTGGCTGAGTGATAGTTAAGGTCGTTGGGTGACCACCAGGAAATGCAGAAGAAGTACAAGAGGGACAGGCTGTATCTGAACTTGGCTGTGGGGGAAATCAATATTATGGCAGGGAGATTCACTGGAGCTACTCCAAGGAGTTAAAGTAGTTTGGCAAAGGAGTGGGAACAGAGAAGGAGTGAGAGGAATGAGAAAGCCGAGGAAAGGGTACAAAGAAGATATGAGGAAGCTACCAGATCTGGAAGTTTTAAGGAGATGCTGAATAGACTGGGTCTTTTTTCCCTTTGGAACATGGGAAGTGGTGGATTAACCTTATATAAAATTATGAGAGGCATAGCTGAATAACCAGTCTTTTTTCCAGTGTTAGGTGGTCCAAAGTTAGGAGGCATCGGTTTATGGTGAGATGGAAATATTTAAAAGAGACCAGAGAGACAACTTTTTCCATACAGAGGGTGGTGTGTACATGGAATGAGCTGCCAGGGGAAGCGGTTGAGCCAGGTACAATTACAATATTCAAAGGCACTTGGACGAATAGATGGAGAAGAAAGGTTTG
Source organism: Leucoraja erinaceus (assembly GCF_028641065.1). Taxonomy (NCBI): domain Eukaryota; kingdom Metazoa; phylum Chordata; class Chondrichthyes; order Rajiformes; family Rajidae; genus Leucoraja; species Leucoraja erinaceus. Next base: position 34,479,740 of record NC_073387.1, on the reverse strand, counting down.
GAGAAATATGAGCCTAGCCGAGCCAAATAGAACTAGTTCCAATAAGCAACTTGGTCAGCATTGATGAGTTGGGCCAAAGGGTCTGTTTCCATGCAGTATAGCTCCATGACTCTATGATAGAATTTTAATCTGAAGTTATTGTTTACAATCCCTATGCAGAGCAAGAAAACAAAACCTGAAGAGAAACTCCATTGTTGCAGGTGGCCACATGGTGCATTGAATTTTGTGGGGCCTAAGCTAATTGTTCTCGACACAAAGGATCCCAAGGCATCTTGCAAATAGCAGCAGGGGCCAACATCAATTAGCATTAATCATTATTTAATTTTTGTAGGTTTTTATTGTGCCCAAATATCAAATGAATCCTTTGCTAATCCTTTCACTCCTTTGTTGTGAGGGACTTGGGATGCAATAATTACTTAAATGTAAATTATTTCTGTGGCCATACGCTATGCGGCCTAGGAATCCCTAATGACCTAAATGGAAAATGAAGACTGCCAGATATATATTTAAAAGAACGGTGGAGCTTTATTTCTCAAATCCTAGCCAACATTCATCCATCAACAATCATCATTAAAAACTGATTACCCAGTCATCATCATAGAACTATTTTTCAAGCATTGCCATGTGCATGTTGCCTGCTGCTTTTCCAATATAACACTGCTAATGCATTTCAAAAGTGATTAATTTGCACTTAAAGAGCCTTGGTGCATTGGAAGGTCACAAAAGTACTAGACCACTGAAAGCCATTTCTTTCTTCCTGGAATAAATTCTGAGCAACACAATATTAACCTGCAAGTTTGGAAAATATTTTATTTCAAAAGTATTGCATTCCAAATCCATTATTTCAGTGTGTTAAATCACATTTACTGTGCATATAGTCGGCAATTTTAGCTTGTATTCCTAGAGGTTCCTGGGTCCATGTACATGCAGGAATGCAACATTTTACTTTCAGAGCCAACTGTTTGCAGATGTACTGACAGCTTCCCAGACTGAAAAATCTTGCTCTTTGGCAAGTGGATCTAGCAGTCAACCATGACCAATGGATTGGGAACATATGTGCATGCATACATTTACGTTTCCTGGTGCTGAAATGTGCAGATGTCATCTAGTATTGAGCAAGTACTGAGTAGGATCTCTAGCACCAAATGTCATAAAATGACGGTAACATAAGTAAATCACCATAAGACGTTCCTTGTATCAAGTCATGCAGACAAGATTGGAGAATTCATTAGAAACTATTATACTCTCTTCCTCACATGGCTTGCAAAGTCCAAAAGTGATGGGGGGGTCTTAATCATAAAGATGCACATTAAATAAGTATATAATTCGACATATTCGTGCTGAATGTGTCATTCAGTTTAGTTGAGTTTAGTTTAGAGATGCAGCGTGGAAATAGGCCCTTCCGTTCACCGAGTCCATCCCGATCATCCATTCACATGTTATCCCAGTTTCGCATACTACACACTGGCATTTAGAGACTAAAAAACCTACAAAACTGCAAGTCTTTGGAATGTGGGAGGAAACCGGAGCACCCGGAGAAAACCCATGTGGTCACAGTAAGAGCGTGCAAACTCCCGTAGTCAGGATCAAACCCGGGTCTCTGGCACTCTACTGTTGCACAACTATGCTGCCTTTATACCACATTGAATGTGAGGAATGTGTGTTCTGTGGAAAGTGGATTTAAATTTTATCCAGAGAGTAATGTAATTAAACAGATCATGATGGGGCAAGGTTTGAAATGTAATCTGCACCTCAGTCTAATTTAACTGCACCTCAGTTAATTGACCTCAGTCTAGACAATTACAGGTGATGTTTTAAAAACAAAGGGCTGAAACTACTTAACAGTCAGGCAACATCCGAGGAGCGAGATACAAGGTCAAGTTCACTAGTCATTTACCTTTTGGAAAAAGACAGACATTAATGATGAAATACTCCCTCGCTTTCATTGTGCCAACACAACCCTTGGCTAATTGAGGACATATTTTTGAAAATTGAGATCTCGATTTTGGCAAATGTTCCAATTTACTAAATACTTTTGTAACTTGGACCACCAATGAATCCGTGCACATTGAATTCTTAATATTGGTCATCCAATGTCCATGAACATAAAAAGCATAAAAAGCATGAGGGGCAGTCCGCTTCTTGCAATGTGTGTAAGAGTTTGTGGTCTCCACATTGACCTCGTCAAACATCCTATAACAGATGAAACAAAAATGGATGCATGTGTATAAAATCATGAGGAATAGATCAGGTAAACATACAGACTATTTTGCCCAGAGTGGGAGAATTGAGAACCAGAGGACATAGAGGGGGGGGGGGGGCATGTTGGTTGATTGGGTAGGTTGGACCAAAGGGCCCGTTTCCATGCTGTATGACTTTATGTCTCAAGAAGCTGGAATTGCATCAGAGCATTGACTCTGTTCCTCTTTGCTGTCCAACATTTTATAATTTAGGTACAGATCACTTGCATCTGAAGACTTTTGGTGTTTGAGAGATGCTGCTATAAATGGCAACAGGCTTCAAGTTTGGAGTGGACAAGAAGCCATCTCGTGTTCTGACCTTGACTGTGGACATAACCTCCACAGGTTTTACAATGGAACCCATTTGTAAAAGATGGATGCACCTCGCGTAGTCAATGAATGTGTGGGGTTTCCTGTAATTTGATCAGTCAAATTCCACTCACTGCCTGTGACATGATATAAGAGAACCTGTGACGAGTCAAACTGTTCAGGAGGACAGACATAGACATTGAGAAAAAGTTGGAAGGTGAAGAAAATCAGAAGTAGAATTGACAGGAAGTCTCAGATGGACTGAACATTGGCTCTCTTGTGCAAGTTTATATAAGTTGGCATTTTGTACAAGGCTTAGACAGCAAAATCCTTTGAGGAAATTTCAGTGATGCATGATCTGATCTTCACCCAAAATACATATACAAGTAGTTTCCGAAGGAAATCCGTAAATCATAATTGATTTTTTTTAAACTTCTGTGGTAAAGGATGGCAAATTAATGTTAGTACCTTACAGACACTGGATTAAGTCAGCTCAGGAAAAACAAAGAAGGTTAGATCAAAAATTGTACTGGTCTATTCATCTTTGTTTCATGTGGGGACTGAATCGCCGACTGCTCGTGTTGGTGAACTTAAGTTCAAAACTTTATACATTGATTCATTTCCAAGACAATGATCTGAAGCACTAAAAATATTTATCATGTTTATTTACTAATTGATGATTGTAAAGTAAAACTTCCTACAATACCAAGCGTCTTGCCCATTTATGGCCATTGAGATCTTTTGAAAGAAAACCTTTAATAGTCATTTGCAAAATGTCAACCACAATTAGTGAACTCTCCGCAGAGTTAACTAAGATTTGGAATCCACCAGCTACTGACAGCATACTACCCTGCCTTTACAGGATTAAATACATCAAATCTGCAAAAGCCACTATGTCTAACAGTAGATGAATTACTAGCAGCTAAATGGCAATGATGCAGTGAAGGAACAACGACAGTGAAGGAACAACATTCATTATAATGGAATACAAACCCTCGCAATAACGGACTGAGGGGGGGGGAAGAAAGAGGATGGTGTCCACTACTCCCGATTGTCCACTATAACCGACTGATAACCGACTGATGGGGATAAAGTTTAACCCACGGCCACATTGGGCTGGGTTTAAACAAGTGGGAATTTGCAGGCCTGGGAGCCACCGAGCCTCCGGTCCCACACACAGTGCACCTGGGATGGGTCCGGTATTTCATGCTGCTCCCTCTCCCCGCTCCCACAACTAGACGTACATCACGTGAATAACTGGCGGAAGTGGGGGGCGCTGCAACAGGAGCCTCGGTCCGTTATAACCAAAATCCGCTATATAGATGTCTGTTTTTGATTGGTTTTAATGCATGTAACAATGAAATCAAAGGCAAACTATTGCAAGATGCTGGATATCCTAAATAAAAATAGAAAATGGTGGAAAGAAACAGCAGATCTGGCAGCATCCGAGAGAGGGGAGGGAATTATTGCTTCAGGACAATGATCTTTTACTGGAGCAGTAACTCTGTCGGAATTGATAACTGTTTTTGTCTCCAAAAATGAAGCCATGTTGAATCCTTGAAAAATAAATCAAGGTCAGGTTATGTGCATAACACTTCCATCGAAGGTTTATTAAAACTAGACATTATTGATAGTTGGTTTAATCAATAAATATCAATTCCCAAAAGTACAGCTGCAAAAACCAATAAGGCTAATTACAGTGCATGTTTATAGAGGTTGATCTATCTAGATATAGATGAGCACACTATCAGTAATAGTCATAATAATCCAAAGCCATAATAATCCAAAGCCAACATCATTCATCAGGCAAATGCCTTCAACCACAAATAGAGAATTGCAAACAGATTTATTTTTCCTGCAGTTCATTTTTGTGATCCAATTCCAGATGATTAGAAAAACAATACCTGCTCCATATTGGTTTCTTAACTATTTCACAGAAAGAGGGCAGAAAGGGCCCGAGCAATAGGGAAATGTTGGGCAGGCTAGCATTTTATTCCTGGGAGCACGGGAGTCTGAGGGGTGATCTTATAGGGGTGTATAAAATCATGAGGAAATAAAAAGAGTGAATGCAGAGCTTTTTTCACCCACAGAGTAGGGGAACCAGAGGACATAGGTTTAAGGCAATAGGGAAACGATTTTATAGGAATCAGAGGGGTACCTTTTTCAGCCAGACAGTGGGGGGTATATGGAACTAACTACCAGAGGAGGTAGTTGAGGCAGGTACTATAACAGCTTTTAATAGAAACTAGGACATGTACAAGGAAACAAATAGTTGAGAGGAAAATGGGCCATACAGGCAAATGGCACTAGCTTAGATGCAGCATCTTGGTTGGCATGGATGAGTTGGGCCGAAGGGCCTGTTTCTGCACTGTATGGCCCTATGACTTTAATAGAAGTGTCAGTAGTAAGGCTAGCACATATACTGTCCATCCCTAATGCCTGCAAGGAAGTGATGATCTGCCTGCCTGAAATATTGTTATCAGTGTGACAAAGATACACGTACTGTGCTGTGAGGTAGGAATTGTCAGGACCTGGAACCAGGATAAATGATGGAAAGTTATATACCAGTATCAGCAAGGTATGTGACTGGGCTGAGTGGTCCCTACGTGCCTGCAGATTGGGTCCTTCCAAGTGGAGGAGACACAATTTTGAGAGGTTATGCTATAAATGTAATAATAGTTTAGAGATTTATTATCTCCTAAAAATCAAAATAGAAGCTAATAAAGCGAGTCAAACTATTAAGAACAGAAGCTACAAAATGCTATTAATATAAATGTTAGTGTATTTCCAGAGTGAATTGAAAAACCAACCATAACCTTTATACTCCCGTATTTATACCTTTGACACGTGGGTTATAAGTGTTTCTGCTGGAAACAGTTATGTTTTAACCCGTTTTGACATGTGATGCGTCTGCAATTTCAACCTTAAAATAACGACACAATACTCAGCATCACCAAACTCTAGAGCAGGACAGAAATGAAAAGAGAGAAAGTTATATTAGACCTTGATTGGACTACACTGTACTTGTGTACAGCTCTGATAATCATATTGAAGATGTATTGAAGCACTGGAGAAAGAATGAAACCATGACTGAGAGGGCATTAATGGATCTAATTTCTCTTGAGAACAGAAAATTAAGGGGCAACCTTACAGAAATATTTTTTTTTTAATTAAGAGTTTCAATAGGTTAGACGTAGAGAGGATGTCTCCAGGTGAGGAACATTATAACTGGAGGTCATTGATCAAGGATAGTCACTAAGAAATCCATTTGGGAATGTGGAACTCTCTACCTGGGGGAGTGGTTATAGTGAATAGTATAGATACTTTCAAGGGGAAGCTACACATGCACATGAGAAGGAAAAAGGGAGAAGGAAATCAATCACTATGATGATAGATTTAGATAAGGTAAAATGAGATTAGGGTTAGGTGGACCAGATACTCTGGTGTGGAGTGCTTTGGCCTAATGACTTTTGTCACCTGCATGTAATGGGATACGGGTCAAATGGAATCAGCATATGTGGGCACCTTGCTCGGCATGGATAAGTTCGGCTGAAGGATCTGTTTCCATGCTGTATGACTCCTTATTCCCATTGCACAATATTGTGGATGTGCACTCATGTGGATAGAATGAAAAAAGGGAAGCTGAACAAAACCATTGAATCTCCAATGTAACAGTTAGAGAAAAAGGACCCACATTTCAGGAGATCAGGATACTCAAATGCTTTTTCCAGAAAATGACATAATAGGGCGTATGTAGTTTGACCACCCTTGAAATGTCGAAAATTATTCATTCACCGTCCAAGAAAAGTCATGATGAAAGACAAGCTGCACTTGTAAGATCACCTTCACAGATCATTGCATTCATCAACATCACCTTTTGAAAAGGTACATCTCCTTCAAATACATATACAAAATATGTTACAGTTTGAGTGCCACCATATTTTGCAATAATGTGTTCTGTGATCAACTACACGTCAAGTGGTTCTTAAATCTCTTGATTATAAATGTCTTCATGAGGTCATTTCAATGCAACAGAAATCGTCTGCCCTTCAGGGACTACTCTGTCATTTTGATGGTTCATCCACAACCGCAATGTAATGGCATTGTAATAAATCTCCATATCGCCAGTGAATATTAGCATTTGTTATGAAACAGATTAAAGCTGCAACATTTCACTTTCAACTTCAGTGGAGTTTTCTGTCAGTATTATAATTGCATAGCATATTATAATTGCAATTGTTCTCATGTGTAGATCCATGGTTTCCAGAAGAAATGTGGAGAATGGGCAGCCAAACGAATGGCAGTTGCACAATTGCTCTGCGTAGTTCCAATCTGCGTATGCAGAAGCAAGTACAACCATCACTACAGAAGATGCAGAATTGATTAACAAGGATGGTATCAGAACAAGAACTTATAGTGATCAGGAATGACAAAACAAACTTAGCTCATTATGCGCAAAAGTGAAGTGATTGTGGCAGCGGCAATATGTACTACTGCACTTATAGAGAATCTAAGATGCAGCAGGGGAAAGTCAGAGGCATAAATTCAGAGGAAACAGGCCCCTTGGCTCACCAATTGCATGCTGATTGTCATCCACCCATTGGATGAATAGGTTTGAGTAAGGTAGGACAAATCTCACCAGAAGCTTCAGCCTAGGCCAGCTCAGTCCAATATCCATTGTACTATTTCTTCCTCGCCCATCGTGTTACAATTAATTGCTAACCACATGAACACACTTCCGACTTCCACTGATGAAAAAAAAGCTTGAGAACAGTCTGGAAATGTAATTATATATCTTTATTACTTGCTGATGCAGAGAGAAGAATCACATTTCCAGTGCGATGTCCTAGGCACATAATAATGCTTAAAAATGCTTTAGGATTACAAACTGCCCAAGTTGCTCATTCATTTCAGGATAAGCTACAGGATAAGTGAATAAACTTTGGGCTCCCAGTGCAATTTCATTTAATATAGGGCCTTTAATGCAGGAAGGCATACAACATTCAGAGAACCATTACCAAAAAAAAAATGGATGTTGAAATAAAAACAGAAAAAAGTGCAGTGATCAAATGGGTCAACAAGGAGGCAAGTTTTAAAAGGGTCTTACAGGAGAAGTGGAAGGGATTAAATTTAAGTGTGCCACAGATCAAGGGACAACTATTGATTACAGGACTCAGAATTTTCTACAAGCATCAAGTGTACTGCACTTAGTGTTAATTTATTCTTACATTTAGTATGTGCCCCTCTCTCCCTCATTCCCTCCTGTCTCAAGACTACTTTTTCTAGCCAAACAAATTGATACTGCTCTGTAAATTGGTTGTATCTTTCTCATGTTTCTTTGATATTGCCCTGGAATACTTACAGCAGTCTTGCATGCTTTGATGTTGTCATGTAACAAGGCCAAAATAAGCCTCACCCATGAAAAGCAGAGAAGAAATGTCAATTCCAAGCATAGCCAGCTGTCAAAGATGGTCAAAGCTTTGAAAATGTCTCAATGTCAAGAGCATTCAAAATGATTAAAGCTAAAGAAACATAGTTAGATATTTAACTAGTGAAACAATTCAATTTAACCAAATTCAGTTGAAATGGCAATGCTGTTAGTGTACCATTTCTTTGCCCCCCCCCCCCCCCCCCCCCCCACATACTTTCCTCAGTGATGTTTAATGCACAACTTTGTGCTCCAAGTACAATGTCAGAGCGCACCAAAGCAAAGCCTGCTGACAAGGAGGCACCAAGTTTGGGACTTCCTCGCTCACATAGAAGGCTACTAGACTAAGTGGGACCCATTGGGTCCCATGTTCACGTGGGAGGGCTGGTCCCCCCAACGCAATATTCCACCTCTCCACCAATTCCAATATTGGTGGCCAGTGGGGGAGGGAGGCGCTTTCTGGAGCACCAGTATGTGTGTTGTGGGCCGAAGAGACTGGTTTCCAGAGGGCTAGTATGGACATTGTGGGCTGAATGGATTCTTGGGCTGGCAGCTCAGTCACTCAGGCCTGGTGGGCAGGCAGCTCAGTCACTCAGGACTGGCAGATCAGCCACTCACAGCTGGTGGGCTGGCAGTTCACTCATGGCTATTCCTTGAAAATGCATTTCAAGCAGAGTGCAGGCCACCAAATTCAATTTGATAGCATTTCAAGCAGAGTGCAGGGCATTTCAAGCAGAGTGTAGGCTACCAAATTCAATTTGATAATTTCAAGATAGCATTTCAAGCAGAGTGCAGGCCACCAAATTCAATTTCATAGCATTTCAAGCAGAGTGCATGCCACCAAATTGCCAAACAACTCATTGCATTGTCATTAAGGGCTAACAAATCATTTATTGCAAGTACATTGCAGATTCACAGTTCAGTTGATTCACAGCTTAGAATCACAGTTGTGGACTCTCCCTCACGATCTTCCAGAATGACTGACTCAGGGTATCCAGGGTTTTATAGTCCTACCCCCCCCGGTCGGGGCGTTACCTTCATAGTGGTGATTGAGAGGACCAATCAGCTGATCAAGATTTTTTTAAACACTTATAATTTTTTTATTTTTCATCGATCGGAAATATCTTCAGGGCTGCCTCAGAGGAGTACTGTGAATAAGATGGCCAAAATCATAGCGATATACGGTAGCGTTTTTTCTAAAATCAATATAGAGCGCAGACAGGAAGTGGTCAAGATGAGACTTTTATTTATATAGATAGATGTGCCCAGCACTGGTAAATAGAATGAGTATATTTAGATACTTGTTGGGCCATATGGAGATGGTGACACTAACGTACTACTTTTGAGATGCCAGACTCTGCAGGAAACCCATCATTGATGGTACTTGTGTGGGAGTGGTTGACCAGGGAGATCATCAGCAGTTGTGGTGCATGAGGCAATCCATTATGGCAAGGATCCTGGTGGTTATTCCCATTTTACTCCCAGCGTAAATTAAAGCACTGTCACATTTCCAGTGAGGTCACTTAATAACAGAGTGCTGTGAAGCAACTGAGAAACCTTGCTTCGTTGCCACATATATTTTGAAAAATTACAGGGTTCAGACCTACCCAGTCAGGCAGTTCTCATACATTAACATGTAATTTTACTCAAATTGATTTAAATCTCAAAATGTTAGCTGGTTTAATACCAATATCAATGCTATTAATCTGCTGTAGCAGTACTTTTGAGCAGCAACAGCACTTCCATTGTTTATTTTTTTGTTCAGATTGTCCTTTGCTTTTTGGGACATTTTCAGCAAATGACCATTTTTCTTAGGGTACACAAAAATGCTGGAGAAACTCAGCGGGTGCAGCAGCATCTATGGGGCGAAGGAAATAGGCAACATTTCAGGCCGAAACCCTTCTTCAGACTGATGGGGGGTGGTGGGGAGAAGAAATGAAAAAGGGGGAGGAGGAGCCCGAGGGCTGAGGGATGGGATGAGACAGCCCGAGGGCTGAGGAAGGGGAGGAGACAGCAAGGGCTAACAAAATTGGGAGAATTCAATGTTCATGCCCGCACGATGCAGACTCCCCAAGCGGAATATGAGGTGCTGTTCCTCCAATTTTCGCTGTTGTTCGCTCTGGCCATGGAGGAGACCCAGGACAGAGAGGTCGGATGGGGAATGGGAGGGGGAGTTGAAGTGCTGAGCCACCGGGAGGTCAGGTTGGTTACTGCAGTGGTATACCTTTCATCCTGTTGATGACCAAGATCTAACGCTAATCAGTTACCTAGTATGAAGGGAGACCTCCCATGGCCCAAATCTACAAGCATCCAAGTCACCACCCCAAGATGAATAACTGTGGGTCAGCATATGTTCCTTTGTTTCTCTGAGCCAGAGTCCCTCTTGTTGCTCACCAAACTATCCTGGAGTACTGGGCAGAGACAGCAGTGGTGAGAGTATTTGGGGGGGGGGTGAGAGTATTGGGGGGGGGGGGGTGGGGGGGGGGGGGGGGGGGGGGGGGGGGGGGGGGGGGGGGGGGGGGGGGGGGGGGGGGGGGGGGGGGGGGGGGGGGGGGGGGGGGGGGGGGGGGGGGGGGGGAAAGGGAGAAGAAAGTTCATCCACTGACATAATTAATTAAAATGTTTTTAAGTAATTAAGTATTGCTGGATTTTTAGACTGGAAGCAACACAATAGGAGACTGACGGGAAAAAAAGTCTAAAACAAATAAAATAGATCTCTTAGAAGCACGAGATCTTCAGATCCATTCACTTCCCTCATACTGCATATCCTAGTTGAAAAAAAGAGCTAACCAGTTTGCAGACTTCAGATAATGCTGGTACCAATCAAGCATACAAAAAAGCATGATGGCACCAAAGGACAATTAGCCTGCCAATGTTGTTCTTCCTCACAAGAAACTATTTCCTCCACGCTGCCTACTGATTTATATTTGTGATGGAGGAAGACAAGGGTAAGACCAAATCCAATCCATCTTTGAGTAGTGGAACTGATCTGGCTTGACTGTAGAAAACATTAATGGGGTTCGCATGGCTGAAGTATTTATCAATTTATGATGCAGTTTTAACAGTATAGTAGAGACATAACTAGTAGTGTCAAATTGAGCAGGGATGATTGCAACAATTTCAAATATTGGACTGCTGATAATACACAATGTTTTGTATCTTATTTCAGCACAATTTCAGTGATTTATTTATACTTCGCCTAATTAGTTTAACACCTCGTTATGCAGTAGTCACGGATGTCTAGACAGCGTTAATAGCGTGAAACTGCACTGTGGAGATGAGCACAAAAGGAAAAGTAATTTCACAATCCAAATGAACTAATGCAGTTGAGGGAAATTGCTAATTACCCCAGTCTAGACACTACCAGAAGAAAAACCTCCAAAACAATTTTGATCTCCACTGATAAATTTGTCATCATACAAACTGAACAGAAGTAAGTATTAAAAGAAACATATTTTAAATTGCCTTCTAAAAGGGGTGGGCAGGAAAGAGGCTGTAAGCAAGTTTTGTAAAGTCAGATTCAACTAAAGCTTGGCTATTTACATGTTAGACCACACATATTGTTCATTGGCTGATATTTTCAGTGGCAAAATGTATATTTTACCCAACTTTTCATTTTTTTCTATATCTCTTTACATCACCGTCCATATCTCTCGTTTGCCTTTCCCCTAACTCTCAGGCAGAAGAAAGGTCTCGACCCGAAACATCACCTAATCCTTTATTCCAGAGATGCTGCCTGACCCGCTGAGGTCAGTTTTTACTACACTGTTTTGTGTATTATCTCACTGATCTTGAAATTAAATATTTCATACATCTGAATACTTTTTTTAGATTCTAATTATGAACATTATTTTCACAAAATCCATGCCAAACCTGGCAGATTCAAGACCCTGCCCAGGCACAAAAATCCAGGATCAGTGCAGCACTCCCTCGTGCCTGCAATATGGCGTGAACTCACAACAAGCTCCTCTGTGAAGTCAAAACAAAAAGAAACAATGGCACTACAAAAAAACCTCATAATCCTCTCTCAAAATTGTCAGAAATCCTGATAATTTTACATCTGGGTCACAGGTGAGGTTTCACTGAAACTCACCAGGGCCCCAGTTTCCATGCACCTTTTAAACTTAAAGTGGCACAAAGTGCTGGAGTAACTCAGTGGGTCAAGCAACATCTCTGGAGAACATGGATAGGTGATGCTTCGAGACTTTTCTTCAGACTGTGCAACATTTTTTTAAAAAAGGTCAATCAAAAAGACATAGACACTTGAGATTCCCAGTACCATTCTGGATGCTGTTCTTCCAATTTTGAGTGATCATGAGTGCTGTATTGTAGTCTGCTCCAAGCTGAATAGCAACCCATTTTGGTATCTACTATTCTTCGAGTGACTGCTTATCTGAACTTTACCAATCTTGCTAGGTATGGATCTCATCACACTTTTTTACACAGTAAATGCAACTATGATTCGGAGCATTCGGTTTTCTGCTAAGCAGGGCAATTCGGGATGGCCTAAATTTGATGAAGATGCTGTTGAAGCTCAGAAATACGCAAGAATACAGGGTCAGGTTCATAGAAAGACAGAAGTGTTGTTTGTGGTTTTGCCATCGGCAAGAGACTGTACCCACTCTTGCCCATGCCCTGCTAAGAAAAAAAAGCTTTAACTTTGATTTACTCAGCCTCCTTTAGTGTTGCTTCCAGTCTCAAAATTCCAGCCAACACATGCAACATTTTAAGAGGAGCCTGGTCCCAAATGGGCCAACCACATTAGACCTGCTTCCTCTACTCACTAGTCTTCTTGTATAATGTGGTTTTACTGAATAGTTAAAACTTACATAGAATGCAGGAACTTACTGGATCTACTTTAAACTACTGAAGACATAATACAGCTCAAGGGCACAGATGTAAAAAAAAAAAAAATCCCAAAGTTATAATGAATAGGAGAGAGTAAATAAAGACAGTGGTCTCAGGCAGAGTGAAATATGTTGAGGATAAACTCCAATGATTTCCCATTACAAAGTTGGATTTTTTTAAAATTGTGATTTACGTAACCATTTATTATGTAGCTGTAAAAGTGCACAGAGATTGCATAAACTGGCCTAAAATGAATAAATCTGAATTCTATTATGGTTAGAAATAATTTTCTCCCAATTCTTTTGTTTTTACAGCAACCTTTATTGAGTCACAAAATACCCATCTCACATTTGACAAATGTAAACATTTATAACACTCAAAAGTAAGTTCTGAAGGGACTCCTGATTTGTGATAGTTTAAGGAAGCTCTTCCAAAAATCTTTCAAAATTCACATCTGTTCATTATATTTTGGAGCTGAAATTTGGACTTTCTCCCCCATCCCCCGAGGGAGGTTTGGAATACAACTAACTCTGGAATTTAGCTTTATTTCTTGCTGGAAAGTAAGCTGTGTGGAAAACTAAGCTGCTGCAAAGGGATAAAGTCCAGTTAAGTATGTAAAAAGATGGCAGAATGTAGACAAGTGCAAAATTATCCACTCTCCCACAATGTTTTTTAATATTTTGTTTAAAAAACTAGAAAACGTTGGTATTCTAAGAATTAGTATTGGAAGAGGAGGAAATATTAATGCTTGAACATAAATTAGAAGGTGCAGCATAGGTCTTTCGGCGTATATGCTAGGTTAGTTTGTATTTCAATGAGTCAAGAGTCATAGTATAGGAATCTTGCTGAAGTGGCCCTTCTATGTGCCCCTGAGACATGGACTACCTACAACACTGGAAAGCTACCAATTCTGTGTACTCTCCCAACATCCCTATACTACCACTCTAGATACATTCAATCTATGTTGCGCAGGCCATGTCACCACATGCTTAATACCAGATTCCCAGAAAGGACACACTATTTTGAGCAGCGCCATTACAAAGATTAATAGTTGGATGGAGAAAGATTCAAAGTGGTGCATAAGACACATCTTTGAATCCTAATATGGTGAAATGCAACATCCTCACCAAATCCTCTGACCCATGGCAACTCCAAGTAGGATCTTTCAAGGTGATTTTGAGAACCTCAAGGCCATGAATCAGGAGCTTAAGATCCGACACATGCAATGCTATACTCAGACCACCTCTCATTACTCCCCCACCTGCCCCTCAGTCACAACTTTATCCCATTTGTAGAGGAATCTGGGGTTCCCACACCAATCCCAATAGTCATGTAGTAGCAAATTCTCCTCTATCCTAAAAACAGAGTGGAAGCAAGTTGTCCTCTATCCCAAGTAACGGCTTAAGAAAATAAGGCTTTGCTGACACAAAGCCTGGTAGTAATACAAATGAATTAAGCATCTTAACCTACAAAATTGCAATATTAATATACCTTTACCCTTTCATGCCCTCGTAGGATCTTGTATGTTTCAGTAAGACTGCCTTTCATCCTTCTAACTGCCAAAAGACACAGATGCCATTTCTTTTAACTGCTCATAAGACAACCACCTCAATTCAATTGAGGTGGTTATCTTATGATGTAGCCTTGGAAATCTTATCAATTGATTTAGCTTCGTAAACCTCACTGGACTGCCTCCAATGCATATATTGTTTCATAAAGAAGGAACTAAAACTCTGCACAGTCCTTTAGGTTGGTCTTACATGACCATGATTGTGATCCACAACTCTCTTGCAATAAAATATCAATATGCCACTTGCCTTCCTAACTTTTGTTATTCAGGCACAGCATTAGATCCTATTACAAAGGGAATACTCACTGGCCACACATGGGGATAGGCCTATATCATAGGAAGCCTGATTTATATTCACCTTTTTTCCCCTCTTCTTACATAGGTGGACGAGAAGCTATCCTGCACATTGGCAGATGCATGTAAATTACCAACTTCTCCCCAAGATCCATTTGACAGAGAGAAAAAAAATCAAGTAGGTTGGTTTATTTCTCCATTTTTGTTTCATTGAAAAAAATCCAATAATCAATAATTAAAGATAAAAGTATTAGATCTAGATCATCCAGGATAGATGGATGGGATATTTCTTGAAGAGGGTTAATTGTTTTCGGATTGATTGCAGCACTATGACAAAAGCAGCATTCCTTTTAGTCTGCATCAATGCTGCCAAAGCACAACTAACGCTTTGTATATCCGAGGATGCTGTATAGATACAAATAATGGAGACACAAGAGACAGCAGATGCTGGAATGTTGAGTAAAATAAAAAGCTGGAGGAGCGAGCCAGTTAGCATCTGTCAGCTTGTCAGTCTGAGAAGGGTCCCAACCAGAAATGTTACCTATCCTTTTTGTCCAGAGATGCTGTCTGACCTGTCACTCCAGCACTTTGTGTCTATCTTGTATAAACCAGCATTGGCAGTTCCTTCTTTCTAGCATCAGTCAGTCATTCAGCAAATGGAATTAGTTTAGTTTATTGTCATATGTACCGAGGTACAGTGAAAAGCTTTTTGTTGCGAGCTATCCAGTCAAAGACTACATGATTACAATCAAGCCATCCTTAGTGTACTGATAGAGGTTAAAGGGTTTAAAATTTAGTGCAAGATAAAGTCCAATTAAAGATAGTTCAAAGATCTCCAATGAGGTAGTGAGGTAGATGGTGGGTCGGGACTGCACTCTAGTTGATGAGAGGATGGTTCAGTTGCCCGATAGCAGCTGGCAAAAAAACTGCCCCTGAATCTGGAGATATGAGTTTTCAAACTTCTGTACCTCTGACCGGATGAGAGAGGGGGGTAAGAGGCTTTGATGGGGCATCTTGGATGGCATGTATGAACGAGTTGGGCCAAAGAGCCTATTTCCATGCTGCATGACTACAACTATATTTGTGGATGGAAATGGACAGAGGAGTCTGAAGGGCCCCGACCCGAAACAGCGCCTGTCCATTTCCCTCGAGTTTCTCCTGCACTTTGTTTTTTGGGAACAAATAATGTTAGTATGGAAAAACCTTTTGTGTGTCATATGTAAAAGCAATTCAACCAAACCATTTACAATACATTACAAAAACATTCAGAATGCTATCCTACCTACCAGCATTCCCACAAAGGACAATCGCTCAAAGGACTGGCTGGCTGACCCTAATATGACATTAGAGAATGGATTTCTACTTGCAAAGTTACCTCTTTAATTTAAATTGTTCATGTTTCATTTGATTAAAAGGTCAGTGCATTTTAAAAACAAAATCGGATTACTCCAGAAACCTCAATAATTGCTCATTTGTGGAAAGAAAAATTATTGGCACAGTCAACAAAGCATCAGTCTTAAATGACAATCACAGCATTGACGCTGCCTTCCTACATTACTCCAAATGCATTTCAAAATTACTTAATTAGCTGTGAAGCACTTTAACATATTCTATGGTTTAAGAGTCCTTTACAAAGGTTCTCTTTTTTATTGATGGGAGATGGGAGATAAAGCCCAGCGACTTATCTGGGAAAATACTAATTCAGATGCAGCATTGGATTTTACACTTATGCAATCCAGGCTTTTGATGACTGATAATTTAACTGCAAACTTTGTTTTACCCTTTATGATGCAGAAACTGGCTTTTAACCATACAAATCTTCAATATTGAGGAAAACCTAAAATAATGGCCAAAATATGTTTCACATGAATATCTTTCATGTGGTAGGAGGTTCAACATTTTCAGTGTTAATAGATGGGTATAGGCAACTGATTATTATTCAATGAAAGTCTCCTCTGTCCTACTTTATAATCAGTCATTTCAAAACCATCTCTTCTTCCTTATCCAATCCAGTATGCATTCTGGCTATGTGTAGGAAGGAATCCTTTATTATCGTTACTTTTTTTCATTCATATCTTTCATTCATTTGTTCTATATCTCTCTATATCACCATCTATATGTCTTGTTTCTCTTTCCCTGACTCTGTTGAAGGGCACCGACCAGAAACGTCACCCATTCCTTCTCTCCTGAGTTACTCCAGCACTTTGTGGCTATCTTGTGCATTCTTGCTATTTCAATTAATATGTGAAAACTAATTAGCAGTTAAAATGTACACATCATAAACCTCTCCTGGCAGTGTATACAATGAACTGGTTGGTAGCCAGTTATTTTGCATTATGAGCGTTAATACCAGATGATGTGTGACAACAAATAGGGAAATAAAATAAACTCCTACAATGGCTACCAATTTCCACTCTATTGTCATTATCACAAGCTCAATATCTGACACTTCCCTGTCTTGGCTCTTTATATCTCCATCTCAGAGATAGCTCAGCAATCAATAAACATGACAAGCACAGTTATCTAGTCCAAACTCTTACAACCTCATTTCCTGCCAGACCTCCATTCCATTTTCTCAGTTTCTCTAGTTCGATCAAACCCGATCCAATTTTCAAAACCAGTGCTTCTCAAGTGTCTTCCTTTTTCCTTAACTCTTCTTCCCCTTGTACAATTGTACCAAGATTTCCAACCACACATAAGCTTTTTTCCTTAATCCCCCTCTAATCCATCTGCTCCCAACTAGTGCAAAGAAAGGGTTCCCCATGTGTTTACCTTCCAATCCTCCACATACAATGAATTATCTTGAATGTATCATTACTGGCTCCTTTAGTGCTATGTCACTCCCAGACACATTGCCTTTGCCACTCCCAGCATTATAAAGGGATCATTCTCTCCATCCCCACTAACCACTTATTTTCCCCAGGCATAATCCCATGTAACCACAGGAGATAGAATACCTGCATTTTCAACATTGCTCCTCCTCTCATCATCCAGGGATTGAAAAATATATTCGTCTCCTGATACCTACACCTTTTCTGGACATCAGTTGTAAATAACAAGCTATTACCCCTCTTCGTTAGGACCATTTGTGGCACTATTATTTTCTTCATCTCCACTCTATTACACATACATTTTCTTTGTTCTCGCTCCTCCCCTACTGTAATTCTTCTTAATAGCTTTGAATTTTCAACTTTAAATGAGAAACAAAATGACAAAATGCCATCTCGACTCCTAATCCTATTCCCAAGCTAAATCAAATGGTTTAGTTAAATGCAAACTGTCCAACAAATTGAACTCCTAAACTTAATCTTCTAGTACTCAACGATGCAGAACATTTTGTAGCTGAAACTATGTCATACATACATATTCTCATTGGGTTGTTTTAATTTGCAAACACAATGTATTTATTTTCAAAGATAGACAGAATTGCTGGAGTAATTCAGCGGGTCAGGCAGCATCTCTGGAGAAAGGATTCCCAACCTGAAACGTCACCTCTCCATTTTTTCCAAAGATACACCCTGACCTGCTGAGTAACTCCAGCAATTCTGTCTATCCATGAAATTAAATACATTGTGTTTGCAAATTAAAATGTAGGTTAATTATGTTGCCTCCATGCTGATTTTTGTGTCAGTTGTTATAAAGGTTCTCCTACGTCATCATAGCAAACCATCCCACGATATGGCTTCGATTCACAAGTTACTGGATTCAACCAGCATTGTAATTTTCATCAAACTTACACATTTCAAAAAAATTATTTTCACACTAGTTCGACCTGCAAGATAATCACTTAAAGATCTGTTCTTTGAAAGCAGACAATCTAGGGATCTTTGTCATCTCGGTTTATTATAATCTACACAACCCATTTTAAAAATTAATGTTTTGTAATTTTGCATGAGAGACGCACACACACTTTGAAACATAAATCAAAACAGGTACTTAACTAATGTTTCTGAGAAAACCATCTTGTAATTTCCAAATATCTATGTATGTTCCCAAAGGACAATCTAGAGAGAACTATTTCTCGGTTATTGTCAAATATCGCTGTACAAGTACCAATAAAATATCAGTTTTCCCACACATCATATGTTAATTGCTCCCATCAATACACAAAAACATACGATACATAATTTCAACAAAGAAGATCCTGCACTTTGGTGAGTGGGCAATTTAGCACTGCAAGTACTGCTTAACAGAAGGATTCCCATTACACGTGATTATCCACAATAATATGTATATTTTTCTGAATTATGTTCTGCAAAGATTTAAGTGCAATCTTGCCAATTATATGGTCAATGAAAAAAAGGTTTCCCCCAAAATAAACTGCATGGAGGATATAAAAACACTTAGGAATCAGTATTTATTGATTAAACCCCAAAAAACCTACTTGTTACCCATAATACCATTCCACCAATATGAACTTTTAAAAACTTTTTTCTAATGAAGCCATCTCACTATTCGTATTAACTTTTAATGTATTCTGACATTAAATATTTATCACCTTAGACTCAAACTACATAAGATTAGATAATCTTGCCTTTACTAAATTTGATATCAGGGCGCAGAAAATGATATCTTGAACTGTATTTTAAACTGTATTATCCAAATAGAAGAATTATCACCCTTCAAAAATTTCCTTTTTAGTTTAGCAGAACTTCAAAATGAAACTTGCCTCAGTGCCCAAAAAACGACGAGAAATTCCCCCCAATACTGTTGACATTCCCAAACACAGACAATTTCAAAAGTTGTGTTCTAGCATCTAAACCCTCGTGCTTAATGTTTTAAAAAAATAGCCATGTAGCATAGGAAAGGTGCATGTAACTGAGCTATTTAATAACTCTGCCAGGGCAAAGTTGCAGTTCGCATGCCAGTGTTTGTTCAGATTCTGCTTATAATTGTGTGAATGCAGGAATTATGAAATTGCAGCAATTTTACCCGTTCCTACACTGAATTTCTGAAGAGCATGGTCTTCCCCATTCTCCTACTTTGAAATATTTGTTATTCTACTTTTCTTCCTCAATATCTTGCCAAGTCTTGAAAGAGAATTTTCTTTAACATTACTGCAGTTGCCAGATTACATCAATCTTCACAGCTCTTTGAATTTGTATTCCTTTGTCTAGAATTGTAGAAACCATCAAGGTGTCATTCTCAACCCTAGCTTAGTTGTATTGCCGTGTATTATCTTCATACAAACTAATTTTCAAAAAGGCAAGATGTTTAAATCCAACAAGCTAACTTCCCCACGCATTGCAATCCTTCACATGGCCATTAAGCTTTAAAAGCCTCCATAAAGTGGTCACATCCTTTTAACATTTTACTGCTGTGACAACATAGGTAACTTGACCTTTCTAAAGTATAATCACACACTTCAAAACAATAGTAAACAAAATAACAGTCCAGGAATTTGGGGAAGCAGATGAAGCCTTAATGACCAAAGGGTACGTCTATGCCTGTTATTTTAGCTCAGCTATGAGCCCAATTGTATTTTCTTTAAGTGGTGGTTCATCAACAGGAGGGATGTCAGTGCTACCGATTTCAAATACCAATCTATTATTCACACTTTGTATAAATTACTCCCAAGCCCATAGTTTAATACAGCTGGCAGCCCGAAAAAAAAAACTTGCCTTGCTTTCCAAATTGACAAAAATGTATTGGGAACTAATCATAACAGTTTTAACTAGTGTCCACGTCTCTCACAAATATTGGTCACGTCTTTCAGTTCACTGTGAGCAATGCCATAGAATTTCCATTAATATCATGAATGTATGC